>NW_010973255.1:5172345-5224952 GCF_000737465.1 Haliaeetus leucocephalus
GGGGGGTGGAGAGGGTTTTTTTGTGGGGGGGGGGGGGGGAAGTACTGAAGTTTTGTGGAGTGTCAAAAAGGAACTCATGCTTCTCACTGCTCATAGGGACAATAAGACCGAAGTAACACCTTGGTTTAGTTTCTTCAGTGTTTCACCTTTTCATCCAGTATCACTTTTATGTTTACTCATTTTCACCCACAGCCTGATTTCATGCAGAGATTTTAACATGTTAGACGCAGAGAAGATTCCTGTCATTTGGGAATACGCCATTAAATATATGTGGGACCGTTTGTGTGATTTGTGATACTTTTATGAGTATATAATTGGCAGTTGAGAACAAGTTTTTTTCACTAATTCTGCCAATATGTGTGTAGCAAAATTAAAGAGGGAATGATTTGATTCTACATACATTGCCTTCATTTCAGAGTTACCGTTCATCCTCTGCAATCAGACCACTCAGTTGTTTGAGCATGCACTTGTCAGTCTGCTGAGTTTATTCTAGATCAGAAGAGCTTACAAATGTATAATCCTATTTATTGGAGGTGTTTCAGTGACAAGTTGAAGCAGAATTTCTTTCCCTTTTCAACGGTGTTAAAAGTCTATCCATTAGCTAAAGATGGAGAATGAGATCCCAGCTCCACTCTTTCCTCATCAAAGTCAGCTGGAGTTTTACTATCAATCAGATTCAATAAAGCTTCCTTACTATCAGGTAACAATTTTTTTCACATGACTGATTGTACAGCAGAGCTACAGCCCAAGTGTTATGTGCATTCTTCATTAGCTGATCTCAGTTAATGACTAGCAGAGATTACATAGGCATTTAATTGGAGAGCGTTTGAAATGGAGGAATTATTTGCAGTTCTTTAATTTTCCTTTTTCATTGTTCTTCTAACATTGCGTTTCATACTTCAAAGACTTTTTAATAATAATTTAAATAGTGTCTATTTTAATGGGGGTCTAGTGTTTTTAGATAGCTGGCCCTGCGTATCAATGCATTGTCACTATGTCCTGGTCTAGACTGTTACCTAAAGTAACACTTGTATTTCTCAGATACATCTAACCACCCACCCAGCAGTTTAACAGTCCCCACTCATTTATGACACACTTTTGGGGTTGTCTTTTTTCTTTTTTTGTTTGTTTGTTTGGGTTTTTTTAATCAAGCCTGCAGCCACTCCACAAATACAGTAAGAACTATAGTAACAACTTCATTCCTAAATTGGGGAATCTACAAAAAGTTGCTTACAATATACATTATTGGAAGATAACTTTTTTTTTCTGTGACCTCTTTACCTTTGCTGCAGTGGAGCAGAGGGACAACAGACAGGAAAGACTTAAAACATGAGAAATCAACAGCTCCAGCCCATGCCCACCTGAACCATGCTGCAGTGGTGCGCTTTTTCTTCCACAGTTGCGCCAATTCATCCTTACACCTCTGATATTCCCAGTATAGCTTCAGGACTTCATCAGCACTTCGCCCCCCACCCCATTTTATTTGCATTGCACGTACTAACTGGTTAGTAGATTTACTGTCTGGAAGAAAGACGGTAAACAGAAAATGGTTTGTAACTACCCTCTCCTTGCTAAAACCACCTCAACTATTACAACAGATATTCTCTAGACAGCCTATGTCTCTGCTCTCTCTACTAATGCTTTTAACCTTGTCTGCCCTACCAAAAACTGCCATTAAGTTAGTCCCATTCAGTTTGTTAAAAGAGCATATATATCAACTTTGGACACTCTGACTTAATTCACTGTAAAAAAAGGAATTACTTTTCTATTAAGAAAAGAAATCCATTTTACTGCGATAAAATTAAAGGCTCAGTACTTAGAATAGTTTTAGAAATAATTTTAATTTTCAGCATTTGCAGGAGCAGAATTGCCATATTTCTTTCCCCAAATCACTGTAACAGCACAGTCTTCGACAATGTTGGAACTACCTTCTCTTTCAAGAGGTTTCCTCCTGCACATCATACTGTCATATCATCAATCACAGAATGGTTTGGTTGGAAGCAACCGTTAAAGATCATCTAGTCCAACTCCCCATCTTATGAGACGCTTTGTATCCTCTACCAGAAGTACTTCAAAGCACTTCCAATAACATTGTGCACAGTGCAAAACACATCCGCAGTATGAATAATAAAGTTGCCACTGTAAAGCCAGGACTTGAGGTGCCTGCATTTGCAGTAACCTCTGTGAGCACATAAAATGTCTGCAGCTCCCAGTACAGTAAGTGCACCCTTTGAACACCCCCAGTGCCAGTGCTCTGGATTAGCCTGGCTTTAGCTCTCCTCCGCTGAGACCTCGATGTGTCCTTCTCTGCAAGCTATCTCGCTGCTCAAGACAAACCATCTTCAAATACAGAGTACTGTAAGCAGTTAAACGGTCTGGCTAGACATAGGTTGATCTGTGAAAGATATAAAAATGTATAGCTTTTCTTCATCCCAGCTTAAATGTTTTGCAGCCTGGGAATTAAAAAGAACTGATTTACTATATCTAATATTGGAATTAACATTGATAACAGTATTAAAAAAAAAAAAAGCCCAGTGAAAACCTTTAATCCAAACCTTCTCAACTTCATTGCTCTGAAAGTTCAAATAAAAACAAAACAAGGAGTTTTTGCAAAACCAAACCCTGACTGGCAAGGTTTTACGAACATGAAAGTTCCCTTGGGCCATCTTTAAGTGCTCTGATTTATTACAGCTTTGTAGCTAATAATTACTTTCAGAGGGAAAAAGAAAAGGTAGTTCCAGTTTGTAAATTGTTGCTTCATGATGTGGAAGGATAGCAATAGCCAATATGCCTCACTGAGGTGTACTGCTTTAATAAATGGCAGAGTTAGGAGCTATAAGGGAACAGCTTTAACCCCGAGCAAAGCCCTCAGACCCCAGACAGCCACTGCATGACCAACAGCAATATTGCAAGCCTCACCAGGGATGAATGCTTGTGGGTAGGGCTGACAGCAAGCCACAAAATGGAGAATAAAAATTACAGGTGCTAAAGGGATCCATCTGGTTGATATACTTCTAATAATTCCTGAAAACGTAGTGCAGGTCATAGACATAAAAACTGAATCCAGATCATTTTCTCAAATAAGGTCTTGAGAAACATGATTTGATAGTCAACATCTAGACACTAAACATAGTAAAAACACAGGCAGGGGAAATGCAGTGTTGTTACATGAATTTGACCTTCCTTCCCCACATCAAAATAAATCATGTTCCTGAATAATAGCTATGGAGTTAGCAAGGTTTTGTACTTGGTCATCAAACGTATCATGAAAGAAAACGGCATATGAAGAGCTCTTTGCAAACACTGTTTTTCTTTGGGCAATCATTCATTCTCCTTTATTATGAGAGTGATGATTACCCAGTCAGAACCATTAACGATATCATATGTATGGGAGCTTGATTGCAACCCTACCACTGGTACAGAGCCACTGACAAATACAGTATTTGTGATTTTCTTCTGGTATATATAACTTGCTGATTTTAGAATAACTGAATGTAATGCTTTGTAACACCCATTACAGAGGCTGTCGAAGAGTGGAGCCTGACTAATGGATTTATGGAAAGGCAAATGCAAGAATACAGACACCACTGTAGGCAGCAGCCTGTTGTTTGGTGCTTGTACATCTAAATACTTTTAAATTGCAGGAACTAAAATAAGATCATTTAACGTCCCGTCCGTCCCCCCCCCCAAGTTGTAAGAACATTTATATTCTTGATTTACTGTTTCTGAAAACACGAGATTTTATTTCTGTGTCTAACTACTTCAAAAGTTTTATAGCTTTATACTTTCTGTAATGGCTTTTGATATAACCTGTCTGCTACCCATCAGAACATGGTCACAGAGAATATTCCCGAATCATTGGGCAGCCTGTGTATATGTTAAGACAATACTGAGCTGCCTAATTGGATTCACTACAGCAGTTTCCAGTAACTAGAATAAGAAAGTGAAGTAACACTTACTACCACTAAAGTAAATATTTCCTTCCACAAAATGCAAAGCAATCATCTAATCACTCTAAGGAGAGTAACTGTTCTGAAATAATGCTTGTTCCCTTATTCCTTACTAATAAGCTGTTTATATTGCACTAGAAAGAGGTTCTAATTCTTTTCAGATAGAGAATTCTTACAGATCCTCTCTCAAAATGCTTGTGATCATTATTAATTTGCTTACAAACATTAGACAAAAAAAGCAAATCAACATTCCCTTCCACAGAAAAAAAGAAGAAAAAGCTCAACCAGACCAAGTAGATGAAAATGTGATGAGAAAAGAATTAATATCCCATGGGAAACATACCACCATTTTATCTTTTGCCCTTCCTTCAAAGACTGCAACTATGCACATTTTAAAATTTTCCCTTACATACAGAAAGCAACTAATTCTAGGACATACCATAATACACCACAAATAAAGTTCTAAGACTTTGCTATGGGTCATCTGTTTGCAGATGGTATTCCTAAAGGAATTATACCAATCCAACCAGTAGATAGAAATGAGGTATGTTTATATGATCGATGACTACTAGCTAATAAAGCCTGCAGGCTGAATAGCAAATATTTTATAATCACAAATTGCACGCAATCCAAAGAGTAAAAAATAAAACAAAAAACCAAAACAGTGCAGCAATTCTAAAGAATAACCAAATTTACAGAAATTACAATATGTTTGAAGACATTTGGTGAGCAGACACAGAGGCTAAATTCATCAAGAAAATTATTCACTCTGTATTAGCATTACAGCTGTGTTTTGCCTCCCAAGACTTTTGCCTTTATTTGCAATTGTGTTGATTATGCATATGCAAAATATTTTATCTATTCTGTCTATCCCTTTTCCCTCTAAACGATGCACTAATCTGTAATGACAAGCATGGCACTGCACATGGAAAACTCATCTTCAGGGCACGCAAGTACACTGGGTTCATATCTAGCAACTTCCAAAAATCTGAATGCGGAATGAAATTGATATAAATCTTCTCTAACAATATAAATGTGCCATGTTATACAAGAATGATGCTCTGGTTTCAAGAAACAGTTGTGGTATGTCAGTTGAATTCAGCACTGATTATTCTGAAAGCATGACTGTGGCAGCAAACCGGCACTTCAATTTTAATTTGTGAGCCTTGTGCGGGGTGACAGGCATTTGCATAAGAGTGACAGTAACTTTAATCCCCCTATATATCCTTGACTTGCATCTTGGTTTCTTCGAATGCATTTCTAAATCAGCAAAGCTTCAGTCAATTAGGAATTATAATACTTCTTGGGAAAGAAAAAACATTTTCAATCCCAATACAATTTCCCTGAAATAAATCATTTGCATACAGCACAGGCAGTGCCGGTAACTGTATTAAAATGCCACCGCTAATTAAATTGTATCCTTTAAAGCCTGACAGTTTTGAGCAGTAAAGGAGGGGAAAGTGTTAAATATATGTATAATTTCAAGCAGTATTCTAAACACACGTTACTTGACAAATATTTGCTGAATATTTCCTGACTAAAATGCACAGTGATAGCTATTTTCCTATTCCCTCATACAAAAGGGCAAGATGACAAAAGCAGCTGTCTGATTAGGGGCACTGTTGTCCTGAATCAATTACATCCCTGCAGCAGACAGCTCCACTTATGCACCTGTTTTTAAATAGAAGGCTTCTGTAGCTCCCAAGCCTTGTACAAGGGAGACTGGGGGAGAAACCATGAGTGAAAGAAACAATAATTCTTCTGAAGGTCAGCCAGGGCGTCCTGCATCCCTCGCTCTCCACACTCACTGATTGCCTCTGAATAGGAAATCCGCCCAAATCTTCTGTTATGATCAAGAGGGGGAGGAGGAGATCCGTGTTGAACATGTGCCACTTTCACGCACTTTTGAAGGAATGTAATTATTCTGTTTAACCGACTGACTCCTCTCTTTCTCAGAGCTTTTTGAGCTGAAGGGTGGCAGAGCTGAGGAGCCGGCGAACTGGCTGCTCGTCCCGATGGTGGTGTGCCTCCAGGTACCCGTCAGCGCGTCCCCCCCTCGCTCCCTTTCTCTCTTACCCTCCTGGCCAGGGCTGCTGCTGCAAACTCTGCTCACAGCAGAGGTACCCAGGTCCTCGCCTGCCTCCTGACACAGGTGGTTCCTCTTTACCTTCTAGCCTTAGGTGCTGTGCCCTGAAAAATAGCTGCAGACTGAGAGCCCACTACCTGGCTATTTTAATGAGCTCAAATCCCAAAGAAGGACCTTTATCTAATTTATCCTCTCCCATAGCTTCCGGTAGACACCTTTCTACAAGAAATTCACTACCACTAGCCACCCGGAATAAAAAGGAGACTGTTTATGCAGTCTTTTACTATATGCATAAAGATTTCCACATAATATGATATATTTCTCTGGAGTATTTCCACTTACTACCTCTGACCTGTCTAGGCACACTTTTTTCCTTTAATATTAATAAAATCTTAGTCTTTGCTTCATACATATTTCTTCTTTAATAGGATGAAGAAATTAGAATACATTGTTTTCTTATTATCTGAACGCATGAAGAAAAATGTACTTGAACTGATGAAACAGTGGGCTTTCACCAGGACAGCTGCTCTGCAGTTTGTGCATCCATTTTGGTTTTGTTTCCACCATTGAAGTGAAAAGTGCACAAGCTCCCATTTCCTTGTGTACATAGCAGAAGACAACTAATTATCTTCACGAAAACTGCTGTACAAATACTACAGAAGGACCCCCCCCTCCCAAATATACACAGAAGTATGTTTTAACATAATTTAGAAATGCTTTTCATTTTTCCATTTTGTTTTTACACGCAAAAAGGAGTCTGCGAAGCCTTTCAGACTTAAAGGCCAGCCTTATGGGCTTTGCAATAAATATGGACAATAAAACTCACGGCTGAAAAGTTCTTAAACACCATTTTATAAACGCTTTTAAGAGTTTGATTTTTCAGGCCTTAGATATTAAATTATTAAGTAGATAGAATCATGTTATTTAGGCCCAAATATATTTAATCATGGCAGTACTAGACAATCTAAAATTGTACAGGGCACAAGCAGTCCGGAAGGTATCTGGATTGCATTGAAGGATTCACTGTGTACTGGATCTGTCTCTTTCTACTGATGACTGATTGGGGGAATCTAGGATACTCTATTTGACTACGTGCTTAAGATGACTAAAGTTGAGATAGGTAAAGCATGATGAAGATAGATACCCAGATGCTTTTAACAATCCCACTGCTTGCATAAATCCTTTGGTACCTAGGTGGCTTTAGAAACACAACCTGCAGTATCTGCCATATGGGAAAATGGAATTCAGGTTCTTCAGTATTTTGGTCTCAAAGACGCAAGTTTTTGTGCACGTGCATACAGACATAGCGGAGTTTCTTACCTGCAAAGATTACATTCAGATCTCTAAACTGTGATAGTTTAGGAACTGCAACCACTTAGAAATGACTTTTGTATTCTAATAGGACTTACCTGGACAGGCTATCTGTAAGGATGCATTTAAAAATCAGCCTAAACAGAATCTGCCTGAAGGCAGTTTCTGAGGCTGAAGGATGACCTTTCTGAAAGATACTGCTGTGAAAACAAAGCTTTCCACTAGACTGTATCATAAGTTGTCTTTAAAATTAATAGAAATCATTTCCACTACAGTTATACATTTTTAAAAAGCCTAAAAGAGAGTCTGGCACAGCAAATTATTACTCATTGAACAAACTATGATGCCTTAGTATTGCTTTCCTTAATAGTCTCCACTACTTCTTTTATTAAATGACAAATATCACTCATTCTGATTTTTATTCAATAAAACAAAAGAGAAAGGCCACTCGTGAACTTGTGAAAAGAAGAGATTCTGGTCCAGTCAGTTAAAAGAGTTGCTTCAAAAATTTCCAAAGAACAGGAATAAACGGTGTCAGCAAAAAGCACTTAAAATAGGGGAAACAATACAGATGCTTTAGAAGTAAAAGGCCAAATGAGGAAACAAGCGGGCCCATTTGACTTCAGCAAGGCTTTCAACACATCTCCCACAACATTCTTGAGTCCAAGTTAGGGTGTTACAGCCTATGTGGGTACAAAATTGACTGGCCGGTTGGGGTCAGGCGGTGAGGGTCAACGGGTGGTGGTCTGCCCGGAGGCTGGTTACAAGCAGAGCACTGCAGGGGTCTGTCCTGGGACCCGTCCTGGTTAACATCTTTATCAGTGACCCAGAGGAGGTGGCAGAGCTCATTGTCATCAGGTTTGCAGCTCACTCCAAAATGGTGAGAGCCGCTGATATGCTTGGGAGCAGAGCTGCTGTTCAGGGGGACCTAGACAGGCTGAAGGAGAGAGCCGACAAGAGCCTTATGAAACTCAACAAGGACAAACACAAAATCCTGCACCTGGGGAGGAATAACACCTACAAGGGGCTGCATGAACAGGAGCCCCTTGGCCACAGCTCCCCTCTACTCAGCACTTCCTAGACCACAGTTTTAGGCCCTCCAATACACAAAAGACACTGGTAAACTGAACCAGTTTCAGAAGAGAGCTACCGACATGGTCAGGGCCTGCAACACTTGCCTCATGAGGAGAGACTGAAGGAGCCAGGCATGTTCAGTCTAGAGAAGAGACAGCTTTGGTAAGACCTGACAGCAGCTCCTGGTACCTACAAGGCAGTTACTGAGAAAGTGGAGCCAGCTTTTCACAGTGGTGCCTGGCAGGAGAAGGGGAGACAACAGGCGTAGGTTGAAACGGGAAGTCCAGACTGGATATCAGACAAAGGCTTTTTTCACTGCTCGGACAGTGAAGCAGTGGAACAGATTGCCCAGAGAGGCTGCGCAGTCTCCATCCTTGGAGGATTTCAGGACCGACTGGACAAAACCCTGAGCAACCTCATAGCTCACCCTACTTTGAGCAGGAGGCTGGAGTAGATGCCTCCTGATCTTTCTTCAAACCTGAATTATGCTGTGATATGTTCAAACTGCAATAAAGGAAAATGAGACCAATCTATTCTTGAATATTAAAACAATCTAAATTCTCTAAACTAATGATAATAACCATATAATTTTATATTCAGATCTCTTGTTGATTATATTCGCCAAGAAATTAGGCACCTTGCTAACTTCACACCAACTGCCACGCGAAACCTCACATTTTACTGAGAACATGGATAACTCAGGCCAACAGGCAAGACAAATGCATTACTTGGAAGGAAGAACGCATATTGGCTTCTCCAAAGACTCATGATAGGATTATTTTATTCATCGTTCTTTGGCTAGTAAAACTCAGTCAGACTGAGACCTTTAGTGTGTTTTAAGTGCCACATATTATAAATTTGTGCCACATATACAAACTACATGTCAAATTAAATTACAGTAGGTTTCTCAAAGCTCCCATTATATCAAATGCAAATTGAAAGAGGGGAAAATCTGCTTGACTAAACAATAATAAACAAAGTATAAAACCCTATACTTTTATACAGCCTGAGACTTCTTTTAAAAACCCCAAACTGTAAGCATTTTGCCCTGCAAAAGATTTAAAATATTCTTCACATTATGTTTCTACGCAAGATTTTGTTTTGTGGAGTGGGTGTTGAGCTTATTTTGTCAGTTGGTAAGTCAACCTCAAATGTTCAAAGTTATGGGTTTGATACTACCAGGCAGCATACAGCCAAGAGCAATATGCACAGATCAGAGAGAGCTCAAACATTGTATCGCTCACTCTCCCACAGACATGTTTAAGAGGTAATTTGTACTGCCCCTATTTTAACATGGATGATATCACAACACTGCTGTATTTAGACATAATAATTTAGACATAATATCCCATTGCAAGCTAAGTCCCTAAATCAGTTAAAGTCTAGAACTGTACTTCAAGAATAATACATATTTGTAGCATTCAGTCACTGCAAAATGAGCAGCTTTGTAGCTCTCTTTGTAAAGGGAGACTTCCAGTTGCCTATTTAGACAACTTGAGCATCAATCTTCCCGGCAGATCATAACTAACACTCGGTACTAACCTCGGCAGTCTAAATTAGAAACCCGAGAGATTATATTTCCAAGAAGATTATTATATATTCTGTTTATCTGTATACAGCAGTTATAACCCATATATACTTTCAAGAACAGATCAAATGATTGAAAGATCTGTAAAAAAAACTTCTAGGGATTTGGAGGTCTGTGATATTTTGCAAAATCTATTCACACCAATCCTTAGATGAAACGATCCCCATGATGCAATACCCTAGGTATTATTACAGTTTTCTAACTGGGACACATAGCTTGTATTTCTTTATACTATCTGTCAAGTGAGCAGCTAACACAATCAGGATGTACATCTTAAACTGTAAGTGGCATTTGAGATGTTCGATGACTTGATTAATGACTTCCTTTAGTGAAAGGAAATGAGTAGAATAATATTTTTCTATTTTAATTATCTGTATACAGTAACTATTATAGCAAGTCCACTACCATTTACTTTCATGGTAACAATGACGAAATATGTCACAATGAAATGGAAATAAAATTAGCTAAAATAAGATAGAGAAGAAATAGGGAAAATAACCCTTGAAATTGCAGCTTGAAAAAAAATACCTAAAAAGTCAATACCTAAGAAGTCATTCTCCCAGCCAGGGGCTCTGAAGCTGGGTGCGCACCAACGGCAGTACGTGCATCACACCTGCTGGTCTCTGCACTTTTAAGGTTTGCTTGACCTGATGAGGTTGCAGCAGTATCTGTATTTGGCCTGCAAGAAAACTGTGCAGGTGCATCCAGCATTTCTTTGCTCTGAGACAGCCAGTATGATAGCCTTTCTTTTTAATTTCAAGTATTCCTTTATGGGAAATTATGCCTACTCACAAAATAAATTGGGCAGCCTGGTAGCAGGTCTTTGCCAAGGGACAAATTAGCATGAATAGAGAGTTAGTAAGATTTAATATTACCCTTTTATTAAGCCTATACCACAAGCCTGTGGAATTTCACTTGAATATGAGATATGTCCACCCATGTTACAGTACAATTAGTTGCAGTCAAGCGAGCATCAATGGCATCGGGAAGCCGGGAGGATTAGCTAGCCAGCACTACCTGGCCACGCCAGCAAACGGCTGAGCGCAGTCTAGACGGCGTGTCTCCCAGAGCAGGCTCCCTGGGGGGGCACCTGCCCCCAGGGCTCGCAGCCCAGCAGGTCTGCCACCCCCCCAGCCACCCCGACGGAGGGGCGAAGCTGCCGTGCAGACACCAGAGAGGTCAGGCCGGGCCCACCATCAATCAGAGCAGGCCTTGTGGCTTGGCAGAGGTGTGCCCGGCAAGGGCTCACAAACTACAGCTCCAGAAACAAAACCCAGAAATGGACAGGCTGGGATTCACTGCTGAAGACGAGACCCTCTGCAGCCTGAAGACCCGTTCCCCGGCTGAATGCTTTTTCTCCTCTCAGACTGCTCTGGTGGATAAATACTACCATGCTCAGGGACCATCTACACCTATTTTTCACAACTTTTACTTCTCCCAGACAACACATCTCTTCTTCCAGTGATATATGGGGATGGAAAACATCAGCAATAAAAGATGATAACCACAATGTGTCAGCCCTGACAAGGTTACGTGTTTTCAGCAATTCACACCGTTCCCGTGGGAGCCCAAAGCAGCTCATGCCGTTGTATCTCCTTTCCTTCTAGAAGCAGCACACAAGTCAGGTGGCTGCCTCCAAAGTCTGAGTTCAGTTTCAAAGCTCCTCTTCTCCTGTTCTCCATGTAAATGTGTTATGCCCTGTAACCCTCTGTACTCTTTTCAACTCTGCCGGTTGCAGCTCCATTATCTCTGGAAGTTGCTTTAACACCTGCCTCCTGCGCCAGCCAAAACAACACCATCTGTTGCGCAGCCTGTAAGGTCTATGAGCCACAGCGTTTTCTGATTTGCCTAAAATATAATGACTCCTTTCTCTCCGAACATGCCAGGCCCAGCAGCCCTCCTGGGGCTCTGCCGGGCACTTGTTTTGCTCCCCTAGCTCCCTTTGTTCCCACCCGAGCACGGGGACCAGCCCCACGCCAGCTCACGGCGCTCGCTGCCTGAGAGGTCAGAAAAAACCCTCCCCGAAAACGGCTTGCGAACGCGTGCCAAATCCACAGCCACGGCTGCATGAGGTTTCTAATTGTGGTCCGTCGGACAGAGCGTGATGTTTCAGACTCCTTGTTACTCTCCAATTCGTTTTTTCAGCAGATGTCAGGGAGCAGGTTAGCGACAGGTCAGATCTCACTGTTAGCAGAAAGCACGGGCAGGACCTGGGGCCAAGGCTCACCTGCGCTGCTCCGCGTTCCCATTCACCCCGTGCTCTGCCCCACTCCTGAGCCTGTCCGTTTCCTTCCCAGTCCTTCCCTTCTCTCCTGCAGTATGTCACACCTCTTGCCTCTTCTCATCTTAAGACTAATTGGCGCTGGAGTAATTCATTCATTTATCAAGGTGATAGAAAAGGATGGGGGCAGGATGAGGGAGTTGACACTTTCAAGCACTATGCTACAGACCATCAGGAAGAGGATCCTGAACTCTTGTCTCAGGATTGTCCTTGTATTACCTGAATATCGTCCTTTGCCTTACCTTAAAATTTGCACTTGTCTTCCCTTCAGATTTGGGAAGTTTAAGTTCAGATTTCCTAGCAGTCTGAGAAATGGTAGTATTCTGTGGAATATAAAGGTTCATACAAACCACCTGGATATTAAGGAGTGAGAAGTCTGATCCATTTTCATTAGCGTGTCTCTATGGTTATTTTTATTTGTTGTCTTTTCTGCCTATTCACCTCAGACTAAGGAGAAGAGGAGAACTGGAAGCCAGCCAGCCAAATGGCCAGCCCGACTGCCTGCACTTTGTTTCCTTGGAGGAAGGAGGGGGGGGAAGGGAGCGGTCTAAGCAAAACTGGAAAAAGCTCAGTCAATTCTGAACGGAAACAATAATTTTGCATGTTCTAATGCTCATTTGAATTTAGTGACTTATCTAAATCTCAAATATTACATTTAATAGGAACAAAAATTAGCTTTCTGGGATTCAGCTTGGCATAAAACAACATAAAAACAAGGCTTGTCAGAAATTAGCAGTACTGTCAAAGGAACTGGGAGTCAGAGTGCTCAGATGAAAATGAATAGTCACGAGCACTTCTTCCAATAAACAGACTTTTCTGCTTCATCCCTGGCTAACACACATTTCTTGTCTGAAAGCACAGGATTGTGAAACTTTCCACCCTTGCCACAATGAAGAAAGCTCCCAGCTGCATGTAAGAGATAGTAATCCTTAAACACCTGCAATTATCAAGTAGGTAATGCTGCTGTCATGTACCATTACTTCTACCTGTAATCTTCAGACTTTACATTAAACACAAAAGGAGACCGTTGAACGCTGCAGGACTCCTCACAAAGACCCATGCGATTTCTGTGCGTTGGTACTTCAGGATGAGGAAGTTGGTGTGGAGACATTTGTCGCTTATGGAGGCTTCTGACATGTCCAGCTGGCACGGTTCAGAGGTAACGGGAAGGCTCTGCTTCAGCCTTAGACAAATTACTCTTTTATAAGACTAAGGTTCCAGTTTACTTTACGTCTAGCCCTGATTCTCTGCTGCTACCCACATAGGTGAAATTTAAACATCTTTCTCACTGCGGCTTTATGTCTACATCATCTGTGATTAGGAAACAGCAATATTTTTTAATGTTCTTTGGAAAATGTTTTGGCTGCATTTCAAGCATTTTTATTTATTCTCATCATGATCTTTTTCTGTAATTAAATTTAAGATAATTAACATTTTCCTTACAGTCTGTATCTGCACATCTTTTTACCCATGTTCCAGAACATTAAATTGCATTTAGTAAAACCTTCATTGTACCCTGGAAAACAACTGAATCACTGAAGGTCAAAGTCTTATTTTTATTCCATGTAAATAATAAATGATAGTGCATACAATAATGCAATATTTACTCCAAATTCTCAAATGGCATTTGACTGGAAATTGGTTTTATATAGCTATTCACTTCCCTTAATATCTAAGATGTACCAAATGTACTTTATAAATACTAAAGGTGAGGTGAGTCACTAGTTCAATCCACTGTGGATTCGAAGATAATGCAACTAACTCTGGTATGGCTGTATTTCCCCCCCCCCTTTTTTTTAAGTGTTAAAAGATCAGAAAAGGAAAATTTGGTGTCATCAAAAAATCAATAGACACATCAGGAAAAACAAAAAATGCAATTACAGGCTCCAGCATTTGCATATTTCAGGCTTAATATTTATCTAATACATATTTAATATGTGTATTTTAATGTAATTTCAGCTTTAACAGATTGCAGCATTTCCAAAAGAACTAACATGAATTGTCTTTGTTGAAGGAAAGCTTAATTCCTGTATCAGTATTTAAATTCACAGTCTTCACCCCTGTATTTACAAGTCTTGTAAACTAATTCTCGATATAATGGTCCGTCTGCATTCAGCAAAACACTAAAGCAAACATAGAAAAATTTCTAGTAGTAATTTTAAGAATAAAAAGTTTATAAATGTGATATATTTTTAAAAGAAATTAACAATTTCATAGTGCTGCTGCTAAGATTATGCAAGGAAATAATTTGTATAAATGTCACTGATAATAGTTGTGATACATTCTGAGAAATTTGTATCAAAAGAAAAATAACCTGAAATGATTTCAAATAGCTGATGCTGCAGAAGAAGCTTTAGTAAAGAGCCTTCAGTCAAAGTGATTATAGCCAGGATCAAAATTAAATGAACAAAAATTCGACTTCTCTGTGATAACAGGATAACTCAAATATTTTTCCAAACTTTTCCACAATTTTTAAACAATATACAATCCTTACAAATACTTTAAACATTGAAAAATAGCCAATAGACTTCTTTTTTTTGCCCCTAGGAAGGCAGATTGATGCTTCTTTTCATACCAATAGTTCAAGAACTTCTGGATTCTCCTCAAAATTCTGCATTTCAGTTTATAACCAGAACTTTAGTCATGCTAATTTAATTTTTTTAAAAGTCATGAAAAGGAGGATATAATTTGTGCTGGTGTCCTTTATTGAGCAAAATATGCTCAAAAAATTGCTTAGTAACTTCAAACTGGGTAAAAGACCGACTATTAAGTATAACACTCCCTATATATTACAAAGTAAGAAGTACTTATATTTAATAAACTACAAGGCACATTAAAAATATGGAAAATCTAAAAAATGCACTAGAACTCCATTGGTCCCTCTATTACTCTTCTGCTGAAGGTTAACCATTACTAGAGTTACGGAAATAATTTTCCAATCTGTTTTCTAAATAGTGTGACAACCATCATCTGAATTTATATGAATTCAGTGAATGAATATTCAAAGCAAGCTGTCTAAACCCAGAACATCTTCTAGGAATTTTACACACCACCAGCAGCACAGCAAACCCATCCTTTATCAGCCTTTATTGGCTGAGCAGCAGTACAGCCAGAAATTCCAATTGTATTTTCATTGAGAAAAGGCTCATCTTTCAATCCTTTACTTTCCAAACACTCAAAGGTGATTTATTTACAGGCCCCATACTCTGCTACCTCTTTGAACTCACAAATGTTACTTGATGTGCAATTATTTAAATAACTAATCTACGGTAGATAAATATGTAATTGAGAAAAGTTCCAAGTCACTAAGCATGCTTAGCTATAGCTCCAGTGGTTCCTCTAAAATGGAGACCATATAATGTTTTCTTTAAATGTTTACATCTATGTAAAGTGCAAATCATGGCATGAGCTCTCTAACACTATCATAGCTGTTCATAATGCTGAAGTATTCATTCTCCTGTCTTTTTATGTCCCTCCCCTTTCATTTTGAAGATGATTATTTTTTTCCCCAAAGTTGTAGGCATTTGTAATGTCAGCAGGAGCTCAGTGGAAGATGGACGTCTCTCTCTTCCCCAAGCTAACATTAAGCCTACCCTGCCTTTATGAGAGATGGAAGTCCAATACACCCTGCAGATCATACTTAAGAAACACAGCAAAAATCACAGTAGAGCCTGCTGATGAGCTGATTGAAGGTGCCTTAGCCCTGGGTGAGATACAGGCAGGGCTTGTGCAGAGCCTAAAACCCTTCCCGTGCATGTAATCCCATCCAGAGCACCGGTTCATACCATTCAACCATGTCCCATGCAAACTGCAGGTGAGATAGAAAGCTAAACACAACACAACAGAAGTTTGTACATAATACTCAACTTCCATCTTCCTCTTTGTAAAACTTATGCATTCCTCCTGATTAATAAATAAAATGTGGCTGTGGTATTGAGACAGAGTTGAGACAGCACCTGTCATAACAACCTGCAATTGATTTCTGTTTCCTAGTATTTGCTGATTTAATGTTTATGCCAATGCTCTCTTTCAGTACTCAGTTGGTTGCAACATTTAATACTGCTGTAATTCATCATGGGTTAACATGAGTCTGTTTCAATGCATCTGTAATGTAGAAAAATTTTTGATGTTTTCTGCCATATGGTTTCTTTCTGACCCCAGAATTTTCACTTCTCCATCTCTGTGGGACATGAAGATGTCCTTGAAGGTTTATTTGTTCTACCCCATCCAAAACATCCCCCCACCCCACAAGCTTCCAGTGTTCTCATCTAGCAAATGTGTCCAAAATTTTTAAGAAAACTATCAACTCATACAAGACAGCCTCTTTACGCTAATAAAAATAAAGGCCTTACTTTTAAATATGTGGAACATTCAGCAGCTTTCACTAAATGCATGGCACTGAAAAAGGATCCTGCTACATATTTATAAACCTATCTAAGATTAGCCTTTAAAAGCTTATTTTAAGCATAAGACAACACCTTTCTGAAGGACAGACTTCTTATGTGAGTAAATTAAGAGCATGTCTGCAAAATCAAGGCTTTTAAATAATGCAAGATACAGTGAGTCAGTAAAAAGCAGGAGTACTGAGGCAAGGTGCAAATACTGCTCATAAGCAGGTGTGCTTGGGTTGCACCTCCGTCAGTCAAACTCTGTATGAAGATTTATCATGAATCCAGCTGTTGAAAAACCCCAAAGACTAAAAATAATCCCAACAAGATTAGGGACTTTTCTTTTTTTCCTTAAGTGAAAATTCTATATTAATTGGTTTTTAATGTCTGTATTTACAAAGCAATTTAAATGGGTTCCTGTTAAGCAGCAGGCTGGCATTGCCCTTCACAAATGGTGTCCATGGGTAGAGGTCACTTAGAGCAGAACCCTGAGGGCGGTCTGCTGGGAATTGCTCTGTGATGCTGAGCATGACACTTTATGACACCAAGATAATAAATGGATCAGAGATGTTCCACATTTGGATCCTGTCTTACTTGCTTAAAATAAAGTTACTATCTGAGCTTGAAGCAAAAGCAGAGACCTGTCTTTCTGAACAAGCTAGACTCCCAAGGAGAAGTAAACTACAAAGAAAAGCATGATGTTCATGAACTTTGATCATGATTCTTTGGTTCCTAAATCATCTATGCTTACTTGAGTCTTCCTTCTTAACAAAAAGGTGGGGATGAAGAGAAATCTTCCACTGACATCGCATGACAACTTCAGCCATTATGACACTTCTAAAGAGGTAAAAAGTTGCCCCAAAGAATCCACATGGTGTTCTGGAGGAAGACTCATTTCATCAGCCTGAGGGGTCACTACTAATCTTCAGACAGCTGGGCCACAGGAATCAGTTCTCAGGAGGAGAATGTCCCAAACAGATGTGTCCTCTTAACACTGTTCCTGCAACACCAAGCAAAGGACTTGGTCTGACCTAGCAGCCTCTTCCATGAAGAGCAGTTTGATCAATCTGTGATACCAGAAATTGCATGATAGGAATGATCTTTCTTGCAAATCAGTGATAAAGACTTCCCCCCGCCAAGGCTTGCTGTGTGCTCAGTTAGTTGACTGAGGATATTTTTTCCTACACACATTTTGCTATGGAAACAAATAAAACAGTAGTACTAGCGGCAGCAGCTTGCCATCTGCTGACACATTTTCATCTGACACTGTCCTTTGCACTATGCATTTCATCTTTGCATTTTTATAGAAACATCTAACCATCCCCCTACTAGACCTAGTATGACAGTTTCATGAATCTGCCTGTATGCAATGTATGAAGTACGGCAATAAGTACTCCTTTAGCAATGCCTTGGTGCACGTGCAGTCAATCACGTACTCTTGGGATTCTACCACATATTTTTTCTGGCTGGAGAAAGCAAAAGGTCACTGAACCCTGCAGAGCCATCACTTGAGCTGAAGTGCCCTACTGTAAGATCACAATGATTGAGCTACAGCCAAAGTGAAGTGTTTGGAAGACAAGGGGGAAGGAGAGAGATTCTGATGTTTGGAGCAGTAGAATATATTCAGAATAATACAAAGCAGTAGTTCTTAGTAGTAGACTTAAAAAAGAAGATCCAAGAGTTGCTAAGAGGACTCACAGACACATGCCATTCAGTGAAGGAAAACTAAGGGGTGACGTTTTATGGCAGAAAAAAGCAGCAAATTGGCTGTATGTAGGCAAGAGCAAAAAATTAAAGACACTCTCTGTGGCCTGGATGAAAAGGCAGGTGCAGAAGTCTGATCTAAATGGTCTGTACCTGGCTCATGTTGCTCTTCGCAGCTCTGCTGATGTCTCACAAGAAAGGAGTTCACAGTCTCCCCTTGGCACAGAAGCTGAAGAACTACTGACTTGTTTCTGCTATGGCATGGATACAACCTCTGAGACTGCAAAAATCCCTTAGGAACATGTTATAGTGGGATCTTAACACGATAACTGAGTAACTGTTCAGCTGGGGGAATTTTAACAAGACTGTAATAAAGCTCTTACTATTGTTCAGTCTGATCTATTAGAGAATCTTTTCTACATCCAACTTCATTTAAGCTTTTCCCTCCCTGCCCCTCCACCCCTCTGTCCCCAAGTAAATCCAATTAACTAAGTAGCCATTTAGTTAAAATCCTCTCAGGGTCAGAGCCCTCAATTCCTTCAGGACTCTTACAGTCCTATCATCATTTCTTCAACTCTGTTTTTCTAGATCATTGATTTTTTTTTTTTTTTTTCCCCCAGGGCTGTTTGAAACTGCTCCTCTGGTAGCATTTGTGTAATAGCCCGTTGTGTGGCCAGCACGGCCCAGGTCTGACACACACAGTTCCACACCAGAGTGTGCCTCTGACAGTCCATTAGAGCCAGCCTCCGCTGCGGAGAGAACTACATCAATTTTGATTGTTTTATTTAAATTTTTTTCCCACCTTTGACACAGAGAGTAATGCTGTAATTCTCTGAAGTCTGTTGAATAGCCTGGAGAATGCACATGGGTCTAGCTGCTATCTTATAGCTGACAGTTGACTCTCACAGTAATGCAGTGTGAAACAGGAGGGCCCACTTAGCAGAAATTCATACAGATGTTTCTGGCACTTCAGTATATCTTGGATCTGCACAAATATCTGATCTAAAACATGGGCTGAGGAGAAATTCTCTCAATAGCTATTGCATTTCGCTCAACTGAAAACCGCAAGGCATGCACTGCTGGAAACCAACATCAGACCCAGCCAGGACTTGGCAGTAGCTAAGGAGAGAGAGAAGGCAAAAGCCAATATACCATGTGGTTCCTGAAGGCTGCCATGAAAACAACAAGCATATACGCTGGGAAGCTATGACCACAGATAGCAGGACAACACAAGAAGAAGGTAGCATTGCATGAAGTGGTCAACCAAGATAGGCACTTTTTATACAGAAATCGGTGGTATCTTTCCCACATCCCAGAAGAGTGGGATGCTGTTTTGCTCCAGAAAGTCTCAGGTAAGAACCACAGCAAGTGAAACCACTGATTGAGACACAAGCAGAATTACCACAGTTAAGACTGCTTACACTCTGGTTTTCTTCAGGGTAGCCCTATCAAGTCAACACAAAAGAGTGCAGGACCCCTCAGTAACTGATTATATATTGCCATTTAGTTAGAACTGATGGATTGATTGTAATTGTTTTCTTGTGTTTTCCAGTGGTATTACTGTTGTGTTTGGCTGGGAAATAAAAATTAGAGAAAGTGCTGTTAATAGGTCCTGGCATGAGCTAATTGGAACAACATGTTATACAATACTGCTTATTACACTGCACTGCTCAGCTTGATTTTCTGGTATGGCACAAAGTATATCTGCCAAGCACCTTGGTTCCAAGTAATTATCCCCTAGCATGAGAACAAGAGTAGCCACAGCAGAATTTGATAGGCTTTAGCACACTTGTAACTCCAAATAACCCTCTCCCCACTTCAGCTACACTTCTGGAGCAGCATTAAACGATGAGCTACAGGTTGAACTTTTGTCCTCTCTCAGAAAGAGTGCAAGAGATTGAAAACATCTATGTTAACAGAAATGGTGTTTTACCATCGTAATTTAATTTTCCAGTATTGCTGGGGTAGTGACAGTAAGCAATTGGAACAGTCTGGAAGGCAACCTTTAAAAACCAAATTACCTTAATGCAGTCCTTAATTTGGGATGTTAATAAAGTTGATTAATTTTCACAAACTCACATGAGGAAAAGAGTAGCTGAAAATGCTGTTTTAAAAGCATGGTTACTATCATTCTGGCTGCATGGCCATGTACAGATATACTCAGAAGTATCAGGTTGCTGAAATTTACTGCCCATTACTTCTTTCCTGTCTTGAGTATACTGCATTTAAATGCAACAATGAGCTAACATCTGTATATTCCACAAAGGGGAAGGCTGATAAATATTAATGAAATTTGCTCCTCATGTATCTTATGAATTTTTATGTATTCTTTCATCTAGGGGCATCATTGTACAACTTTCACATAAATGATTGCAGAGATCCCATTTCAACCTTGAATTTCCACTTTGCACACAGGCCCCTGCAGAGGGAAAGCCAACAGAGCGCTCACTCGGCTGACAACTCTGACTATTGAAAAACCTCTAACCCTGGAAGAGGCCTTTTCTTGTCTGTTTAAAGAACAGTGGTAAGATGAATTCTCTCCCTAAACAGATTAATTTTAACTCAGCAGCAGTGGAATGAGTCCTTACTAGACTGCCGTCAGGTAGGCACATTGCCCCCTGCACCTAACCATGCAGCTAGCCACCATAAAACTGATCAACAGTATTAAGCTACATTTCATGATGCATAAGAGGAAAGGAAGTAGAAAATCTCTACTGGTAAATAAGACCATCCTTGAATACATCAATCTCTCTCAAATGCAAAATGCTTACTCTTCTCCTCCTTTTCTCTATTTTTCCCCATTCCAAAGTCATGCTGTAGACTCAGCGCTCATAAGCCTTTTTACACAAAAATGGCAAAAAGCCCTTTTGGTAAATGCAGCCCACTCCAGAATACTGTGGCTGTCTGACTCCTGCAGAGAAGCTTAAACAAAAAACTAAAGTTAATTCTTTGACCAAAGGCAACCAAAGGCTTGTGGTTTTTGCTCTAGGCATCCAAGGTTCACTCCCCACAGATCAACAATTTCATTAGCCAAAAAAGTATGGTTTTTTTTTAAGCTTCTAAGTTCTTATAATTAATAAAGAGGAAAGAAGAAAAGATTTACTCTACAAAATACAGAAACTATCTTGTGACAATTTCTGCAGTGTCTTCTGAAGTTACAAACCGATCTTAGTGTTTCATGCATTAAAATATGCAATTTTAAAATGACTCTATACAAACATATATGCAGCCCTCAAGAATTATTCCACCAAATATTGTTTGCTGTTTCCAATCTCTCCTTGCCATAAGTTAATCATGACAGTTGAATTCTTTAACCCTAGGGATCAGAATTTGTTTTGGAGTAACACTAAGCACAAAATGGCTCCAACATGCATCACCTCACCCTTCAACTTCAGTGATTCCTTGGGATTCGGCCCTTTCATAGCCAGGTGAACCACTCGATGCACATGAGGGAATCGTGTTTCTCTGTTCTTTGTTCATTTACTTGAAGCTCCATTGTATTTGCTTACATTATTGCTTTGCTATTAACAAAATCATTGTTTATCCAAAATCAAGCTAAGGTCCTGAACAAAATCTCAGTCATGCTGACCTGCACCAAAATAGCTCAAATACAAAAATCTGAAAAACAGCACACACACACTAGAAAAATCAAGTAAAGCCTACAGTAAAAGGCCACTCATGAAGGTAATCACTCAACTTCGGACATCAGGAGCAGATCCACTGAGCATGGAGGAGTCAGAGCAGGCAACGGGGAACCTCTGTAAAGGCATCTGCAGATGGATGAGGAAGTTCAGAAGTGTGATCACACATCTCTAAAATACATGCACTTGTACAGAACTCGCCAGCTCAAAATGATGTTATTGTACCATGGTGTTTTCAAAGGCACAATGAGCCTGAAGAAAGTCTAGTGGAAGCCAAACATTTTTTTAAAAATCATGCCAATAGCTATAGAACAGAAAGGTTTCTTACACAGTCATGATCTTACAGCTGGTTAAATAACTTATAGCCAGATTAAATACTTAGGCTGTTGGATGATTTCTCTTTTGATACTGAACTCTGTCTCTTCTAAAAATGCGTTTTAATACAACTGTTAAAAATTGCACTGATCTCCACCCCTGAAACATATTCCTCCTTTCAATGGAGATACATGAGAAAAAGAACAGTGATTTACTGCAGTATTCACTCGTCCACTATAAACAAACAATTTACTGAAAATGATCAGTGCATAGGCAAAACCCATCAAAACCCTTTCAGCAAATTCTACCTAAGATATTTTGATCTTTAATTCTTTCAACCTGACAAAAGATACTATCACAGTCCTTGTGCAGATATTGTAGTAATAAAAAAGAAATTGCATGAATTTTCAGCAATGGCATCATCATAAGGGCTGAAGTTTGCCATACTGAGGAGATGACCTTTTTTTGTAAAGTATTGGCTGTAGAGTTGACATTGTCACCTCTCTCAAGGAAGAAGCAAAAAAAGTAATACATTGATATGTTTCTGCATGACTTCCAGTAATGGCTGGACGGTATGCTGGGAAAGCAAAAGGCCTAAGTCAGTTATACTTCCATGCACAAGATGCAGGCAAATCCAGGACTGCTCTCACCTATAGCAGAGATGGGGTATTTCTTTTTCTTCTTTCATTAGCTTGCTCTCTAGAGTAACTGAGAACAGAGAGGTTACTGTCAGCTATTGTCTTTTTCCTACTATCACTGATGTGCGCCGCTGAACCGAACCTCTAAATATCCCTCAGTTGCCATGGAAGCTGCGCGAAGAGCAATGTTACCCCAACACACTTAAGGGACCTGATAACCAAAGGCCCTAATAATGGACTTTCTATCTGCTTTGAATGATTGAGCAAGTCAGATTGAGAGAAAATATCAAACTGCCCAAACATTACTATCTGCCAACATTTTCCAGTACAGATTCTCTCGTTAAAGTTGCATCCAGATTTTTCACTGAAAACCTGATTTTGCCTGAAGGCCGCTAAAATGTTTCCATTTGTTTTGCATTGATTTTTTTTTTTTTTTTTTTTTAAAGCTTTAGATTCACAATTACTTTGGTATTGTGTTACCACAGAAGATTTTTGGTAGGCTGATTATTCAGCTGGAAAAAGGCATTTTAGAGATGAGTTTGACTTTGAAAAGCAAACTCATTTCAGAGTTAAAAGGCCACAAACTTTATACAACCTTCACAAGGGCTGAGAAATCATCACCACAGACCCAGTCCTCCTAGCTATGAATCTGTCAGATAGCACACAGCCTGCACAATAGACAGCATGTTCAGAAGATGAGTATAAGAGAACTGCATTTTTGCATAAGACCAGTGTGTAACAGCTGATTTAAACATACTTACAGTATGGATAGTTCTGTTAGGAACATATTTGTGTTTCATAATGAAGAGAAAATAGGTTTCCTAATATAGAACACATATTGTCCAGTTCTTTCCTTATGCTGTTACATATTCATGCGAAAACAGTACCAGCACTACCCTATCAGAGTAAAAATTGTGTTAGAAAAATCAAATCTACAGCATCTAAACTCTTCAGTGTAACCTTAGAATATTAAATCTTAGATAAAAATGGATGATGGCATTTTTCACCACCTTATGGTACAACATAGGTCTCGCTGGTAAGACCATTAAAACCTTAAACACCACCCCCCATCCCAGTCCTGGAAAAGTGAAGCCAATGTAATTGTATTTTAAAAGATTGCTGGTGTTTGACACCATTACACAAGTTAAACAGTCTTTCAGGCATGCATTCATATCGGAATTCTACATAGGATTTAGCCTTGGAAACCATGCCCAGTTCCTGCCAGTTCAGAATCTGTGGGAAGTCAGACAAAAATTAATATTCCCACAGTGTGCCCCTACATTGTCTAATCCAAGATGACTACTAAACTAAAATCCTAGTAAATTAAATAATGTCAGCATTATAAAACATATAATTTATATCCATTTGAACTTATAATACCCTTTTGATTAATCATTCCTGATATATTGTACATCAATAATTAAATGTCTTCCAGAAATGTCAATGCTTATCAGAAAATGACTTAGTTGGGAACACATTAGCCTTATAATTTACCTAATATTTATCTTTAATACCTGAATTTATGATCCTATTTCTTACAAAGATTAGTAGTCTATTACATATTTAAAACTTAGATCATGAACCTCCAGGAAAAAAAAAAAAAAAAAAGAGGGGTAGGATGCTCTGAAGACCATCTGAGGTATGTTTCAAAGGATTATGGAATGAGTGTTATACAAAGAATTATAGGAGTAACTAGAACAGATAAATAAAAAATAACAACATTAAAAAGAAGTCTCAAGAATATTCTAGCAGCAACATCATTTATTCAGTTGCCTACAACCAGGGTGAATAATCATTCTTGTCTTTCAACTGGAATGTATCAGGCTAGTTGTGAAGAGAAATATGTTTATGAATTATCAGTTAGATCTTGTCCTGCTTTGAAAACAGAAAGAATCTCTTTTTATTTTTTTAAAGATTAATTTCTACTTCTTTTGAACAGCCACTGCGCAGAATTGACTTTTAAAAGAAATAATCTTGCAGAAGGATTAATAAAGGGATTTGGCATTTATAGGACTAATATGAAGGTCTACAATTACATTAAACAGAACAGAAATACTTCAAGGCATCCTGGGGTCAGGAAGGAACTTTTCCTTAGAGCAGCTTATTCCATAATTGTCCACTGTGGGAGTTTTAGCACTTTTCTCTGTGATCTAATACTCTCCACTGCTGGAGACAGAAACACTGGGACAGATATATAATTGTGTGGCTCAAATTTGGAAATACTTTTTTTCAAATGGTAAAGGCTTGTCTATCCACTAAATTTTTTTGAAAAAATTGCTCATACTTATTTTGAGGACTCAGACCAAATAGCTACCCAGCACTGCTGAGAAAGCTGTAGGCGTAGCTGTTCTCCTGGCCACTGCCATTAATTGAAGCCACTTGTCAGCCAACTCTCCATAAAACGGTTCCATTCAACAGGGTGTTTAAAACAAATGGCACCAGTTGTAGCTGGTCTATACCATTTACGCACAGAGCAGATGAAGCTTTAAAGATACAGTGGCTCTCATTCATGTTCCATGGGGAGAACGCGGAAACTAGTTATGTAGAAAAGTATTTTTAAAAACTGGGAAAGAGGATATACAAATAGTATATGCTGAAGGGAGAGGGTATCTCTGAGAATATAAATAATTTCCTGCTCCTTTATTTCTCAAGTGTATTTTTGGTTATATTAATCACTTGGAAGCAGACCCCAATACTGCCAGAGTCGATATACTTTTGGAATATTCTTTTTTCTCCTTCCCTGTTTCTCAACCTGCTAAGAAACCTCAAGTGCAGTCAGTATTTTTTTGCTGCTGTTGCTGCTGATGATATTCTAGGGGGTATTCATCAGAAAATGTCAACACAGGTAGAGATGTAGCTAATGAAAGTGGAAGTTATTATTGTCTTGTCCGTATTCTCCTCCTCATCAAAAAAAAAAAAAATCTAGTGCAAGCATCCCTATTTTGTAAAAGGAACCCAAAACATGAAAATCATCTGAGAAATAAATACAGATATAAACCCTGCACCTCCTAGCCCTGGGGATTAAATATTCTGATGCTTGCTGCGAGCACATTGCCATTTTCTCAATTCTGAGCATGAAGTACTGCAGGCACTGAACCACCTTTATTAAAAAAAAAAAAAAAAAAAATCACACAGCATAGCTGCCATCCACAGCCCTGGTGAAGGCTCAGGAGACTGCAGAAGGCTTGTTTTCAAGAGGACCATGCAAGGAGTGCGAGTAAAACGTAGAGTGAAGGAATGGGCTTCAGGAGTGATTACTAAAAAACCCCACATTTAATTAAAGTAGTAAGTTTAACATAAAGCTTTATCTACCTTTACATTACTACTAGGGCAGTCTAATGCTAACACTTCAAACCTAACACTAGCATAGACCTGTTTATCAAGTAGGAACTGTGACAGGTCTGAAAAAGGGATGAGAATGGCCAGAGATTAGAAGTGCTCTCTATTCTGCTTTGTCCTCTAAGACAGCAGTTTCAAAGCCCAGGAAAATCAAATAATTGCTCTCATTTGTACTATTTTTGCACTCAGTCCAAACCCAGTCAGGATCTTCACGTCACTGTCCCTGATATACAGTACAGACTCTGTGCCTAGCAGAAAGAGAAACTGCTGGAGAGTCCAGAAATATAGCAAAAGGCATTATTCCATAATATAAAGAATGTATGTAACAGAATTAAAGAGAAAGGTGGGGCATGTACTATGTATGATTTTTAAAAGACTTTCATGTGAGGCTACAAGGAACCTCCGCTATTCCTGGAACTAATGCCTGTTTGAATTAGAAAATATTGAGTCATGTTCCACAACTGTTGTGGTTTAGAAAATCCATCCTTGATTGTGGTACACTTTGCCAGTGTTTATCACTATTAAAAGCAGGCACTATATTTTTCTCAAGTTTGTCTAGCTTCCAGTTGGTAGATACATTTGTCAGCTGGATTGCAAAGCCCTCTAACATTACGCTCCTGTTCTCTAAGTACTACTAAACTAATAATTCAGTTATTTCTCAACCATTTTCTTGACCTGCTGAACCAGTTAAGATCCTTTAGTCAGCCACTGCAAGGCTCTCACCTGAGACCTTCCCAACTTACTAGTATCCTTCTTGTACTGGGGACATCAGAACTAGACACAGTAATCCAGCAGCAGTCATACCAAGTGCAAAACCTGAAGATGGTAACTATCCACAGATCGCAGGTCATATTAGCCTCACTGTTGCCTTGGGAGATATGTTCAACCAGTATCTGCTGTGATTAAGAGATGCAGAATTGCCGTTTCCCCAGAAAACATCCCCCAAGCAGAGGACAACTGCTCACGTTCCTTTTCTTTACCATTTGAACTCCACATCTGCCGGGGAGGGAAGATTTCATCCTACTTACTGCGGTTGCACACTCCTCGATTTGCTCACCTATCAAAAGTTTGTTTTGGTAAAGAAAAACCTGATCAGCCCAAGACTCAAAAAGTATAAGGACAGGTGAAATTACTTGTCTAACCTTGTCTAACCCCGTCATACAGGGAAGTCTCAGGGCTTTGTATTGAACAGCAAGGCACTCACTCTGCCTGATAAGAACAAAATACTCATGTGAAAGAGGGCTCTTCATGAAAAGGGCTGACAAGACAGAGGATTGGAGGCATTAAAAGGAGTTTGTCAGCCATGCAGAGCTTTTCAACAAATGGCCGAACTGATGTTTAGAGGCTGAAGGAAAAGTTTTTCTAGAGGCAAGGAAAAACTTCAGCAAATTTCACAATTAAATGCCATGTAACTTGGAAGTTGCAGCCAATTGCCCAAGTATTTTACAAATGGAGCAAAGATGAAGACATCTGGTGTGGAGAAAAAACACAATGTTATGAGACTAAGAAAACTCTGTAAAATACATTGCTCCCTTCCCTCCATAATGCAGGTGGCAGATTCACAACCTATAGAATTACTTACTGCCGGGCTGCTGACAAAGGTATGGCCGTTGGTTTGGCACAGCCAGGTGAGAGACCAGGTGCAACCCAAAGACCTGCACAAGGGTGGTAAAGTGTGTACCCTCAAGAGAGGGAAGCTGAATCCACACCCCCACCATGACCCTGACTGGAGATGCCCATGGAAATGCTTGCAGCCTTTTGAAAAGCTGAGTACCTCTTGAGGTTTGCTGTACATATGACTAATCTTACTTTGTACCAGGACTCTCTCAAAAAAAAGAGATGCCAGTCTGAGGCCCGTCTGACTCTCAATCAACCCATCAAGATCACGTGGATCAGCCTGAGCAGTACTGAAAGTAGTAAACCTCATCCCTGGTTTGGAGTGCTCAAAACTGATGAGAAGCCCTTGAAACCTAAGAAAGAAAATGCTAAGCAAGTACTTCACACTGAATTGCAACGTCTTCACAGTTCAGAAAGACTGCAAATGTACACGCAATAGGATTCTGCAGGCACCTGCTCAGGAAGGGATGTTTCAGATGTGTACGCTCCTCTCCTAACTTTATGTACACAGCAAAATACAGTCCCAAGCCCAATTCCTTTGCTTCTTTTCTAAAAAAGGAAGTCGCTAACAGTTTGGATGTGATCTGACATTTGAAAGCTTGGCAAGTTTCAGAGGTAACGAAAAAGCTGGGGTTTTGTTTTAAGTTATGCTATTTAGCTGACTCTTCTTTTACATTATAAAGGAACTAAGCTGCAGGAGCTATACTGTAACTTGTTTGTGCAATTTCTTATTTGGCTGAAGCATGACTTTTTTCCAACATATATTATTTTATATTTATCAACAAAAGGATTTTAGCATTGTCTACCCCTGCAGAGTAAAAAAACCCTATATTGAATACTGTCCCTTTAGTCTTCTATTCCTTTTTAACCAACTATCATTCATTGTCCTCAGGGTGCTCATTAATTCTGAAGTTTAAAAGATATCCATCAGCAGTATCATAAATTCATAGATAGCTACAACAGAAATGTCCGTCTCCTTAAGCATGACTTTTTCTTTTATAGTTTAACCTCTGTGATTAACTCATACTTTTGTGTCTTGTAGCATCTTTTATGCAAATGGCAGAATTTCATATAGAAAGACCTTTTCTTAATATTTAACACATCCTTCCTTGTCTCTGATCTCCAGAGCACAGAGAAACCACATTGTCTAACTGGTAGCACAGTAGCTGTGCATGTGAATGGCTAGTAAAACATGTAAAGGTGCTTATATATTGGTGAAGTTCCAGTGCCATGTCTGGATTAAGTAGGGTGGGAGAAGGTTAAAGCTTTCCAGAAACAGTCTGCGAAGTTTTAATTAACCCTTGTTTTCAAGCCATCAGATTGTGACTTACAAGATGTAATTACTATCTGGACCATTTTTTTCCCCCAACTTGAAAAAATGGTTTATATAGGAGACTATAATAAGGAAAATTAGAATGATTCAAATGACAATCTAATAAAAAAAAAAGATAAAACATTCCGTAGTTTTGTAGACATCTGTTAAGTTTCCACTCCTCTATCCCCAACCAAAACCCTGTCCCCAAGTCACAGCCCAAGCCTGTTGCAGACAGAAGGAGCTTTCTGAGTACTTGGTGCTTACCATCACTCACTGCAGGTGAGCCCAAACTGCAACCCCAAACCATTTGTCTCCAACATCTGCCAAATTCAAGTAGCATGTGTCGAACAGTGGCATTCAATATAAGCAATCTACAAACTGCATAATCACCAATCCGTTTACAGACTGATACTGTAAAATAAGCTTGCTTTTCCTGTCAGTTGAGCCACAATTTCAAATCCTTATTAGAAGAGATTACGGATGATGGAGCAATAATGGTATAGTGTTACTGTAAACGAAAGGTGTAGCAACATAATTACAAAAGCTACAACCAGCATCTATGTTTTAGTGGCACTAACGGTATCTAAATAAAAGTGCAATTCCAAGTCAGGTAACTATTAAGGGCCCATTCAACAGAAGCTAAGCATATGAAAGGGCGGGAGAAACAATTCCACAAGGCTCATCTGTGTTTCAAAATTAACAGTATGCCATTTTCCCCCTCTCAGTGCTGTAATGCTTTACTACATACCATTGATGAAAATTGTTAAAGAACATGAAGGACTAGCTCAGGTACAGTGAGGAACTACTGAAGGCAGTGGTGTAGCTGCATAGCCAAAGCGGCACAGATTTCCCCTACCTTTTGTGTTTACTCGCAACTTAATTTTGGAATGTTAAATTCTTTTGAAATACCCACACATGACATACACAGCTTTCCCAGCTTGAGACCTTAGGCTGAACAGCTTGCTTCGGTTCAATTATTATTCAAGCACTGATAGCCAGCATTATCCTAGATGAAATGCAAACCAAGTGAGAAACAGATTCCGCATAAAAAAGCTCGCGAGCTAAAAGAAAATGAAATCAATCCTCAGCCTTTTCAACTCCTTAAAGTGATAGGCAATAACAGGGCTGCCAAACCAGAGTAAACCTGAAAAGAAACATTTTGCGGCCCATGATTGAAAGAGAACATAAAAGGATGTCAGGTAGATGGATGCTTTATTGCTATTTTATATTTGAAACCAGCAAACAAGGCCAGGTTGTAGCTGAAGACATGAAATTGCAACTCTTCCATCTATTTTAGGAGACCTGGCTGATATTGCTAACCTTGTTGTCTGATCATGATCACACCCCTTCATCTTTCCTATACATTGATCAGCTGTTTCCTTTGAGAGCAGCTTGTCACTAACACCTCTAGAGATTTATATTTATACACATGTCGTTTTCTCCCCATTATATTTTTATTGCAAACAACCTATGGATACAACAAGTATGTTAGCAGTAAATATAGCTGCATAGCAGGGAGGAGCTGATAGCAAGTTCTTATCTCCAACAGGAAAGACTTGGCCTTTTTCATTGTCTCCAGAGTTAATCATCACAGACTGTGGTGGGCTGGTGCCATCTGGCAGCTAAGCCCCCATCCAGTCCACTCACTCACTCCCCCACAGTGAAATGGGGGAGAGAATCAGAAGGGCAAAAGCAAGAAAAACTTCTCTCCCTCTTGCAGGTCAAGATAAAGACAGTCTAATAAGTGAAGAAAAAAACCCAATCAAGTGATACGAAGGCAATCACCCACCACCTCCCACCAGCAGACTGATGCCCAGGTGCATGCTGTTGTATGGGCTGCAATAGCTCTTTGCTCAGTTCAGGTCAGCTGTCCTGGCTGCCCCCCCCCAGCCTTTTGCCCACTTCCAGCCTACTCTCTGGGGCAGCAGAGTGAGAAACAGAGAAGGCCTTGAAGCTGTGCAAGCTCTGCTCAGCAACAGCTAAAACGTTGGTGTGTTATCCACGCTGTTTTGGCCACAAATCTAAAGCACAGCACCATACAGGCTGCTCTGAAGAAAATTAACTCCATCCCAACCAGACCCAGTACAAAGATCCATCCTGCAGCATCCTCATCTTCTGGTTGCCCTCTCCCTCAGCTCTTTCAGGAGAACAGATATCCAGACAACTCTCTGCTATGTTTTCCCAGTTCTAACTCAGATTTCTCCAACCAGTTAAATGTCTTGGGGTTTTTTTTTTTCATTTTCCTGAAAACCACTGTGCTTTAGTATTTCAAACACATCTAATTTTAATTTAATATGAAAAAAATTAATAAAATTCACAAAAAAGAAAGAAGAAAAAGATGCATGTTCCTGACTGCATCAAAAAGCAGCCTGCTGAGTGGGTCTACAAAAACATCTAGTATGTTGCCCTGTGATCTCTCCCATTTAACTGAAAAGCCAAATACATCCGTACTCTTCCAGTTCAGTTCCATACTGAATTAATCAGGGAATTAATCACCTATCTGCACCAGAACTTCAAATTCAGTGAAAGGGAAACAGTGTAATCCAAGCGTTTTCCTTTTTGACCTCCCTTGGTGGAAACGGGACAGAAACATTGACACAGAAGAAACGGGCCGTGTGTGATTTGGCAACAAAGGCTAAGAAACCACAAACTCTGAACTCAGCCACAAATGCCACTTCCCTGTGACCAAGGGATGGATTCTCATACATTACAGACTGATTGCTCTCTCAAATGACTCTGAGTGGCTCAGCAAGGACAAAAAAAAAAAAAAAAATCCTCTGCTCCTTGAGACCACCATATGAAGAAGCTTTTTCCCCCTCAAGAGAAACAAGCGCTCTTTCTTGAACAAAAGCAGGCATGCCTCTGGCTGCACACATCTGGTCTTCCTCTTTGCTTATGAATAAGAGGTATGACCAGAAAATTGGCTGACCTGAGCAATAATGGAGGTGTGAATTACATCCGTGTCCACGTGGGTAACTCGTGACCATGCTGACCTGTTCCTTTTATTGGTGCTTCCTCAGAGCATCTGTGGTAACACGAGAACCTTCCAGTGCTGCAGAAAGGCCTTTGCAAGGATCTTACCATGAGTACAAATGGACTGACCTCTACTAATGGCATATGACTGCATTAACAATCGCTATCACAGGTTGCACAAAGAGCTGTATTGTGCTATCATACTGTATTTTGTCATACCCTGACTCTATTCTGCCTTTTAACCTAGGGAGTAATAAAAGCCATTTTTTCTTTTACACAGTCTTTAATACTGACCATTTTTAAAGACAAGATGTAGATGCCTGCTCTGTGTGGCATGCAGTTTTGTGATCAGCATAAACCCCGAGAGCAGTCCATCACATGTTCAGGATGTCCTTCTCATGCTTGGAAACATAGCACTGAAAACCATTAGCTCCTTTTTATCTTTGGGGTTTTTTTGTTTTTGTTTTTGTTTTTTTTTTTTTTTAGGAAAAGAAGCCAAGTTATCAGATATGAAACTTTCAATTTTGTTTAATGTTTCCTTTTTCCTTTCTCTAGATGACTCTCAGCTCAGCATACTGGAGAACTGCTTCACTTTCAAAGCTTAGCATTTCTCACTGTCAAGTGAATCTCTCTACCACTTGGTGATACATTCAACAAAGTGTTATCCTTTGTTTTCACTGGGAAAAAAAGAAAAAGTTTCACTTTCTCTCTTCAGCATACTGCCCAACTAGTAAGGTGAAAAACAAACACAACTTCAAAGATAAAAGACATGGAAAAGGGTAAAACAATAAAAAAGGAGAAAAAATTCGGGAGAAATGGAAATTAACATTTTAGTTTGGAAATTTTGCAAGCCTTTTTAATGAAGATTCCTTTTCAGAAAGAGGTAAACCTTTTTCAGATAAGAGCTCTGAACAAGTACAAACTACCTTTTATAAGGAATCACCAAAAAAAGCCTCTCTTGACAGTTTAGGAAGCCCCAGATCAAGCTTTCGGACAATAGACCCGGAAGGAAAAAGCTAAGCATGACTGGATATCGCATCTTTTATTCTACTCATCTAAGGCAAGTAGAGTACAGCCAGTGAGTTTCCACAATTGGATTGAGACTTGGACTGGATTTCTAATGCTAAATTGATAGGTGTTCAGATACTAGTGTGATAAGTAGGCTATAAATACACAGAGGCTGACAGCTTGAATAGTTTGCTAAAATAGACAGCTCTAAGAGCTATTCTGGATAACTGTTTATCTATCCATCCATCCAAACTCACTCTTTAAGCTGTCGGTCTGAGTTTTCAGACAGGATATTTTAGCAGGATAGCTTGTTGAAATATAGCTATAGTAGCTATAATAGAGAGATAGATAGCTAAAACAGATATGAAAGCTGAATTAGATACTTGGTAACACAGAAAGAGCTCCAGGAACCAGAGGAGTGGGGGGTGGGGGGTGGGGGGTGGGCGTGTGTGGAAAAAGAAGGTGAATATGGTCGACTGAAGCACAGGTTTGCACCTTACAAAAGAAATAGATATAAAAATCATGCTGATGGCAACTACATTTTCTCATAGCTTTCCGCTTTGGAAAGAAGGTGCCTTAAAAACCCACATTCAAAATCACCCCAATCCAGTTCTCTCAGTAGCGACTGCAGTGCAGATACATCATTCCCACCAGCAGTGTAGAGTGCGCATGGGTTTGTACGGGCTGTACACCTCCACTGGTGTTCTAACTGAGTGACAGGGAAAAATCATTATCTCAGTTATTCCCTTGCTTTAAATGTTCAACATGGCCTTCAGCCCCCAAATTTATTTTTTTCCTTTCAACTATATTTTTCTGCAGTTTGCTGTATCTTATCCTTCTTCAATATTTGGCATGGGGCTTCCCGCTCACTAATGACTGCATTTGCACTGTCTGGTTAAACATTCCTGCCACAGTTAGGAAAATGAATATCCAGAACACAGTCCGTCGTGTCATGTCGTGTCGTCCCGTCCCTGTCCCCCCATCCCGTCCCCCCCGTTTCAGCACTTTACAGACTCGTATCCCCTTGGAAACCTTAAAACAATTAAAGCCATAACTGGACTTTACCAGCTAATTAGAGTTCTGGGTCTTGAATAATTTTGTGCATTCAATAGCTACATTTTTAAGTAAATCACACTACATCACAGCTAGATAGCAGAAGACATTTAAAGGTCTTTTATATAACAAGTTGCTAGTTGCCAGCTGTTTTTCTGATCTTTATGGTAAATCCTGCATTGAAAGATTGCTGCCTAGAAGGCAGGAGCTAACGATGATTTGAATCTACTAGCCATCTCTGTAGATCAGATGCCGTTATTACCAGCGGAATCAGTATTCCATTCACATGCTCTTATTTTCCCCTCTTGGAAAATGCTTTACAGGATATAATATGGAAATATATATATATAGATAGACTATAGTTACATAGGCTGTGTTCATCCATTTACATGTTTCAGCATAGCTTTCTACTGGACTGTATATAGTATGCGTACACACTCTGCATCCTACCATAACACATACTTTTTAATATACCTATCTTTCACCTAAATGATACAATAAAGGTGTTCATTTAGTGGATAAATACTGGTATAGTCACTGGAATTTTGCTCCTCTTTTAGCGTTTCTCTATTATTTTAAATATAGAAGAGCATTATAAATATAAAATATATCTAAAGTAATAGCTATTCTGGTACAACGTTGATACTTAAGTTTTATTATTATCCTATACAAATCAATTCTGAGACAGAAAGTTTATGGATTTGCTCTGCAAAAAACAGAACAGCAAGAAACAGAAGATCTGTCTCTGCTTAGTATAGATAACAGAAAACAGATAAAATTTTTCTTAAGCTCCTATTGTTAATTGGGGATGACATATCAAGCAAAATAGAGGTTTTGAATTAGAAAAAGACCAATAAACAATTTTGTCATTTCTTTTGACATGCCAAGTTGCACCACAAAACATTATGTTCAATATCTTGACTACCCCGTCAGTGAAATGGAAATATGGAGGTGCTGACCAAATGAATATCTTAGTTGGAGGTCAAAATTTTGGAATTAGCTATTGTAGCTAGTTAAAATTAAAAAAAAAAAAAAAACCACAAACAAACAAAAAACCCCCAAACCCCCTGATCACTATCCAGGCATAAGGCAAAGATCTATGCATTTACACAGCCCAACATAAAAAAGACTTAATGTGATATGCACATAGTTCAGAGTGCGTCAATGTGTTTGTTTCAGTTCTCAGCTAAGGCTTTTAACTAGAGCATCTTGAGAGAGCAAAGCACGTGTGCTTAGACATAAATGGCCAACATGATATATATAAATGTTTAAAAAAAACAACGGGGAAAGGTGGTAAAAAATATCAAGCGAACAATACAATGTTCAGATCAGATTTGTTAAAAATGAATCTGGCAACATTAAAAGAAAAACAAGTCACGGGAAAAAAGAAACCAACCTCTTCAAGACAGCAAATCATTACAGGGTGCTAAAGATTTCTTAGTATATTAGCCCACCCTCAGGGCTTCTTGAACATAATCCATTTCAATAACTATTCTTTTCCCCATTTTCTAGCATAAACAACGTTGCAGTTTAGATCAAGCCAATTCTTATGCTAGTAGTATTGTTCTGCCAATACCCACTAAGGGTTATAGCTTGAGAGGAGGGGTGAATTACAGATACATCGCACAACCTGCTCGTGAATTTTGCCATCTATGGTTTAATCTAAGGTTGTTATGCATGCAACAGTGAAAGAATGACAAAACTACAGGTTAGAAGCAGCTTTTAACACATCATAAGATCAATATTGTCTACTGGAGGCAGTGGAATTTCCAAACCCAGAAGTATTTAACATGCTTCCTGCCCACCTGAGTGACTCCTGATCAACATCTTTAATTTTGCCTTCAAGTTATCAAAAACTTGGCATCTCAGGTCTATTGCTCTAGGGCACTGCATTGCTCACATCACCATCCGTTTGCATCATGTTCGTGCTCAAGTACACTTAAGAACGCTGCTGCTCCTGCCTTGACTGCTCTCCTGCGGCACCGCATCATTCCCCGTCTTGTCTTCTTTCAGTAATTCTAGACTTTGCTGTGCTTCTCATACATACTTTGTGCTTTGCATTCTTACTGTCCCTCACATATGAGGTGCCTTTCCTGAGTTTAACTATAGGACCACAGATTCTCTTCTTGCAAAGCCCACTCCATCATGCCAACATGTGGCTGTAAGGTGAAGGAGATGGCTAGCACCGAGATGAAACCTTATTTCTGTGTTTTAGGTTACTTATAAAAATGGTTTAACAAGGTACAAGGCATCCAAAAGCCTGAAACTAATATTAATAATGCTAGGCATATTTGGGTACAGGATGTGGTGAACAACAAGGGTGGAGGGAAAATGGTGTTTCTGAAAGGGAAGCTGTCCCCCTGAGCTCGACTTCACTCAACTGCGAAGCCTGAAACTTGTCACCTGCAGAGAAGACATCTACAGAAAGGGTTGTGGAACAGCATTATAAAACCAGCAGTACTTCCTTTCAGAGACATCTGCAGCTACTACTCTTTCTCTAGAAACCAGACTTTCTAAAAAATGTTTAGCAGGAAACTACAAGCTGGAAAGCTTCAATCAGTCTGTACGTATTCCAGAAATTAGAGATGGAAGGGCATGTTATGTCAATTTTCCATTCTGTGGCCACTGGTAGATTATTCCCTATTACATACTCCTGAGCTCTTTGTCCACTGTAGTTTTAAATGACTCAAGTGCTTGGACTTCTACCACTTGCCTTGGGAGACTTATCTGTTCTACAGTCTAATAGATCTCACTGTCAGGAAATGGCCTCCATTTGCCTTTGCTCAATCTTATCCCATTACTCCTAGTTATGGTAGTTTTTTCCTGTTGTGCTCTGAAACACCCTTATAATGGCTCTTACCCCAGAATCAGAGTGGAATAACAGCCATAAATGGAACCCTCTTGCCTTCCATTAAGTGCTCCCTCATCCCCTTGCTCCTGCAGCCTGGCACAACACACCAGTTGAGATAGGAGCAGTAGCAGTGAGCAGGTCCTGGACTAATGCCACCTGAGACAGGCCACTGCACAAGGCTCAGCTGTAATTACAGCACAACGGGACAGAGGGAACAGTGCGGGATAAAAGCGGTGTCAGTGGGCAGCAACACTTCCTTTTAACCCAGGCAGTCTTTAAGTTACATGCTCAATTTTGTAAATAGCCCAATTTTGTAAATGGGCATTAATCATCTTAGTGAAACGTCTCATCAGCATCAGCGCTCCCGCGTGGTGTGCTTGTCTTGCTGCCTCGCTCCTCCCCTCTCATCTTTTTGCTGAACTGTAGCCAAAAATTATGCTGCAAACTCTATGACTAAACTTTCACTATCTTAGGAGCTTCCGAGAGACTGAATCCAAATTTCCAGCACCACCTGCTTTTCAGCATGGCAAAGGTGAAGGTGTGCATTAAAGCACCTTCCCAGTTTTACATGGCTGAGATATGCGTTTGTGTTAGTTAATGATCACACTTTGGCTTAAAGATATGTCATTTGCTTTAATCTGTTCTTGGTTTTGAACAGTAATGACATCAATAGCAATGCAGAGACAATGGTGAATGGCTACTAGCACATAGAAAGCCCCCAAACCAGTGGAGAAAAGCTCAAAAACATTGCCAGATGAAGAAAAGAATGATGTACTGTAACAGATATAAGCCCTTCATCATCATATGATGTGATACCTGGGTATCACCCAGGTAACAAAGATGCAAGAAGTTGGTATCAGCCAATCCAGAATTTAACTACCAGTTTGTGTCTTCTCCTAGGCTGATTTTAGGCAGCAGACTAGACACAAGTCATTTTATTTATGCCACACAAGAAACCATTGGAGAAAAAGGAACTTCATGCAGATTTCTCAAGAAATTCAGACACAGACAACTCCAGTTCCTTTGTGTTTTTCTAATTTAAGACCGCTTCAGTCACTTCTGCTGCTCCTCTCTTTCATTCATTACTTTCCTCTTAAGTGTTTTGCTGAGATTATCTAACTCTGAAGCTTGGTTATTTTCAAGGGTATTTTTTGGAGTGGTTTTGTTTGTTTTGATTATGCCCTACCATAGCCTGTTTTGATTTCTCTGCAAATTTCCTTGTGGTGTCCTTGGAAATACTCAATCTGTATATTATAATCTGGGGACTGACAGAGTAAAAGAAAACATAAATATCAGTGCCGAGTTATCTGTAACATATTATGCCCTTTTTACAGACCTGTCTTTTATTAACTCCTGCACTACTTTTCTGTTTCATGTAAGAAAAATGAAGTAGCCAAGGGAGAGCTACTGGAAAATATATCTTCAAGTTATATTTTTGCCCTGAATGAAAACTATCAAAACGAACAGTGTATGTAAGGGTCCGCTCTCTCTCATACACAAAGAAATGCACATTCTTTCCAACTAATTTACTACTCATCCAGTGGAAGGTGCACAAAATCTTTGAGTAGCAGGGCAGATACCAAGTTATTAATTAAAAAAGGCCTCAAAATCTTTAAAGATGACCCCAAAAAGCACCTAAAATGCATAAAGAAATAAAAGCCGGAATGGTCCAGGCCAAGACGTCTTGCACTTGAAATGCTGTGCAGGCAAAGGAAAGCAATACCCCCACATTCCTGAATATTTTCTTAGGTACGTTAAGAGACAATTGAAACAAAAGGAAAAATGTTTTCTGCTCTTTCTTACCCTATTTCATGGAAAACAAGGAGTGACTGCAGATAGAAGTAGTCAAGAAAAAGTCCGAAAAGAATTATTATCATAGAGCCACAAAATCCCCACCGTAATAACCTCTCCTAATAAGTGGCACAAATGACTGGAAATATGAGTAATTCAGTTCCTTATTAAGATGAACCTTTTTACAGCTACATATTTCACATCATGGTGGTGTTCACTGACAGTCTGAAGGCCTGAAGCAGCACATGTTCTTTCCTCCTCCATGCATCTGAAAACCCTTAGTTTTCTTGCAGAGAAAGGTGACTTTTGTTCCTACCTGAATCCAACCACTAAACTCCCATTATTTTCACTTGGCATAAGGTCAGGCCCTTAAGAGTCAACAAGCAAATCCTGATGTTGTATTAGAAGAAAGATGCAGTGTGACTGCTTTACGTTCTGGCTCCTTAGCTTAGCGTGTCTGGAGGGCACAGCTTCACAACTGCTCTCTTCTCGTTTTCATTCATTTACAGCCTTGCAGGCCGGAAAAGTGATAATGTTGTTGTTTGGGCACCCTGTTCTGCTTCTCTGAAGCACATAATAAGGAATAAATACAATCCTGGTCATCCATGTATTTCTAACTGCTGCAAACACTTTTGATATATACCAAATGTACTTCAGGTACCATTGTCTTGCTTCTCTTTGCTCATCACTCCGCAAAAATTTGGGGTTACCAAGCTCCATGCCCGGCCCCCCAAGGCAGGATTACGGTGTAGGGTGGGATCTGCACTTACACTGAGGCTGTGCCACTGCAGAAAGTGAAGCCATTAAATTAGTGGCTAACTACCCCTTTGAGGATTTGATGTGTGAATTGTCTGTCACACTGTTCACCTAGTATTTGCAAACCGGCTGTCTGTTTTTGACAAGAAAAACTGGGAGTGTAGTCCAAACTGACAGGAGAAGTGTAATTTTCTTTTTTTTTTAAAAGCATCATTTTTTACATTTAGTTGATATGTATAAATAAACATGAGGAGAACATTGTGGCAGACTTCATTATTAGTCTAGCACAAAGTACTGTATTGCAAATGTAAACTTCTTTGGGGAGATTGCTCCTGACTGGCCAGCAAACTCAATCAAAATACAACTTTGCTTCAGCTTAACTGTATTATACACTTTATCACCCAGTGTCCTGTGTAATAAATGTTACTGAAAAGACTAATTTAGGATCTGAATTTATTTTAATTAGTCTTTGTAATACTGCAGCAGATGTTAGCCTGTATAAAAGCAAACCTGCACTTGTGAGGAATCTCAATGAGAAGGCCCCCAACATTTGATATTCTCAGACATGCTGCCTCAGATTGCAACAGCAGACAGGAGGGGAGAAAGGAAACTAAAGAACTAACAAGAATTGGGAGGGTGAGGAGAAAAGGTGGCAGAGATTCATTTTGTTATAAACATGTCCTGTTATCAGTCACGGCACTGTAAAGGTGAGGCTGCAGAGCACCATTAATAACTGACAGTTGTTGTTAACTACCAGGGAACACCAGATAACCTTCCTGAGAATATCTATACCCCCATCTTGGGCAGCAAAGTAATGAGTCCCAGTGGAAAGAAAGCACTGGCCGTCTTTGTTGTAGCTATTGATCTCCTGATGTGATTTAGATAAGGGAGGAAGAGATAATGGCATTGATTATTCTATTTAGGAGCCAGACCGAGACTAAACTCAAGTATAATACATAAAGAGGAAAAATGCACACTCAATCACTCCTTGTCTGTTCTCTGCAGTTCAAGGCAATGCTAGGTGGTCACGGCAACGGGGACACACATCTTAATAAACATGTGGGGTTTGGTTTCAGGGACAATTTGGTGTAAATGAATGTATGATGGCGGATTTTGTTTTGTTTCTCCTTCCTTATTTTAATAAGCATGCACTGTTTTCATAAAGCAAAGCATGGGCAGAATAGGTTGTTTTCCTGCCAAGGAGGTTGACAGAAGTCAATGATGGAGATCTCAGACTGACAGCAGGACGTGCATAGCTAATTTTACGTTACGCTCCCTCTCCCCCATTGTGAAGGGTAGTCAGCTCAGGTCAGGTAGTTTACAGGGAAGAATCTTAAAAAAGACAAAGAATGCTTATGCCCATCCACAGCAAGATGTAATTATTCTGACAAGCCTTAACTGCAGGTCACCTGGAGACATGGATTAGAGCCTCAGGCCTCGCCTCAGAGTTTAAAAGAATCCCTGTTGCATGTAAGAGCAGACACCAGTGAGATTTAGAAGTACCTTAAAAAAGGGGGAGGGGAAAAAAAAAAAAAGAAAACCATTTCTAATCTTTTTAAAGCTGCTGAGCTTAAACTGCCTCTGAATATGTTAACAGGTTACAGAAGCCACTGTTCTACCGAGGGAACCCAGTGAGGGGTAGGATGGATTGACAGCCATACTCTGTTTTATATTCTCTTCCATACTCTCCCATATTCTTTGGAATACTGTCCTAGACCTGAAAACCAACATAAACTTCTATTTTTACTTCTGTCCCCAGTGGAGGTTTTCAAATACCACTCTGAGGTTCTCTTAAAACCATGTACATTTAGACTAACTACAAATTATTCATCTTTTATTGGTGTGATTGATAGATATGCTTTTTAAAATATAAAAGGAAAGCCAGATAAATAAAGTATAAGAGCAAAAAATAAAATAAAAGCCTGCGTTCAGTTCTTTGATGTCACCATAAAGTTTCTGCATATGAAGACAACAGTACTTTCACCTCTTTGGGCCCCTGCCCTTGCCAGTGTCAGAGAACTGCAAGTCACATCAAGCAGAACTGGCCAGAAGATTTTTCAGAGAAGCACAACTTATCTTTCAAAAATGAAATTTTAAAAAGTCAATCTTTATAGTCTATTTACTGTATTTTGTTGGGGTTTTGGTTGTTTGTTTGGATTTTTGTTTGGTGGGGGTTTTTTATGTTTTGGGTTTCTTAAGGGAAGTGTGCCTGGCTTCCTTATAGGTTTCCCTGGGCTAGTTGGGGAGAAAGATGCTGGAGCTTCCTGCACCTGCTATAGTAAATTGATGTGTTATGGAGAGGCTAAAGAGTGGATTTGAAGCATCCAAGCCCAATTTGACCTAAGGGAAATTTGAGGTACAAATTGAAGTTTCCCACAAACTAGAAACTTTGGTTTTCTGACAGTTTTAGAGCAAACCTCTAAGATCTCATGTCTTAATAAGACTGCAAAAGATTATTGTACAAAACCACAAAGCACTGCAACATCTTTGTGTATTGCACTACCACTTTTTCACTGGATCTCAGCAAGCTAAACGTGAATGACACATAGCTCAGACACAGACTGGCATCGCTATGGAGAGCACTCAAAACCTGCTCTTTACTGCGTCAACACACGACAAAGTATCACCGGTTGCATAGAGCACTGCACAACCGGTGCAAATCTATGAGGAAGGTCCTTGAATCACTGTGAAATAAGAGAGCAGAAGTAGCGAGAACAACCAACCTCACGTAGGCAGAAGCACAAACTGCAGTGCTAAAAACAGTCCTTGAAGGATTAATTGCAGTATGCATACCTCAAACGTGAACTTCAGAGCAAACAGTCTGTGTAGGTCTAGTTGGTTTATGGGAAAAAAAATCCCTCTAAATCCATTGCCTATATATCACAGTAGAAATACTGACATATTGTCTGAAGGTAAAAGCAGCACAGGTTTTCCCTTTCAAAAGGGAATTGATTGAGCCACGCAGGAAGGATGGATTTACTCATTTCCTTAACACAGAAAATAGGATCAGTAGTGTTAGTGTTTGAAATAAAAAGCACTTCTGTACATTTCCCTGGACTCCAGGGGTTGTGCTGAAGAACAACAGAAGATTTAATGGCAGGGGGAGGAAATGCCTAGTGTGAAAAAAATACAACTTGGAATTTCATTACTGTAAATGACAAGAAGAAAATACACAAAATCATTGGCACAAATCCTTGTCTTTCCCATGTATAGCCATAAAATACTATGACTGAAAAGTGATTTATGAATAGTGCATCCAAAATTTAGATGCCGGCTGAGGTGGCCCCAAAATCAGAAGTCATATTCTATAGTTCTTGTGAAAGACCACTAGGATAAGCCAAAATCCCAGGCATAAACCCCACCAAAATTTGGTAGTAACTTGAATATCTTAAACTAAATAGTTTTAGTTCTGAGTAAGATGGAACCCTGATTTCAGGGTATCTTTAGAGTAACATTACAGCATCTGTATTTGTCCAAGCAACCCAAATCTGGTCTGCTTAAACTTTTAATTTTAGCCTCACTTTTCTTCTGATACAGAAACTTATTTTCAGGTGAAAGTTGCCTTTAAATGGTCTTTGTGCTTCTAGCAATTTGGAAGATGATTATGTAAAGTGTTAAAATGAAGCTGTGGCAGTTGACCTGTCTGTCAGCAGACATAAACCAAACCAAGTCATTAGATTAAACCAAAATCCTCCCCAGTGGCATCTTTAACTCCATTTGATTTTATCCTTGCTCTAAGGCTATTTGTGAGTGTTTTGACTGTATCACCACTTCTTTTTCTTTTGCTGTTTGACAGTTCTTCCGGAGTTAGGTGAATTATTAAAGAGATAATAATTAAAAAAATTTTCAGAATCACTAAAGGTGAATTTCTTTACTACTTGTCATGCTTTAGCCCCAGCTGCTCGCTCACTCCTCTCCAGCGGGATGGGGGAGAGAATCGGAAGGGTAAAAGTAAGAAAACTTGTGAGCTAAGATAAAGACAGGTTAATAGGTAAAGCAAAAGCTGCATGTGCAAGCAAAGCAAAACAAGGAATTCATTCCCCACTTCCCATGGGCAGGCAGGTGTTCAGCCATCTCCAGGACAGCAGGGCGCCATCACATGTCACGGTGACTTGGGAAGACAAACACCATAATTCCGAACGTCCCCCCTTCTTTCTTCTTCCCCCAGCTTTATAGACTGACCATGATGTCTTATAGTATGGAATATCGCTTTGGTCAGTTGGGGTCAGCTGTCCCAGCTGTGTCCCCTCCCAGCTCCTTGTGCCCCCCCAGCCTGCTCACTGGTGGGGTGGGGTAAGAAGCAGCAAAGGCCTTGACTCTGTGTGAGCACTTCTCGGCAGTAACAAAAACATCCCTGAGTTATCAGCACTGCTTCCAGCACAAATCCAAGCATAGCCCCATACCAGCTACTATGAAGAAGACTAACTCTATTCCAGCACACTACTGTTTTAGAAATGGATTCATACCTTGCAGCTATAGGCACGAGAAATTCTAATACAGATTACCTATTTATACCATGATCCTCAGCCACCTCTAAGTCAAGTTTCTGTTTTCAATACAAACTGTCAAAATAAGACAGACAAATCCTAGTGGAAGTGATTACAATTCTAGCAATATCTTTTGGGAATTATATTGTAACATTTCTTTTGTTTCACAAGGAATATTTCTCCCCCCCTGCCCCTTCTAAATTTTGCAGTTCTTTAGCAAGAACTCTCAGGTATATGGATAAACACAAATTGGAGTTAAGCTTCAGTTAAGAAAATTAACGGATCCTCTGTCTTCTGCTTAATTGCCAGTTAGGCACAGTGTCGGTTTTTCCAACTTCTACTTCATGCTACTGAAGTGATACTGAATGGTCCTGTCTGATGATAATTAACCAGTCTGGATAAGTCTTTCAATTAGTTATGGAGATAGTTAACATGTAGAAAATACTTTTGTTGCTAGGCAAATGACGAAGAGTTACACAGGAGCTTCCTAGTCCAGTGTGGTTGTAGTTTTTGAGCAAACAGTGGAAATGCTATGTTACCAGGCACCTTTACTAGCAGTTGGGTTTAATTGGCAAACGCCCTTTAGATCAATTCCTTTTGTTTAATGTTCCAGCCCTGTCTGGTTTCTAGGCAAGCTGAACAAACACTGAATCCAGCACTAGAAATGTGCTTCCATGCAATTCCCTTGGGCCTGCCCTCAAGCCAGCTAAAGTCCATGGAAACAGCTGTTCAGTGCTCACCTGAGAAAAGGTTCTGACCACAATGCTGCTAGACGATGGCACTCATTTTTAAATGCCTGGTTTGTTTTCAGGAAACATATGTCAATTGTCCTAGAATCATTTCAATGGGACATGAGGGAAGTCGTAATGCTACGTAAAATAAACCAAAAACTCGAGAGATTAGTGTTTATGTTGAACAGAAACAAAGTACATGATTCTCACTAAGAATTTCTGAGAGGGAGGGAAATTGTGCTAGAAGTAAGCATATTCTTTCTACTTCTTAATCATTCTTTGTGGTAGATACCTGCCTGCATATAGAGAGGATGAAAATAACCAGAGAACAGACATTTAGTTTCCAAAGGAACCATATTTTTAGTTTATCATAAAATGATGACCGAATAATTGCAATGCTAACATTTCTTGAAACTTAAAGCCCATACAAATGACTAGCCCTATAGAGAATATTCCACACATTATATATGCATGTGGTAAGGGCAATTGCAAGAGAAGATCACAAGGCACCATGTCTTAAGTTTAATAACCCATTTAATATCGCCTTTCAATTCCATTTCATGCTCAGTAAAGCAAGAATAACTGAACCTTTCACTGATGTTGGCCTTAGATGAACAGCTTTTGTTTTGAGGGCTTTGGTTGCAGTGCCTTATCATGGTTGACAATTAAGGCCTTGTAGCAAGCACCAGTGATAGTGTTAGAGGAACTGCTTCTGCACCTGAAAAAGGATACTACTTGAATGGGCTATTTTTCTTAACTAGAGTCACACTAGCTGCTCATGTGCCTAGGGAAAAGGTATGGCACGCACTGCCTTTGTCCGTTCCCCACCACATTCCCCCATCCTTCTTGTAATGAAATACAGTGCCTGCAAATGGGCAAGGGGTGAAAACGTGCGTGACATGCTGAAGTAAGCAAAACACAGCGCACTGTCCCATCAGAAAGGTTAATGGTGAAAAGAAGCAAGACATCCAAACTCATGACATGCTAAAAAGCCACTTTAAAAAGGTTAATGGTTATTGCTCCCAGTGCTTGCTTAAAGAACAAACTGTGTTGGGACTCAGCCAACCGAGAGGGAAGAATATAAAAAGAATGAGCAATGGCTTGAATCAAAGATTACAAATTGAACCCCTACCAGAGCAGACAGCAAAGGTTTATAGCTCAGTTACACACAGAGTGCAACATACCATTATCTTATATTGTTCATAAACAAAATGATTTGATCAGTAGATTAGGGAAATTGTACAGAATTCTGTACATTTTGGCTGTATCCATACAGCATAAGCAGGATGACAAGTCACTAATTCATCAGGAAATTCATAGCACGTGGTTTGGTATTTGCAGTATAAACTAGCTCCAGCCGTGCTACTCTAAAGCCTTTATAGAACAGCAGGTGCCATATTTGCTTTCGCCTCTGCATAACGTACTGAGAAATCTCATGTTTCACGTTGGAAAAGGCAATATATGTCAGTAAAATTAAGATAATGTAATATTATAACAGCGTCTTAGCCATCCTATGCTATCCTTATTATAACCAACTCAAAATGGAAAATTAAAAAGACTCGGTGAAGTTTGCTATAAACAACTACTAGAAATGCGAAAAATTATTTCCTTGTAGACATGCAGCCTAGCTACAGATTTCAGCAGTTTAGAGACTTTTCGTTAAAGGTGTACTAGGACAGAGGGTTCACCTACCTGCTTTGTAAAAGGCTGCAATTCTTAAGTGTCATGTGTACCTCAGTAAGTCACAGTTCTGCCGTGGTTACATCAGATATACAGAGACTCCAGAGCAGTGCAGAGAAGTCGAAGTAGTCTCAGAGAAAACAATTCCCCATTATCACCCCAGATGGATAAACATTTGTCTTTAATTTTCATGGAATTTTTACTTGTATAGTTTGTTGGTTTTTTTAATCCCCACTACCTTCACCAAAAAAAAAAAAAGGAATAACTTTTTGACTGTATGTGTACTTATTATAGTGCTTTTTCCCTTTTTCTGGCACAGCTCTCCTCAATGCCTTTCCCACAGATGTTGCTTCCCCCTCTCCTCCTACAGAGTTTCACATTCCTTTGCACTCCTAGGACCTTCTGAGGAGACAACAGTTAATCTAACCATGTGTTCACATTTTCTCAAAACATGATGGTCCACTCAGCCACAACGCGATAGTGCAATACTGCCACAAACTCCCCACAAATTAGCGTGCAGACTCGTAGATGCAATCTCTGCCAAAGGACCGTAGAGTCCATATAGAATCATCAGCTAAAAAAAGATGAGTATCCATCAAGGCAGAAGGAAAGGGAGGAAGATTATCAAAACAGAAAGTAATCAAATTAGACTTCACTATACACTCATTTACCCTAGGTTCTGTTACCTCTTCTTTCTGATACAATCGCCTGTGCTATGCTCTGCACTGTGACAAATATACCACGTTAAGGGGGAAAACTATGTTTGTGAAACTGTCTTCAAAATATGAAGTACAATATTTGGAATACTTAAAAAGGGGTATGTCCTACAAAATTTAGTTTGGAAAACATATACTAATTCACATGAAAAAACATGCTATTTGAGTCTACAGATGAAGGGGCAACTATTTCCTTCCTGCCACGCTAGTACTGTCTTTATTAGCAGAAGACCTGAGTTCTAGGAGAGGTGCCACCTTGAAACCTCCCAAGTAGCACAGGGCAGACAGACTTTAAAAAGCTGTTGTAATTCTGTGAGCATTTTTATGCAGCTTTTTATACTTTGGCTTCTTGTTATTCTTTTATGTTGCAACCCTAATCTCTATAAATTGCTTCAAATCACGTAAGACCAACTATCTCAACTTTTGAATAACATATAAACCACATCATGTGTGGAAAAAAAAAATATTAAAATAGCAACTGATATGATCCTGTAACATGATAAATCTCCCTGATCTAATCGGTGCTTTTGAGAAGTACTTGACAATTCTTATTTGCTCTGAAGTAAAGCAATCTTCCAACTAATTTGTGGGAGCAAAAGGAAGATTATGGGAATAGATTTTGCTGCCTGATTTTATGGAACCATTAATACTTTATGTCCCCTCACATTATACGGAAACTGTTTTGCAACCCCAACTATATCAGATGTGACAAAGCACCTATTCTTAATGCTGTCCGCCTCCTTTGATAAATGGCTTAGACTTCTCAGAAAAAAGGTGACCTGATATTTTATTAAAGCCCTCTCACCTCAAATTAGTGACAAATTTGAAATTAAAGCAGTTGAGAAAAAAGGACAAACTTAAAACTTTTCTTCTTCCTCAACCCCATCAGTATCTCCATTTTGTTAAAATGCCTTTTCAGTAACTGGTTTGTCACAAAATTGAATTCAACTCCTGTGCAGTGCTATCACGTCCACTGCTGTGTGATTGTAGGTCTTCCTATCTTTTTTGTTTGTTATACCCTCTTTGAAAAAATGAAAATATGTAATTTAATGTATGGCTACATTTTGTGAACTTTCCTATTTTTCTTCAGAAATTTACTAGCTTATACGTTTGATATTATATATTTTCCCAAGTCAACAGATTAACCCAAAACTTCCACAATAAGATGATTGCCATTTACTTTGTAAATCGGAAAGAAAAGCTATTACTGCTGATAATGTCAATAGGTAAAGAAAATGCCGTGGCTGAAAGAGGAAAACAAAGAAGAGCTCAGCAAGAGGATCATTTAAAAGAACTATCTGAAATCATGCAGTAGTTTGGGAAATGAAAAAAATGTGTTTATATATATTCAGACAGAGCTTCTTCAGATTTGTAAAATCAGTTGTAAATCCAGAAAGAAGTCAAAACTAATCTGGTGCAAAGGGATTTTCATGGCCGTTTCCTGCTTCTGCACCATTAGTTACGTACTGTACACTTCACAAAGGACCAGAAATTACTGTACAACCACACAGTCACAAAGTGATGCTGTTTCTATGTTAAACTGTTCACTGCAGAAATTGTGAATTTTGAGTAGTTCTGCTGTCCAACGCCCCACACAGGGAGCATCCATGTGCCACATCTCAGCTGGGTCCCATGTCATCCCCAGGAGGGATGGTGAGGGGGGGTCCCTCCCACCACAGGCAGCGGGACAGCCAAGCAGCTTTCCTGGCTTCCCCCCACCCCCCTTTCTGCTTTGAAGAACACAATCCAAGACAAAAAAACCCCGATGGAAATAAATTTTAGGTATAATCAATGTAGAGAGCCTTTTAAAATAAAAATTACTTTTCCCACAACACAATAAATGGGCTCAAAATAAATCAGGTTATTAAGGACCATGTTTTTGATTTTTTTACCTAAATTGCATGCTGGAGCACTGTTTTCTTTCAGGTGTTATAAAACATGGTCTTTTCAACAGACCGCAGTCCTATGCAGCCCATTAGACCTACGTATTTTAAAATATAATTTGGAAACAAGACTATCTGTGAATTCAGAAGTTCCTGTGGACACACGTAAGTGTTGTCTGGTTATTTTTCAATAATAAAACTTAAATCCTATTGCTGAAAATGAGCCCAACTTTTCAAGAGAAAACAACCCATTTCAGAAAGCATATGAAATAGCACAGAAACAGGCAAGTGCCTTTCACGAAGACCCAAAGACTATGAGACGTATGATAATGTGGATGTGGCTATTTATACTGACTTCTCCCTTAGTTGTTTTTTTCTCAATGTTTTGATATTTCTTGGAAGTATAATGTGAAGCTGAGATCTTCAGGGAAAACATGCATCATCAAGCGTAATTATATTGACTTATGGTTTTGGCTGGTAACGAGATTTATTAACCTTTGAGATATAATAATGTCATGGATTTGCTGAAGTCAATATCTCTCGCGCCAATAAATCTTGATATTGGCAAGAGAAGTCAATGCCTACTTAGGATTTTTCCAACCGTTGACAAAGCATCCTGTTAATATCAGATCTGCGATCATGCAATAAGCCATTCCTCTGATAACTGCATTCTGGCAATGCAATCTGTTTTACTGAAAAAGCAAATTTCTTCCCAGGTCCCATCACTTGCTTAGCTGGTGATCAGCTTTCAAGCATACAGTCAAGCAGAGAGGGACACAAAAAAAGCATTGCTTTTGTACCTGGACAGGGGATGAATGGTACATTCTTGTGCTTTAGCAAGGTGCATACTACATGATGGTGTGTAATTCTTGGTGGTTCCTTACAAGCCTAGCTTAGTGAGACATTTTTTGAGACAGCTACTTAGCCTCTTGGTATATAAAAATATGAATTTTTCAGCAGGATGTTTTGAATGTGGAATACTCTTGTAAAGACTTGGAAAATAAAATTTATCCAGGTAAAACAGCCAAAAACTGGAAGAGCAAATAAAAGCTCTTTTTATTTGATAATAGTAAAATCTGAATCTCCCAGAAATACTTTTGTTGAAGTCATACTTGTCTGTTACAATTACATTTGCTTCAACAATGCTGTACTGTCCTTCCCTAATGCCAACAGTGGTATCTTTGGTGTGAAATAAAATAACAACAACAACAACGATTGGAATCTTTAATTTTAAAGCAACTTCTCTAACTTATTTGTTCACACTTTCTATTCCACTCCTGCGAGGTTATTCCTTCATATAACTGGTCATATCTTAAATTCTCCCTTATCATCCAATCTGTTGTACCTTTTCCTGACAAAATAACCTCTTCAGAAGAAGGGAATACTTTTTAAAAATAAAATCTTAACTTTGTTAAAAACTAAAAAATACCAAACTTGTCAAAAACTTCAAATATTCCAACACTGTTTTTTAATTTAATTCTACACTTACTAATCTGTGCAACAACATACAGTGAAAGTCAATGTCGTGATGGATCACTCATGGAAAACTGAAGTAATTACCCTCATTCTAATATTCCTATTTAAATGCATGGAAAAATGATTAGCTGAAAGTTCTTTCTGTAGCACAAATGGCATCTCCTTAATATTTATGCTAATGTGAAATACCTTTTACCCTAAAGGTTAGGGGTGGGGCATGAATGAAAAATGAAACCAAATAAAACCAAAACAAATAAAATTCCTGCTACATAATGCCACTTTTTTTTTTTTTCCTATAGCACCAATTTAGAATTCTTTCTTGGGTGTAACTCAGTTTCTTGGAGGTTTCTTTTGCTGATGGAAGCAGAATCCTACGAAGATGCACTTTAGGGCATATTCAAATCCATTCCATATATGAGCGTGAGGTAAGAAATGGCTAACATTACCTGAGTATTGGATAACTCTCTACCTGTTCCCCATCACACAAGCTCAGCAAAGGGACCAAGAACTACGCCAGCATTTTGTCTGTCCCATGTCTATCCTGGCTCATCCAAGGACTTGCACTTCAACAGACAGTCCTGAATCATTTCACTCTTCTTTTATAAATTGCAATGGCAAAGTATAAAAATGCTCACTTTAAAGTGTTAAGGATCTGTCTGCCAGTCATTACAACTGGTAGGGTGTTCTCTTCCTCTCTCTTTCCCCCCTCTTTAACTCATTATGAAAAGGTGAAATAAATGAAGAAAAAAGTATTAAAACTGACAACTTGATTCTGGTTTTCAAACAAATGTTTGACAGCTTAAAATGAGCATCTTGTTGAATTTTAAACCAAAAATATTTAAGAGGTGCAGAGAAAGGACAAGAATGTAGTCAAGAGTTAGAAGACTCCCTCCCTCTTCTTCTCCCTAAGCAAAATATTGGAGATAGGGCCACTTCAGTTGCTCTCGTTCCTTGATCTCTGGTGTCCCTTCCCTTTGCTCACAAATGACCCAGGACTTTTTTTTCTTTCCTTTTTTTTTCTTTTAAGATAAGCCCGCTATTACAACTGTTTTGTTTGATAATGAAGTTACAAATGGATTAAAACAACTTCTCTAAACATAGCTTCCCTTTAAGGGCAATATAGTTATTGCACATAACAATAAAGTGGATTACAACTAACAGAACTGAATTAAAGGCCATGAATACTTTGCCATGAGACCAACTTGTTTATTCTCATCCGCAGTAGGAAAGGAACATGATCCAGCCCCAAAGTTCACTTCCAGTCCCAGCCTTCCCTAGTCCAGGGCTCTGGAGGGGTGTGGGAGGTAGGAGGAGAGACAGGTTACAACTTTGGATGTAAGAAAAACAAATAAACTACGAAAAAGTTTTCTTTTTCCTCACCAGCCACTGAATATTTTCTATTTTGGGGGAGAAAGTGGGGTGAAAGGTTAAAATATTAATGGAACAAGAATAAATACCTACAAGACCCAACTAGAAAACACTCCCGTGGGAATTATCCTCTGTTTACACACAGTGGTTTTTAAACCTATTCTGTGTATACCATATTAATTTTGAACTTTCAACCACGTGATTTCAAATCAAATGCCATGTAGAAGATTTAATACTGAATCATAAAATCACCAAATAATTTAGGCTGGGAGCAATGTCTGAAGGTGACCAGGTCCAACCATCTGCCCAAAGTAGGGACGACTTCCAAGTTTAGATGCAATTTCAAAGCTAATGAAGTTGCAAAGGGCCTTGTCCAGCAAAGTTTTGAAAATCTTTAATGGTGGAGAGATGACAACCTCCCTGGTCCTCTCTTCCAGTGCTGAACCCTCATGGTGAAGATTTTTTTTCACTCATATGTCCAACCAAGTGCCTGCTGCCACTTGTCCTTTCTCTGTGCACCTCCAAGAAAAATGCAATTTCTTTCTCTAAAGCATCCCCCCCCCCACCCCCCCCCACCCACACATGAG
>NW_010973255.1:5224962-5463106 GCF_000737465.1 Haliaeetus leucocephalus
TTTTGCCTTTCCCACGCCCCCCCCCCCCCCCCCCCCGCCATGTTAACTGAAAATTGCAGCTAAATCCCCGGTTATCTTTCTCTGCTTCAGGCTGTAAAACCACCTTTCTCAGCCTCTCTTCCTATGTTATACACACCAGCTCCCTAACCATTTTAATCATCCTCTGCTTTTTTGAGCTTTTCAGTATTATTCTTGTTTCATCTTTGAAGTAGAGCGTGATTAACAAGGCCATGGCTGACTTCTGCTCAGCGAATACCTCTGAAGTTGCTCTTTGAAATTCCGCATCCTAGAAGCAGAGCCCTGAAGGGCAGAACTGTTTGCTCTCCATAACTAGTGAATCTCCCTGTACAAATCTTAAGTAACACGTACTCATCTACCGACTCTACTGAAAAAAAATATCCTTGTGCAAAGCTTCAAGATCCAGAAAGGAGCAACTGGGCTCAGAAAGAATGAAAACTCAGTAATTTTCTAAAATATCATGGGACTGAGAGCCTCACTATGTACTAAGTCAAGATGAGTTGGGCCATAACTTATAGCGAGTACACTGAAGAACACTGCATGAAATTTGAGTGGTGGGAGCAAGAGTTATATGAGGCTAGAAAAGGAAAACATGACAATTTTTTTTGACTAAGCTTAAGCTAATGAGTAACACGCATTGATGAGACTACAGAAGATTTCATGACAGAATCAGATACTGACTAGAAACAAAGATATAAAAAAGCTACTGAAAAGCTTGGAAAATCTAGAATTGGGAAAAAATATGGAGATGTGTGCAGTCCTTCAGAAAGAAGGAAAAATGCATGAAATCTCTGTAGACTGTGTCTGTATATGTGATAACTAAATATTGAACCTTTACAATATTTCCAGACCTAACATTTACATACCACCAACTGCAAGCTTGTGAAGAAAAAAACTGCATAGAGAAAAGTTCAGTAAAACTGAGGGTGCCTACTGGGGAACTAACGTCTGCTGAATTACTGTATGACTACGACTTGAAAATTAAAAGGAACCAGTAGAATATTTATTACTGCTCAGTACTATACAGAGTTTTAAAAATACCAACAGATACATATACCTTAAACAATCCATTGAGTGTCTTACAGGAATTAAAAAATTCAGAGAAGAAACAGTGCTGGCACATAAGATAATGTTGAAGATATCATCTGAACCAGGCATTAATATTTACACACAGAGGTTCCATTTTAGTATTAAATTATTACTTATATTTCCAGAGATTGCAGTAAAGGGAAATCTCACATAAAAATATATCATAGCATGCATTAGATCTGTATATGATCAGTGAGCTAGAAATAGTAGTACCTGATAATGGCTTTAAGCTCAAATGACCAGGACTTACAGCAATTTGCAATTTTAACCTTCACCATCAAGTCCCAGACAGCTTCATTCAAAAGGTCTGAGGCATAATGGAGCTTAAACTATTTTTGAAACTGCTAATAAATAAAAGATTTGAAATCCAATGACAGACCCATGTTTGGCTGTACTTGACATACAGTAATGTCTTTAGAACAGACTGTCAACAGCCAAAATTTCACTTTAATCTTAAATAAAACTCCAAATTTCTGCTGAAGCTTATTAGAGACTGTCAGAAAGAGCTCTTGGACATTATGGAAATGTCTCATTTTCAAAAAACATAACACTCCCCTGAAAACACGAAAAAAAGAACAAAACACACTCCCCCCTGCCCCACCACCCAGCTAACCACTAGTTTTTATACAACCTTCTTTCTTCGAAGTTTTGCTTCTGCACATGCTTTAAAAGCACTAAGTCCTTTATCAGAGCTAGTACAGTGGTTTTAAAAAGCACAACAAAACCCAAAACAAAACAGAAAATCCTTCCAAATCTTTATTTGTATTTCTTCAAAACTTCTTTCTCTTTGATTTTCTTGATAACTTATTTTCATCTGGTGAAACTGGTCTCTTTCAATACTTAGAATTAAGTCCAAACCACTAACAGCACATGACAAGTTTAACTGTACGCACACCTAATTATCACTAATTTTTTGTAAGGTGATCATTTTTTTCAATTTCTTGTTTGTTAAAATGAGATTTTGGATGGACTTTATTGTTAGGTACAACGCTGAATTTTAGTACTGGAAATCAAACCCTGTAATTTTTAGAAATAATATTTAACACTATTTAAATAACAGCAACGACATTCCCTCTGAAGTGAAACAGTCACAGTTGCTAGCTAGCAGCTGTAATAGAACTGAAATATATAGCTCTGTAGAATATAAGCAAAATAGATTAATATTTTATTTCCTCATGGAGGAAAGAATTCACACAGTAACGAGCATCCCTAAAACGGATTCCGCCCACTGGGAAATATCTTCACAGTTCCCAAGGGAGGTTCAGTGTTTTTGAGTTATGAGAAGTTATCTCACTTCCAAATCCTGGGTGTGCCCTTTAGGTCACCTCTTTCTAATCCTTTCCATTTGATGTTAGCAGGCAATAATCTCGTAGATTTAATACTGACACTACAGTGGTAGGTCATGTCAATCGTTATGCCTGTTGCACTGAAGAATTCTAAAAATCTGCATTTTTAAATTCAAGTCTGCAATCTGACAAAATGATTGTATTTATCGTAGAGTGTTTCTGTCAGCCACTGAATTATGAGGCCCCCTTATCACATATATTCTACCACAGGCAGGTTTTTGAAGGGTTAAAAAGGCTTTCATATAGGTGAGGATGTTGCTCTATGAACTGTAAAATCAGTATTGAAAGCAACTTGGCAAAGGATCTTAGGCCCTGGCTTAATTAAAGTTGAGCTTGTTGTGCAAGTAAACGGCACACAGTTGGGATTTGCTCTCTGCATAATTTACACATCCCTTGTTGGCTTGCTCTCAAAGCAACAGAGACTAATTCTAAGGCAAGCCTTGCCTGATTTGATTCAGGGGTCATGTCATTGGAATAAAAAGAAAGAAATATCATGCACTGATATGTTTAGGAAAGCTTAGCTCAAAGTTTCAAAGGCCTGCACGTTGTTAATCATAGCATGCAGAAGAAATGACATTTGGTTTGATAGTCTGCAGTAGAAGAGTTCAAGATTCTGCACACAAAACAGTACAAGTGAAAGATTTATAACGGTCTTACTCAATTCAATAATATAGTACTCTGTATCAGGGATTCTTAGAGTGAAGTATTGTAACTACTTATTTTTAAATTATTATGGTTATAGATCCTTGCGAGATCATCTGAATGTAAAAAAGAAAGCTACTGCAAATGCATTCTTATATTAAAAACTGTACACATCCAACCATACCTTTCACATTTCGTGTGTCAAATGAGATCTTAGATTCCAATTTCCCTAGTGAAAAAAAATTTTATCATTCTACGTGCTCTTGGGCCCACGTGTCAGACAGTTTGATGTTTTTTGGCTTTCTACCGAGATAGTAAAGTTATTATGCTCTCCATCTGTCGTTCCTTACACTGCTGAAGTTTGGTAACTGGCAACCCTCTTAAATACATGGGGTATTTAAATACAGAGGGTCTGTAAGCTATCTGCACTTGCTGGCAGAGAAAAATATTTTCAAGTACTTCAAGCACAGAAGAATGAAAAAACTTGGGGCGTAAATTGAGCTCATGTCATGTAAAGGAAAGTTACAAGTCTGTAATGTCATCACGTTTTAGACCAGAACTGTACTTTTAAATCATTTGAGAGTCAGTGAAAACGAAGTTTTCACAAAGCCTGCAAACATCTATATCCTTTGCTTCCAAAGGACTAAATTCTACATTTGATACAAAACCCAAGGGAGAAACACGTAGTTGCAGTTGTATCAGGCAGTAACTCCGAGGCAAGGGACATAACCGGTGACAGCTTTATGGTGGTCCAGATCATTCCCACCTCTGTCTCGGCTCAGGCACACTGACTAGCAGCAAAGGAGCAGTGAGGAAGGGTGGCCACCTCATTTCTCATCCATCCTTAGCAGCACTGGTTTGCTCCCCACTGGGCTGTAACTTATAAGCCCAGGCCAGTGGTGCAGAAGACTTAGGGGGATGCTTTATATGATTCTTCCTCCAGCAATAGGTGTCGGCCACAGTCTGGGTCAGAAATGAGCAAGGCAATACTTCACCAAGTCTTGTGTTTGAAACATTAATGCATGAATGCAAATGTAAGATTCTATAAAGAACAAAAGAAAAAGAAAAGCTTTCCTTTGTCTTTTAAAGGTTTCAGTGCTGTAAAATAGGTACTGTGAAAATATACAAGCAAAGATGTAAAAACTATTTAAACTCAGATAAAGAACAAAGCAGTAAAGCAATTTAACTGTATAAGGAGGCGGCCATAAAAAGAAAACGCCACTGAAAAAGATGAATTTTTTCTACTACATGCTGATCACAATCACAGAATGAATCATGATTTATAACACAATCTTTACAAATAGACTTTGTGCACTGGATTTTTCTAAGAGGTCATGTTTTTTTATACGACTTCAGAATCCTCCTTTCATAATGACAAAACTTAATGTACAGACCTTGAGATTACTACTTGGTCGTAAAACAAGGTGATTCCTCTTGCTTAAAATGAATTAATCTTAGAAAGTCATTCTCCTCAAGATATAAGACATACTATTGGCATAGATCCTACTGCTCATTCTTTTGCCCTTTTCTCTGCAGGTCATTGCTCAGATGGAATTTTTGTTTTCACACAAAGTGACTGACATGAACATATTCACAGGCAACTTTTATAATCTATTTTTCACATGGCAGCAAGGGACACACTGGGAACTGCATGTAGACCAAATAGTATCTTAAAGGAAAACATCACAGAAAATGCCACATAACAATAGCTCTCACCTTAGAAAATCTGCCTCAATATACAGTAATAACATCTTATATATTGGCATCAAATTGTGGATTATTTTCCATAAGCAATGTACTAGACTTTAATGACCAGTATATTTTCTATTTTTGTTTTGTAAGTATCTATTCATATAAAAAAAAGAAAAATAATGAAATGGTCAGATATATTAATACACTTGAAATATTTTTCAAGTAGCAATTTTGACCAAAGATCTTAACAGACTTTTTTGTTTACCCTTATTCAATCCTAAACCCATAGAAAAATCCAAATTTATTGTTTATCCCATAATAGCTTCTAATTTCAGCAACAGCTCTGCTCTTAAAATAAAAATGGGAAATGCAGTGGAGACAAAAAAAAAAAAAAAAAAAAAAAAAACCCAAACCAAACCAACATAAAAAAGCTTTCCAACATAAAAAAGCTTTCTTGGTTTTGTAATAACATTCATAAGTTTTACTTTGCTAAAATTTGACAACATGCACTGATACTCCCCCTTGGGAATATCTATCTAGATTTAGATCCCTATTTTAGATTTGAAAATGAGCCCTAGATGTTTGAAATTAATAGAACTAGATGTGAAATCTTGTTAGTACCTTGATTCTGTCAGTTATAGTATTTCTAATGCAAAGCTTTTTATTAATACCCAGTGTTGGACATTAATGGTTTCTGCCATTTAATGTTACAATTTCATTGTTACAGATGGCACACATCATTGATTCCACCCCTTATAATTCTCAGGTTAACAGTCATCAACTGCATTAGCTTGGGAAGAACAATAATAATCAGAGTGATGGAATTTTTTACCAATACAGTCACTCCTGGCTTTTTAAAGGCATATAGCATAGACTATTAGTCTCAATGGTGTGGAAGACATTGGATATATATAAAAAAATAAAAAACAAAACCAAAAAAACCCACAAAAAACCAAACCCAATGACCCATCAGGTTATAAGTTTCTTGGAACTAGTCCAGCACAAGCTATCATGATTTTCTATCTTAATTTACCATATTTATTAATCTTTCTTTGGAGGGCATTACTTACATGTCATTACAGGGAACAATCAGACTCAAATGAAGCCATTCCAGCCAACAAAAAGAATTGTAAGGATACATGTATGCCACCAAGTAACACAGGTTTCTAGTTTGATCATGGGCCATGTCCCGCTGACTATCTGTATCTCTTTCCTTGAGGAATAAGAAAATATTGACACAACTGACATAAGGTTGTAGGGGACTCGCTTCAGCTTCTTCTTCCAAGGGGCAGTATGAAGGAGGCAGCAGCACTTAATGTCACCGTCTGCCAGGACCAGCTCTCCTGTTGGAGAAGCTGACTACTGCTGTCATGTCCTTGACATTATGCCATAAACCACCACCCTGGTGGGCTGTGACAGCCTTCTCTCTATTTAAGGTTACAAACTGAACTTCTTCCCTTCTGTCCCATACCCAATGCTCATATAAAGTATGTCTGGGAGTGACAGGGGTGCCCCATGTAGATCGGAGGAGACCAATGTGGGCATGGTGGGAACCCCATCAAGTCAGTCTAGAGGGGATTATTGTGAATGTTGTGGACTTGAGGCACTCCGGACCTCTTTATTGTGCAAGGCAGAGATCAGTCGCTAACCAATGATTTACTACTGTAGGTTCAACTTTTGATTTTCTCTTTCTAATACCAAGTGGTCCTGCTTTGATGCTGTTGCACCAGATTGTGATAGCTCTAAACTATACCTTACTATGAAAAGAGATCCCCCCACCACGACAAGATTTCTTTTTAAACTAAAACTGCATCTGTTTTTTTTTTACCTATGCCATATAACAAATCTAAATTTGTTATTGTCTGTCTGTATCAATAGTTGCTTTATGTTCCATTTCTTATTTTCTCTTCCATTTTAGTGTAATCAACATGTTTTATAAATATGTGGCCTTTTCCGCAAGAAATTACTACTGAAACTCTTCAGTCAGCATAAGTAGGGCTACCAACGACAGGTGATGCCCTCAGTAGATCCTCCTTCCTATAGTCGGTGCACTGTCCTTGATCATTCCATAGTTTGGGGTTACTGCCTGTCAGTTTTTCATCCACCAAAGGGTATTTAAATTTAAGTCAACTGGAAATATATTTCCAAGTGACATTTCATATGATCTCATAGCAAATAAAAATTTATTAAATCTAGATAGCTTTGTCTCCTAACTACAAAGACGTGATCAAATGAAAGAATGTCACGAAATAGAGGCTACTGCTCTTCCTCTGGGTGGTTCCCCTAGCTTGTTGGTGACTGAACAGATTAATTCCTTTCAAGCTTATGACTTCATCATCCTAAGAACTAACTTTAAATTTCTGGAAATAACATTATACATAATGTAATATTTGGTAACTTGTGACTTCTTAGTTACTTCTTACATTATCCAAACACAAGACTGCCGCATGAATTTTATTGAAATGTTCACCTTGTTAAAAGCATGCAAGAGTTCACAAAATTTTAACAGTAAGGTCACCAATTCAAACCAAATTTATTTCCAATAATCCAGTCTTATAATTATAGGTGTAATACTTGTAAACCTTGTGCAGTGCAAAGAGTTTATACCTGCAGTCTCAAGTTTCATTTTTAATGTGGTGAAAAAAAACCGTCCTAAGACAGAGATCAAGCATGGAAAACTCCAAACCAGAAATTTAAGTCTGGTAAAACTATAAGCTACAGGAAGCAGGCTTTAATAATGGAAAGCATTAGGAAACCTTATTTCCTTGCTAGTTTGCCTAAAATTATTCTGTCAGAAGCAATTTGCCTATTTCCCCTTCAATACATATACTTTAGGGAAGAAGGAACAATTATTTTATAAAACGCAACAACACCAGACCATATTTCGGGAGAGGATGCGATTACACTGTTTTACAACAATTGCAACATAGCCAGAGGACAATTACATAAAGTCAAATTTGGTCTGGACATCACTAGTTGTCACTTCTGAAAGCAACTTATGAAAGGTGAAATAGAATGTCAAAACTTTAAGTGACCAAACCTCAGATTTACAACTTTTCCAAGAGAATAAGCTTTATGTAATGTTCTCTTAAAGCAATCGTTTATCTATCCTCCTTTGCCTTCACCAACCAGTCCTATGAATCGTCTCAAGCTCCTGACAGATTTACCAACCAAGAATTGACCAGCCTTCACTGTGCCTTGTCCTTTATCACAGTGAGAGATGATGACAAAACATTATGGCTATAATATGCTATATTTTTCTGTAATGTTAATACTGACCAGTAATATTCAAAGAGCAGTCCTCTGACCAGTAATTGAAGAAAAGAACAATACATCTGCCTCATATACAGCAGGCACTCAAATATCTCACAAAAGAGGCTTGTAATACTACATTCCTTTACCCTTATTTAAGAGAGAAAAAGTACCATAAAAAGACATGCGGCAATGCCCCTCTAACCTCTTGAGCTGCCCAGCTCCTCCCTCATTCTGGATTCCTGTAAACCATAGCTCTGGATACAGAGCAAAGTGTTTGCTCTTGTTTTGCAACCGCTCTTGCCCTGCCCTGGTACAGTGCCATTTAAACATATTTCTTTCAAACTGTTCCCATTGTCCTAGTCTGATTTTTTCTGAAAGTGCTCCTTCAGTAAAATGTTTTGGCTTGGAGACAGGTATGTATCTGCTCTTCTTCTGCAATTACCCCTATTTATAACCCAGGTGTTAGCAGCTGTGTTCTTGGAGTCATCAGCCACAGCTACCTTAAATAATCTGCAGGTCTGAAAAAAATATTGCTTCAATGAATTTGCTGGCAAGGGGAGACTGACGGTAGGGTGGACAGTCAGTGCAAGTGCTTTATTTCAGACTTGCTCTGTTTTACCTAGTAATTCTTTTTTTCTTATATCCTGTCTCCACAGAGGAATGAAATGCAAATCATTTCTTCTATAGACTGGTGACACTGCAACAGGAAAAAAATTTTCTTATTGTGTCCAAGTACAATAATTGGAATGATCTCTGGAAGTTAATTCATATAGGAGACGAATTTCTTTTAACTTGTAAAGGCCCACCTAACTGGGAAAAAAAAATAAATAAAAAGATCCAAGAGCTGGCTTCAGGTCATCAGCTAAATTTACAACTTCCTTTTACAAAATCAAGTTCTATATATATACTAGAATTTTAATTAAACCCAAATATGTTTTGTAATATCAGTTAACGATGTACGAGTATCTACAACACTTAGAAAATCTGATAGATTTATTCTTTGCTGTTTAACGATCACTTGGTGATCCATCTCCAGGTATATCAGTTCTCTTAAAATGCTGGCTGTTAGATATAAGGTCTATAAGGGAAATACTTAAATACTGGTATAAAAATGTCTGTGATAAAACTAGCAGCTCTGAATTTCGTGGTACTTTAATGCTGCCTCTGAAGTAATGGAAAAGCCATTTTCCAGCACTTGCTTCAAGGACTCCACTAATAACATTTTTCACAAAGGACCCACCTTTTTTTAAATAAGTTATTGTGAAGTTATTCTAAAGTATTTAAAATCATGCAACTAAATTTGATCAGAACTTCTCAGCCTTTTAATTCTGTTTAATGAAAGATTTCTTAAGTGATTTTTAATCATAGTTTCTATTGCAACATGATATGCAGTCCAATAACAAGAATAGTATTACCAAGTTATTGCTTAATATCATCTATGACTCTTCCGTACTACTTACTCAGCCAGTCTATCACCTTGAACTAGTTTAAAAATCCATTTCTGGCCAAAGCTGAAAACTGATTTGGTGGCTTCAGACAAATCACTGTCATCTAACCTTCATCGCAAAAACCCATTGTGCTGCTTGATGTTTAGCGGCTCTTGCAAAGAAATAAGCGGGGCTTGCATAGTGACAGAATATGCTGACAGAGCTCTGCATGAAAACACATACAAATATTCAGTGCTTGCCTGGAATATAGACAGGAAGAAAACAAGTATTATAATGGAAAGTGCAGCAGCTCCTGTCAGCAGCAATATGTATGTCCTGATAGCTCTGCATAGAGGATACACCCCGCTCCCCATCTTATCACTGAAAGAGTCAAGCTGCAACTGCGTAAGAGTCTGCTCACTTTCAGCAGCCAATTAACTAAACCACGTTTTATTTTGGAGATAGCAGTGAAGATTATGCTGAATTAATTCTTCTTTTTTTTAAATATAGACCAGAAAGATAATTAAAGGGATTCTTCAACAAATGCTGACTTTCCTTTTTCAAGAGACAGCAATTTCTTTTAATTTCTAGCACTGAATACGTAAATTTATTTCGAGTGCAACCCATGAGGCCTGAATCTAATCAAGATTTAAAGTCTTTGGGCCTAAGGACTGTGCTTTCTCGAAAATTATTTGATGCAAAATTATTCACAAGCTACCCTAACTGCTTTCAGAGACACGAGATCCAGACTCTGTTCTGTCTTCCAGGAATTTTAACTGAAGCTTAAGGGCCTCTGGATATCCCTCATTCAATCTACCCAAAGAATTTAAATCTGTGCTACTCCCTCTTCTGATTTGCAACCCATAACTGCATAGGTAAAGGCACCTTCAAATGTACTCTTCCAAATCCAAGCCTTATATCAGTGGACGTAAAGGAGAAAACCACAGAAGCCTACATTTGCTTGCCTCCTGCCAAGTGCGCTCTCTCCACTTAGCTTCCTTCCCTCCAACCCACAGAGGGGCGTTTCCTTGACAAAAGAAAGAGGTGCAGCTTTTCTCCTTCTCCGGGGTGCCAGGACATCCTTTCCCTGCACATTTTTAGCTCCTTTAGTCCGAGAGGCTTAAAAAGGGAAATTATCTTGAAGATGCCTGAGACACCAAAAGGCAAGTTTCCTTTAAACTCCTCTGCTTGTTTATCTGGCTGAAAAGACCCCAAAACATTAAAAACCCATCCCCAGATGAAAATAAACATTTTTTAAATAAAGTTTTAGAAAGTCTGGAATTGAAACCCCGCATCGAGACCTCTTGCTACCAACAGAATACTCAGATACAACCTTTTCATGAGCTTATTCAGTTTTCAAGTTGAAGAGCAACTGAACTAATTTCTGATTTGCTAGGTAACAGGTTTACTAACTATAAACGTAATCAGCATTGGCCATAAAACTGGAGAAAGACAAAATGACCATTTTCAAAGGGAAAAAAGTTATTTTACTGAGATTAATATCTGTATATGTTATCAGTTGCCCAGAAGCCCACCACCAACCTTTCATGACTCCACACCTTACCATCTTGTCCAAAGGAGACAAGGTCAGTATGAAACACAATACAGCAAAGGTACCGTGTTCAAGTTGAGAAAAATACCTCTCCAGCTGTTAAAAATGTAATTCAAGATCTAATGTATTAAGGCTACCAGTGAAATGTCGGGGACTGAAGTGAGTTGGCCAATCCTCCAGTTCATTACTGAATAGCTTGACAGGTATAAAAATCTTTGCTATCTTGGGCTGGAGTGGTTCAAACTGATGGCTGTTAAATGGTCAACGACCCACAAAATGATAAAGCATTATAACATTATCTTCTGATTATTTCTTAATTCTGTATACTTGCTTCAGATGCATTTCGTTTTATTTTTTCCTTCATATAATTCAGTAGCAAAAGTATTAAGTTTTATGAGCAAGTGTTCAGAGTTTCAAATGCAAAATATTTCCCCCAGTAAGCTAAAGTTCAGAAATACTGAAGCATATAATTTCTCCAGATATAGTCAGTCATATTCATAGAATTTTTAAAAATTACATCTACATTTAATTGTATTGAATATGTAATAATATGTATTTGTAATATCTAGATCTATTTTGTTAGCCTCATTTTCAATGAAGAGGTGAAACAGAGGTCACATTGTCAGTACTAGAATTATATGGACAACATGAGAAAAGAGCCTCCTAAAATTTTTTATGGAATCTAAATCCACAATGAACTGATTAAAAAAGTCATAGAATTTTCTAGCTTTGCTTGTGAATAGAAAAATTACAGTTATTTCATTTCTTCATGACAAAGCATACTGATGTAATACAAAGGCTAAATTATTTCTTACTTGCACAGCCACTAGCAATATTAGCTTAAAGCGTACATGATTTTTTAGCTTAAAATGTAATATACATATTCCACACAGGATACTGGTCTGAATTATCTTGGCACAGCATGGGTACCTTTGAACTTAGGGCCTTTGAGGGCCGTGTTTAGAATACAGATTTATCCTTAACATGCAATTCACTAAATTCACATGGCATTCCTGCAAAAACTTTCTTATGCTCCTGATTAATCAGAGATTAAAAGCCCTGAACCCATGTTTCCAACATTATCAAAGAGAAAAGTAACATGTTCCTAAAGTTTTTATGCTTGTAGGCAAATAAAATACTAAGGCATTATCTAAGGACACGAAATAGATTTACATATAGATGTCAGACAGGGACAGCAAGGCAATACACACAGACCTTCAGTGTAACTATAAGTTGCAAAAGATAAATCTGAGAACAAGCATTTCTCTGCTGCAGCCCCAGCGCCGTTAGAATATCCCTCCTGCCTGGCTACACTTCCTAAATCTTTAAATTGCTCTGGCAGATCCATCATATCCTCACCAATTCAGAAATGGGCAACACTTGGTAGCAATGTGACAGATGCAGGGAAAGGTCCGAGATGGATAGTTAGCTGTATTTTTGGTGCTAGTAAGATAAACTGATCTTGCAGTTACCAAAATTTTCTTATCAAAATGCTACCAAGGAGTATCTGACCTTTAAGGGGCATGTCTTTTGCTACATAAAAGAAAAAAACAACAACAAAACCCACAAAACCTTTTATTTTAAGGTTGACATTATTAACATTTTCTATTTAACATACTACCCTATGACAAGAGGAAGTTTCCTTGCCATCTAAATGGTCACACTAACAGTGATGCGTTCAGTCTGACAAAATGACCTTTTCGAATGGGGCAGAGCAAGAGCTGAACAACTGTACATTTCCTCCAGACAGTGGGTGTTCACACGGCTCCATCGGCAGCTGGGGCTGGTGATAATTGCGATTACAATCGGTGATCTTCTGTACTTACTTACTTTGGGGAAACTCTAAAAGCAAGTGCTATATTAAAAAACCTGTGAATATTGGCTGTACAATTGTTTTGACATACCATATTAACAACAAAATGAGTTCCTTTAGGCCTGAACAGACAGCCTTTAGCTCCAGTTACAGAAAGGAACAGCCTTGTCAAAGCTTGCCCTTGACCTAAGTGGAAGTCCTACACTGAAGGACACAAACACATGACGTGAGAGAAAAAAGCAGCCAACAGAAGAGCGCATCCCCCCAAAGCTCACTGCTGGCAGAGGTGTGCCCTGGAGATCAGAAAAATCATTTCTTCTTGTGGAAGGGAGACTTACGGCCTTTCCAAGCTACTCATATACTGAAATGACAGCGTAACACCTACACAAAATGAAAGGTACAATTTATATATCTAAATATTACACTTATTGCTAGAACATGGGAAATGGCTCATTTGACTAAAAACGCCCCACTGCAGATCAGCTATCCAACAGTATTCAGAGTACTTAAAAAGATTATTAAAATAGTCTGAACGCTTTAACATTTTTATAGCGCACAGCAAGCAAAGAAGGAAGAAACACATGAATGGAACATAACATAATCCAAAGAGAAAAAATATCTGAAAGTAGCAACATATACATATTAGAATTTATTTTTAAGGAATATAATTGATTTTCAGACAGCTCCGTGAGATGGTTTCTCTACACTTGCTGCTCTCCAGCACTATCATACTACATGTAGGGCTGCCCTTAGAATGTGAGGGAGGACTGAGAATTTCCAAATTGTCAAGTTAAATAGTGCTGATAAAGGAAAATATTTAATATCATAAGGAAACCAGTAGTTATCAGGTTTCTTAAAAGATATTCCACATAAAGTTCACATTATAATAATTGCTATTTCGGGAGGAAATTTCTGAGCAGAAAGTCAGATGTCACAAAATACAAATTAATCCATGGAAAATACCAACAGATTTGATTGCTGTTTTCAAATATTTGCTGGAAGCTGTTTATAGACTGAAGATGCATCATTAATATAAACAAACATTGCAACTGCAGTTCATCATTAATAATATAGACAGAATAAATCAATTCATCCAGAAATTTAAAGTTTCATGCAATTGATTATTATTTAAAAATACTGGAAATGAAACATCCTTTAATACACACACAGCATTTGAAGTAGTCTTCAGATGTATCCCACATTCTCACTAATTCTGTGCTATGTATAGAGAAGAATCTATTTTAGTGTTGATTTCTATTTTTCAGATCCGGTAATCAGACTTAGTTTACCCCAACTTATGATTACAAGAGTCACCAGGGTGACTTGGAAACAAATTATGATATTAAAAAACAGATACACTCAGAGTTTACTTTTTTTTTTTAGTGTTTTTGTTATATTTAGTTTCAGAGAAGAAGCTTTAAAACTTTCATTACACGCTACCAAAATTTGATTTCTTCTTAAAATGGAAGACAATATGCTCATATAGACAAATTAAATTAAGATACAGAGTATTCAAAAAAGCCTTCTGGCTGTAAGGCTGAGCAACTGTCTTCTGTACTGTGCTTCAAGAAGAAAAAAAACCAAACCACCACAAAAAACCAAAACCCCAAACCCTCCAACCCAAAACCAAGACCCACCCCCACCGATCCTTCAGTATCTTCCCTTCAACCTAAAGAAAAATACCTTTCCATTACTGTTGGGTGTTCTCTTAACTCAGTCATCATTTGCAAGTAGTCCTACAGTTTCCGTTCCTAACAATGACACAAGGCAGATAAACAAGATGTGTCACATTGGCTGCTAACTGCATTATATATCTTTAAAATTGACCAGACACTTTTTCTTCACTCCATATGTGACACGGGCATCGGATATCATGTATCTCCCCCAGGGGGAGATACGTAAAGATTACTAACACCCACAAGATTCTTGTGTCCTTTGTTTCAGGCTTGGGGGTCCCCCTGCCCCCTGCTCCCCCCCCACCCTGAGCTGGATAGATACTGCAGAGGAAAAAAAAAATTTTTTTCAAAAAAATCACATCTTAAGGATGTTGCCATGGTGAATTTAGTTTTGCATTTACATATTCACTGTGTGCAAAGTCAGAATACTGGACAAACCAGAACCTTAACTTTCATAGATGGTTAAATGTTTGTGTTTCACATTGTCTATGTTCTCAGCTGAAGAGTCTGGTTCTTATATGTAGAAGTGATGTAGGTCCAAACTTCTTAACTGTGGATCCAAGCAGGAGCTGTATTTTGAACCAAACAGTACCCCGAGAAGCATGATCCCAGACATCTCAGATCAGGTAAAGAAATCTGATTGCTATTTTTAACTGTAATCTATTTGCCTCAGTTCTAGACTACTCGTAAACCAGCAGTTTTGATGCTTTTTGTGATAAAACACTGCAAAAACTATCTTTAAAAGAGAATAATGATACCAATACCATTTCACGATAGTATTGTTTACAGGTCTATAAACATTTAAATGTTTGGACTGTGTAATGATAAAACACCTTAGAAAACTCACAAGGATATAAACCATTCTATTTGAACAGGAATTGAATAACAAGCAGTAAAGCAGGTATAGGGACAGAACACAAAGAATGAACAGGAGAGGGGAAGAAAAAAGGAACAATCCTTGCTGAATGAATTAAGAACTTGGAGGTGAAAAAAACAGTGTATGCAATATAATTACAATGTATATGCACAAGATTAAATGGAGACCATGAAGAAAACCTTCACAACAACATCTCCTAGCTCCTGAAAGCTAAATTTTATGACCTTAATAAGGCTACTTTAACACTGCTTTTGTGTATGATATTATATAATCATGGTTTATGACTTATATGTCTACACGCACACATACATTCCCCAACAAACACACCCTCACATTATTATTTCATAGTGCATATCTTACTATTTCTCTTTCACTGACACCTGGAATATTTTGTCTTATGCATCTGCCAGGTGCAGGATGAACGGCAGATTACAACACACTGTAGTACCACTGCATTTAAAGCCAGCTCATATGTTTTTATACTACACTGCATTAGGGATATATATAACAGAAATAGTGCAATTCAGTATAGTATCAATGATCTTGTAGGAAGCCTTTACTGTCACCATTTTCTCCTCCTTCAGCTCACCTCAAGCTGTTGCTGCTGCTGTTGCCCCATTCATTTCCACAAAGCTATGCAGACAGGGCAGAGTTTGATCCAAGGAGTCCAGCAGAGTTTATGAGCTCTGGTAGCCCCCCTGATACCCCCAAATGTTGCTGTGCTGGCACTAGCACACCTGTGGGGATGCGGGTGCTGTGCTGGGTCCTACTCTCTGTAATATTGCATTTTTTCCCAGCTCTGCATTGGATCTATGAATGAACCTGGGCAACTCCTTTCAGCATACCACAACACTGGTTTTACTTACAGTCTTTGCCTGGCCTATTTGGGAATTTTTGAAAGACAGATGCTCATTAACATGTATAACATCAAATATGATAAAGCTGATTTTGAAAGGAGCCTCTAGGTGCTACTGTAATACAAAAAATAAATCATTTTTTCTCTATTCTTGATAAAGATAGGTCAGAGCTGTTGATGCTTTACATGCAAAGCCCCAGAGAATTTAATATATCAAATCAATTCCCCTCCTTTACTACTATTGCTAAAGAGCAGTTTGGGGTTTTTTTAATGTCTTTCCCTTTAACAACAACATCAAAGAACTAAGGGAAACAAATTTTGCATTAGGAAGGCTATGTCAAAAAACATTTCACTTCAAACAAAGCACCACACATAAAGCTGACAAGATGAGAGATTTAAACACTAATTAGCATCAATTTCTTTACTGAGTTATGATTTAAAGAAAATGTTGCGTGACCCTCTGATTTAAATACTGTTTTCCCTTCAAACATATTTTTCATTGCCAATATGGGTTCTTAGATTTATAAGCATGGATCATACATTTTGAAAGTTTGATTTTTACAGATTAGCCCATGTTTTCACATTTATAACCAAAGGATGTGAAGGACTGTATTAATCACAGTATGCATATTCAAGATCAGAACTGTTACAGAGTATGCAAAAGAGTGTGTCTACATCACATTTCTATGTGAGAAACAACTTCTTCATATGCACTGAATGGGCAACAAAAAAGATGTAGTCTTAACTCTCTCATAATTACCACTCTCTCTTAACTACAAGTCCCACCTGATGAGCAGACAAACATGCTCTGGATTCCAAACTTCTCCAAGAAGGCTCTACAGCAATGGCAAAACTGCATGTAAGTAGCTTCTCTTTCCTACAAACTTATCACAATCACCCGTTTGCCTCAATGATCACACAGATGTAGAGGTTTGCAAAAGCATTACAGGTTAATTCACATCTACCTCGTGTAACTCCTTTTCTTTAAAATTCATGTGTGAAAAACAGATTTCATGGATGAATGAACTTAAGGAGAAGCAGGAGCTATGAATGCTTCTTTCTGTATAGCTTTCCCACATGTAACAAGAAAGGAGATTTACACAGGGAGATGAAAACTGACCTAAAACAATTTCATGATAGGGGGCCATACACAGAGTGAATGCTGGAAGTCTCAATTAATAAGGATTATAAGCAGGTGTGTTGACTGAGATGCCAGAACATCAGAAAGACACCCAGGGGACTAGCTCACCTCTATCCTAATGAGGTTTTCTTGACAAAGAAGTATGATGATACAAGCCGTCTATATATAATTTATGAATTCTTGGCACCATTATAATGTTGACATGCAATTGCTTTAAGGAAGAGTGTGTGTCTGTGGGAACGGGGACTGTAACACGCCTCTGTGGGAAGCAGGATCAGGTGAAGTGGTTAACTCTAACATTGCTGCCCTGACCCAAGAGCGGGCAGGCTAAGCAAGCTGCCTAGATAGGCAACCAGCTTGTCAAAGGCTCTGTGCAAAGGGGTGCTGGAGTGGTCAATGAAGAAGTTGCTGGTACACAGCAAAGGAACTGAGCCCATAAAAAGCATTGGCACAATACAGAAAGTGAAAAAGCCTGCTTTCTCAGCAGGTGGAGTCCCGTCCAAGTAGTGTCACACAAAGGGCGAAAGCAAGTGGGTTTAAAACAGGACAAGTGTTCTGAAGGACCTTGAGGCAACTGAGAAAATACACTAAAGGGATTCCTATTTTTACATTCCTCATGCAAGTTAAGAAAAAGTTACATTCTAATCCTATGCAACATAAATTTATAGATAAGTTATAGCCTACCACACAGCTTGGAACCGATAAATTGTAAATACAGAGCACTCAGGGGAAGAGTACTAGAGCATGTGAGTGATTTCCAGGTCAGCCTGAAGGCACAGTTCTCATGAAGGGAAGGCAAGAACTTTTACTCAGCAAAATGCAACAACAAAAACAACAAAAAGCAAACCTGTCACTTCATATGCCGAGAGAAAATTCAGAGCACAACAGTCCAGTAAGTGAAGACCCAAACAAACAAACTAATGGTGTGGAGTTGCTACAGGATTGTGAGAACTCCTAAACTTTGATGGCACAACATAGTGCCTCTGCCAGGAAACAGTGGCAACTAGGGTAAGAAATCAAACTCACAGTCATAACTAGCTTTCAAAACACATACAAACTGTTTTCCTGCAAGAGTACTGGGCCAACTTTTAGATCTCAATGGCTTTAAGGAAAGGAAAAGTAACAAATACAGTATAAGCCAAAAACCAGGGTGTAAGGTCCTAGTTGATCTTCCCGTGTGCTGAAGTGAATATTTAAAGTTTACAGAAAGAAGTCAGAGAATCATAGAATGGTTTGGGTTGGAAAGGATCTTAAATATAATCTAGTTCCAGCCCCCCTGCCATGGGCAGGGACCCCTTCCGCTAGACCGGGTTGCTCAAAGCCCCGTCCAGCCTGGCCTTGAACACTTCCAGGGAGGGGGCATCCACAACCTCTCTGGGCAACCTGTTCCAGTGTCTCACCACCCTCACAGTAAAGAATTTCTTCCTATAGGCCCCCTTAAAGTACTGGGAGGCTGCTATAATGTGTCCCCAGAGCATTTTCTTCTCCAGGCTGAACAAACCCCAACCCTCTCAGCCTGTCTTCATAGGAGAGGTGCTCCAGCCCTCTGATCATCCTCAGAGCAAGTCCAGAGGAGGGCCACAACAGGTCCATGTCCTTCTCATGCTGGAGGTCCCAGAGCTGAACACAGTACTCCAGGTGGGGTCTCACAAGAGCGGAGTAGAGGGGCAGAATCCCCTCCCTTGACCTGCTGGCCACACTTCTTTTGATGCAGCCTGAGATATGGTTGGCTTTCTGGGCTGCAAGTGCACATTGCTGGCTTATATTCAGTTTTTCATCCACTAATACCCCCAAGTCCTTCTCCTCAGGGCTGCTCTCAATCCACTCATGGCCCAGCCTGTATTTGTGCTTGGGATTGCTCTGACCTATGTGCAGGACCTTGCACTTGGCCTTGTTGAACTTCATGAGGTTCACACGGGCCCACTTCTCAAGCCTGTCAAAGTCCCTCTGGATGGCATCCCTTCCCTCCAGTGTGTCGACCGCACCACACAGCTTGGTGTCGTTGGCGAACTTGCCGAGGGTGCACTCAATCCCACTGTCCCTGTTGCCGACAAAGATGTTAAACAGCGCTGGTCTCAGTACCAACCCCTGAAGAACTCCACTTGTCACTGGTGGGTTTACTATCTACATTTCCATTGCAGAAAATTAACCTTCAAAATAAAACACTTTATATATTTCATATATACTAAGCAGCAAATTCTGAGCTGAATTATGCTAGCACACCCTAGTATGTTTATCCAGAAGCACTAGAATATCTCCCTATATTGATATTCAGAGTAATATACGTAGAGACATACTGAGGATTTCTGTGTCCCTTCCCTACTCCACTTGCCTTACCAGTCAGTATTGTTACATGCTTGCTGCTCAATGTCTTTTAATCACAGAATGGCTGCTTTCTATCATGTGTAGAAGGTGTGGCTGGCTTTTTAAGCTAAAAATCTGCAAAAACAATTAGAATACTGTTTACCAGATCACACAAAATACTCAAATGATACAGCACATCGATGCAAAGCACAGGCCTTAGAGATAAAAGGATTATTTCAAATTAAACAATCATGATTCTTTCTCTGCAATTTATACCACTGTGTGTTAGAATATTGAAAGCCTACTTCACTCCTTTGGTCACAATAAGCTTTAGGACATCTCAAGGGACACATCTGTGACTTGTTTCAAAATATACAGGTTCTAGTTTGCTGAATGACACCATGGTTTTGTCTTCTGGTTCATTAGGAGGCAATGAAAAAAAGAGAGAAAAATGTTTTGAATAATTTCAAGCACAAAGGAACAGATAAAAAAAATCAGATGGCATAACGGCACAATTGTTTCAGAGGACCTGTCCTTCTGAAATGATCATAGATGTCTAGACTTGCAAGGAGACCATCTATTATAAAAATAAAATTTATCAGGAGTGTGAATGGCCTCGATCCATTTAAAGTATTTTTCAACTGACAATTGAAATGTATGCTGAAAAGTCAAAGCTGTTACAGCAAATCAACCTGATTTTCAAAACACATTCAAAGTCCCAACCTGCTCTTGTTTTTCAGGGAAGGAAAAAAAAAATAATCACAAACATCTCTGCGTGTGTCTTATGGAGGGTGATTTTAGTATTGTGGATTGCTGAGACAAATAAGCAGCTAAATGCAGGCATTTAGCATATATGAAGCTAAATGCACACTATTGACGTTCACCTTTCACTGACGCTCTAACAGATTTGAAAACTAAAGTTGCCCAATTTATCCCAGAAATCCCAAGTGACAGTACTATCATTTAGTGAGCAAGAACTCAGCAACCTAAGAAATGCTCCTACCATGTCCTCATGGAGCGGTACCACAGTTTGAGGAAATTAACGTGGAAAGCTTAGGACTACATTCACTCTTACTTTTCAGAGCTAGTTTATACCCTTCAGAGAGTATAAAGCCCAATATTCTAGCCCTACATGACAGAAAAATCATCCAAGGAAGGTGGCTTTTTTGCACTACTACAAAGTGGTGTAGTTGACCAGCGTATTACTTAACCTGCGTAATGGAAATGGATAGTGAGAGACTGTACATCATCATAGATGGAGAAGACAGGTCAGGCTGTCAACAGGGTAAAATGCAGCTACACGTTGCCAATTCTCAGTATCTAGGACTGTAGATGAATAATAAGGCCCAGCTATGCACACACAATCTCCGATTCCTTTTCTCCTCCCACAGGCATACAAATCAGGTGGAAATTTCTTAGAATTACTCTAGTTTTGTTGATTCTTAAGATCTCCTTTGTGGTACTGTGTGGCCTGCTCAGTAGAAACACTTGCTTTTATTTTTTGGTTTTGATGGCTGTGCTTTTTTTAATTTTTTTTTTTAATTTAAGAAAGTACAATCAGCCATACAACAAAACTCATTTGATTTAACCCAAATGATGGGTAAGTATGAGGAATATATCAAGATGATCTGCTTTCAGAACTGCCAACGCAAGTAAATGAACACTTTATGTGGTATTTTCCTTTCATATGTTAATTTCAGATTCACAGTTGATACCATATATTTGAAACTTAAATAAAGCATAAAAAGGTTAAAAAATACAGACTCCACTGAATAAAAGCCAACGTATCTATCTAGTTAAGCTATATGAGATAATAAAAAAAAAAAATTGACATCAAAGCAACTACCTCATTCAGGCCTTTCATAATACTTGTCATTAAAAGATGGTTTGTTGAAACTTCAGACAGGCTAAATGTATGCCACATTTTGAGTGAAAGAATTACCTTTCCAGGGTTGCAATTACAACTGTACTTAGTTGTCATGGCAACCTGGCAACATATAGATGTTGTCAGATGAAGACGTCAAGGGGCAGACAACGATTTTCAAATCGCCGCATGCCAAGTGTCATTTTTCACGGGTATATCTGTGCTCAGTTAGGAAAAGAGAGATTAAAAAATTGAAAATTAGCATTGTAAAACAATGTTTAAATAGCATTCAGATTGCAACACCAATACCCCATTTTGCTGAGCTATTTTAGTATTCTTTGATTAGTGTCTGCTTTTTCTTCTTTTTTCCAGTTAACATGTTCCCAAAATATAAGCACGACATGGGGAGTTGAAAGGCAAAGAGGTCAGGCTCAGCTACAAAGGTTACCGTGCTTTGGTGATTGCTTAAGTCCTGCTATTATCCCCTGCCTTTTTCTTCCTGTTTTAATTGTTATGCTATCTTGACTTGGGTATTTTCAGTTAGATGCTCTTTTTGACCTGTACTTCTATTCCTTTTGAGACAGCAAAAGGAAAAACGGATCTATACTAAAAGCCAGTGTTGAGCATGCCCCAATGATGTGAAGTTCTGCAAATACTCCAGCTGTGATCTATTTGTAAAGGTTGAGGCAGAATCCAGAAAACATCCACTGCAAACACAGCTTTCAGTTCTCTTCAACAGGCAGCTCATACTGTGGTGCTGTCATCTATACTGCTATTTTTAATTCTACTGACCAAGGTAGCTTTGCTCTGTTTTATATTAAGGGTTCCAACAAAAGTTTTCTGAGTTGGTGTTCGGTTTATTTATATGGCCTTCTGATACCATGATGCCGTACTCATTAATGCCACACCATACGGTACCAGTTTGAAATGGATCAAGCCTGAAGATACGCTTGTGCATCCTTCCGTCTAACCAGAGTGCATGCAGGTGTTCATGCTGTAGCAAGACAGATGCACCATTCCAGCATAAAGTTTGCCTGAATACCAAATAGTGTAAGCAAGCAGAAAGCACCCAATACAATCTGAATCTTCATTGGACAAAGCTATTCTTTCAGAGCTTTTAGACAAATTGGAACTGGAATAAATTCTTCACCATTTACATGGTTGAGATGTTTTTGATCTAGTACTAAACCGCCCCAAACTCACCACCTTATCAATCCCCACCTTACTATAAATCTGCCTGGCTCATTGAAATACCCACACAGTACAAAACTAGACACTGAAAATGCAGAGCGGAAGAGAAAATCTGTTTAACTCATTAGTTAAGTATAATTCAAAGTTACTACACTTAATGTGTAAGGATTTGCTAAGACAAATGTCAACATGAGTTTATTTGGTTTGATTTGATTGTTTGGGTTTTTAAAAATAAACTCAAAAGCATTTTATTCTGTTACTCCTAAACACCTTCGGTAACCCAAATGATTTAACAGAACACTTTTTCTCTTCTCCATAGGAAGAGACAGTGCCTACAGCAAAGAGTTAAATAATAAAAAGATAATAAAAATTTAAGTAAAATGGATATAAGTACACATTGGAAAACAATTTCTTTTAATGGGAAGGAGTTTTAGTTAGTATTTATAACAAAAGCTTAAATTGTTCAAAGTATCTAGAAATTTCTCCATAAAATTATTTGCTGATTTACATAGTGAGATGACTGGATTTGTGCTGTCAGATTTTCACTGTTAGAGTGCTGAAGAAGGATCATCAAGAAAATTAAGCAGTGCTCCACCATATGTCTTTTCAGAATTATGACTCTATTTTTCTTGTCTTTATTCCCTTAACAAATGTTTTAGAAAAAGACACTACTCTTATTGTTGAATTCTATCACCTCCCAAGCTTGTAGAAATGAAAACATTGATAAATTGAAATAGTAAACATTTTTTTCTTCTCTTGTGCAAAGAAAGACTATCTTAGTTCAGCTTCACACAAGAGAAGGGGAAAAAAAAAAGTAATCTAAGGAAACCCCCAGAGCTCAGATATCGCACTGTGTGGTAATTACCATCAGAAAACAGAACTTAGTCCATTCCTTAGCAAACACTGCATAAGAGAAAAAAGAACAAACACTGGATGTATGCATATGTGTACAAAGAAAGAAGCAGAGGTCTTTTATTAGTGCTAGTTCTATATTTGGCCTGCAGTGACATTTGAAATTTCCCTTTAAAAATAAAATATATAAGAGATTTTCCTGACACGCAGCAAATTAAATACAAAATCTAGTCAATAATTTGAAACTCCAATCTGAAAGGCCCTTCTGTTTTTCATTAATGAATGCTGATCAAGTCAGATGTCTATATCTATTTTTTAAAATATTTTTCTGGAACTCATACCTGTATCAGTTCTCATCTTGTATTCCTGATTTGAAACAAAATAAAAGAAAAAAAAAATATTTGGTTTGGCCAAAGAATGGAGTATGCCCTTATTTATGATCTTAACATGAAGACAGTTCCCATCAATCCTGGCTGAGTTGTACCTTTGCCAATAAAAGAATCTACAGAGATATAGGTGTCTGTCAACTCAAGTTTAGCCTGAAAGAGCCACCTCATTTTATACAAGCCTCCAAACATCCATCAGACTATAATGGCCCTCAGTTACTACAAACTACAGTGGGCTACAAGTTGTTTCTGTATGGAATCAGTTATTAAGACTTCATGTGCTTCCATGGTCAATCAAAGGTCATTGTTAACCTGTAGGTCACCTGGGATTGCATTTATTGGTTACATCATCTGAAGCACTGTAACTTTCCCAGCAGGTAAAATAGCATTTCTAAAAACTTATCAATCTTTCTTAATTTCTCTCCATCAGGAGTTTCGAGAGGTGACACCAACATTTTTGAAAACAAGGAATCTAAGCATGCTAGCACGTTTTAGCCACAGTCTAAGACTTCAGGTACAAAACAAGTAGGAGAAACATCAGACCTACCAGAAAACTTGTTCCCTAACTGGAGGAGACAGATGAAAATACAGCTGATTAAGAGGGACCTATACTTTCCAAGTGGGATCAAAAATTATCCTCCTGTACCAACATGGAAGAGTAACTGCAGGTAAAACATTGCTCAACTCCCCTAAGTTTTCTGAAATTAATAGGTGATAAAAAGATACAGATCCAAAATTGAAACGGAAATTATTAAGGGCCAGCCAAAGTGCAGGCTAACCTTCTAGGAAGGAAGCAGAAACGGAAGGCCTCTCCCCCTGCCACTCCATCCATTTGCATAAATAAGAAAAAGGACACCAAAACCTGCTCAATTACAAAACAAGCTAATATTTTAGTGAACTTTCTTATGTGCTCTTTCTCTCAGAAACAGTCTTCCCCTTCAGTCTGACTTCAGAATCAAGCATTGCTATAAAAGAGCACAGAATGTTACATGAAATCAGAACACAAAGTACCAAAAGAATTTGCAAAAGACATTTAAAACTTGAAAATCCTACTTTCTAAAACTTTTTTCTGCTAGAAAAAAAAATCAGTATCTTTGACATTCAAGTGCTATTCATTTTGGATATAATTTAATAGGTCAGTCTTAAAATGTTGAGACCAGCTTTGACAGTAAACACTTCAGAAGAAATTATAAGATTAGGATACCTACAAAGAAGGTCACATAGTGAGTTATGGCAGTACTATTCCCAGCCTTCATACATACATACAAACATATATGCAGGGGAACATTTTCACGTAGAGAAGGAAACTTTTCCAGACTTGATTAAAACCAAACACCTGTTCTATAAAACAGTTTTTAGTCAGCACAAACAGATGTGACCTCTCAGGTCCTTAATAAGTTGTTCCCATAAAGGAGAAGAATCAGTCAGTTGTTACTAGATCACAGCAAATTAAGTTCTACCCAGTTATCCCAGTATGGAGCCAGGCATCTTGCATTTGACTTAAAGCATGCTCTGGAAGTATGAAAAAAATTTAAGAAGTCATTTTAGCTTAGGTACCACCAAGATGTCCTTCACCTGTGGGTGCTGCCCTGAATTTCAACCTGCAGGATCCTGCAGAAAACTAAAAAGCTCTTTATAAACAGGGAGGGGATTGAAACAGGGGACTCTGGAATTTCCAGCTCTTGAGATTCAGCCTTGGAAATGACACTTAACTTTATGCTATGTTTCCCCCTTCTTCCCTCTGTAACAATATCACACTTGCCATCTCAGAGCTGCAAACAAGATTAACTAAATGCTTTTAAAGTATATTCAGGGTGAAATGAAATTGATTGTTACATGTGTAATTTTTTTTTTTAAACACAATCTCCCCACTTCCTTCATGCATCAGAAACACCCACAACTTTAATCTTTTCTCTAAATATTGGAGAGATCAAATACATTACCATGTCAAGAGGAGTTGTGAATAATTCAAGTCCCTGTGTCAAGTCTAAACTTCTCTTCCAAGGCAGAGGTGGTGTTGGGACGAGCCAAACTCAAGAGTCTGAAGTATCACTTGAGGAACAATAGTAGTGCAGGGAGAAGCAACAACAGAAATGAGACTTATGAGGAGGAGATTCAAATTAAGACCCAGGTACTTGGCAGAAGAGAGAACTAGTCTAATAACTCCAGGTGAAAGCAGCACCTACTGCCATGAGTAGGAAGAACTAGCAAGAGAAAAAGACATCTCTTTCCTCAAGACACATTTAGAAAATTAAGGTGTTGAAATTCTGTTAATACTTTTTCTCTCAGCATGTTGCTTCAGCTTGCATTCCTTTCCCCTTCCAAGCCACACCGTGGCTTTGGAAGGCATAGGGGCCTCTGTTATGATTTACAAAGACATCTTGGCGTAGGAAGTTACAAATCATCTACACAGAACACAGAAGTACTTACAAGAAGCAGAGGAACTTACTAGGCAATCTCTCAATCCATTTGTCAAAGCACCTGCAGGACTCATTTAAAGGCAGGTGAACTAATAAACCGCAGCAAAGCAGCCACCAAGAGAGCATTCTGTTTTACTAAAAGGATTTGTAGCCTTTCCTCCCATCCCATCCCCCATCAGAACATACACACTTTTACTTACTGGCTCTTATCTCACTCTCTACTATAAATCAGAGGTTGGAAAAGCTAGTGGCGAGCTTCTGCTTGCCAATGGGGTTGGAAACCACGACCTTTGTGCATAGTAACTGAAAACCCGCAGAGAGTTCAGAGTGTAGAATGGACTTCTGGACACATCTACCCCGGGAGCTTTGAAGCTCGAAATTATCCACTGTTGTAACTCTAGGCTTCCATAGCAGCATTGTCAAACTGTAAACTGGGGGTGGGTTAAATAATTATAGTTCACAGCATTAGTAGGTAATTACAGAATCAAAAATACTATACAGATACACTATTATCTTATTTACAATAGCATATTTTTTTCTTCTCCTGGGACAGCCAATGTTGGTACCACCTATTAGGATGTATCAGTTGTAGGATGTACAGAGCAGCTACTGAGACAGCAGTGTCTGTAAACAGCTTCAGAGAGCAGCTGTGTCTTTCCATACCATTATACTGTTCAGACAGAAATAATATTGGAAAGATTTAAAAAAAAAAGTCCAAGTGTAGTTAAGGACCAGGGTAACAATCAGAGTATTTAAAACATAATTCTGTTACCACCTGTGGCAGTACATTGGCAGTACGGTGGCATCCGTAACACCACCTCACCCTCTCTAACTTTATTCACCAGTAACTACTGTACAATTGCCCAGGCACAGTTTACATCACTCAGCTGTAAAAACACTCTTGACACTGCAACTTCTACATTTGCCACCATAAGAGAAACAACAGCAGCAGCAGCTTCTGACTCAACTCACTAATGTATTCCATAAGGTCCTTATTCTTCACCTTCAGATCACTCAAGTTTAAAAACCCCATAGTTTTCTTGGCAATCTCGCACTTAGAGCCTTACAATCCCTTTGCCTGCTACACCTTTCAGTATCAATATTTTAACAACGCCTTTGTCTTCGGAAGAAGTGTTGTCTGACTGCAAGGAGACCGTTTATCACCAAAAGGCTGAATACCTTTTGATTTTTCAATAATAATAAATTTCCTTCAATTGAAAAGACACTGTCTCCATAGGCAAATGAAATGCTCCTGGGGAAGACTTCTGTCTTCCATGCTGCTCACCAGGCGGGTACTGAATTTGGTACCTGGACATCTCTATATGAACAATGCTAACCTCCAGTTTCTAAACACTTTAAAAAAATTAAATTAAAATCCATTAAATTGCAAACACACTGCAAGGGAATGAAAAGGCCAATAAATAAATATAAACCAAAAATATAAAATAAAACATTTCAGAACTAGATTACTAAATCAAAATGTTAAGCACAGTAAAAGAATAAATCTGAAGCCACATCTTTTCAGAGCAAAACAAAATAAGTTTGATTTTAAAAACTGCATTATTACAATTTTAGTGGAAATGAACATCCCACCTGCAATACCCCCCACTCTTGTTTTTTTTAAACACATAACTTTTCAGGAACAGTTTGAGGATGCTGCCACATCACACAATGTTGTCATAGCCTACCACCACCTAGTTAAGAGCTTAATTAACACATCAATAGAACAACATGTTAGCCTGTATTAGAAACCCATTTAAGCTGTGTTTGTCTGAAATTGTTGCAAATCAATGCTAGCACCACTAAAGTCAGTGCTAGATTTTGAATTCTGTAAACTAAATAGAGAGCCGGTGTTAGACAAAGGTAATGAATAAGGCTTACAGCCACCTGCAGAAGTAAAAATCACACCCAGCCTCTTCAACTACACACTGCAATATTTCTCTTCATCATTCTGCACCATGAAACACAATCATACTTATCTCCATTAGCTTTCTTTTCCTTGGCATCTTCAACAGGAATTATTTTCCTCTTCCTGGGGAAACGCTTCTTCCCCCATCTTAGCCTTTCCAGGTAAAAGCCAACGAGCCCATCTATCCCAAGTATGTCACCTCGTCCACTTATCCCAGTTTATTTGTCTGCAAACCCATACAGACACCCTGGCCATACGTACCACATGCTTTTACCAGTTGAGTTGAAAATGATGAACAAGGCTTTTTTTTGGATAGTAGACCAAGCAACTGAAATACCTATGCCATACAAGTAGAAGCCAGGAGTAGAGTTTTCTTAGCTTCAGAGTTCCAATTTAACTTTCCTCTCTCAAGGTGAGGACTGCTTTCCTTTTTCTTCTTCTCATCAGTATTTCCATTCCCTTTTCCCAAACTCTTCAGAAATTAACCATTTGCTAGAATAAGCCATCTCAAACCATTTTCCCCAAGGATAGCTATGAAAACATAGCTTAGATGTGGTTCTTCTACACCACCAATGTCCTAGTTTTTCATAGACATATCCAAATATGATTTCCTAATTATTTTAACATATAGTAACACTAAAATTTATAGAAAACAAGTAACTTGCTTATATCTTAAAAAGACTTCCTGGTTTCAGCTGGGATAGAGTTAATTGTCTTCCTAGTAGCTGGTGCAGTGCTATGTTTTGAGTTCAGTATGCAAAGAATGTTGATATAACACCGATGTTTTCAGTTGTTGCTAAGTAGTGTTTAGACTAAAGTAAAGGATTTTTTAGCTTCTCATGCCCAGCCAGCAAGAAGGCTGGAGGGGCACAAGAAGTTGGCACAGGATACAACCAGGGCAGCTGACCCAAACTGGCCAACAGGGTATTCCATACCATGGGACGTCACATCTAGTATAGGAACTGGGGGGAGTGGGGGCAGGGATTCGCCGCTCGGGGACTGGCTGGGGGTCGGTCGGTGGGTGGTGAGCAATTGCCCTGCGCATCATTTGTACATTCCAATCCTTTCATTATTGCTGTTGTCATTTTATTAGTGTTATCATTATCAGTTTCTTCTTTTTCTGTTCTATTAAACCATTCTTATCTCAACCCACAAGTTTTACTTCTTTTACTGATTTTCTCCTCCATCCCACTTGGCGGGGGGGGGGGGGGGTGGGGGGGGGTTGAGTGAGCGGCCGCATGGTGCTTAGTTGCTGGCTGGGGTTAAGCCACAACAAAGGAAAAGTTTGTTTTAAAACTGGAATCGGAACTTTTGTCTTTATATCCTGATATCTGTACACAGGTCCTTCAGACTGATGTTCAAAAATATATTTCCATTAAAATTTTAACAGAATCTTTTTCAAGATGATACATGAGGAAATAAATTACACCTGCATCCTCTGAACAGCATATTATTCACAGCAGCATTTTATTATGCTTTTAAAGACTTATCTAATATTTGTATTTTATTGCTCTGGGAAAAAAGTAGAACAAAAATAAGAAAAATCCAAGTCCCCTAACTCAATTTTAATTTGAAGTAAAACAACCCTTTTGATCTTAAAGTCCTTAACAGAACTGCAGTGTTTCAGAACAATGAAACCATCAGGAACAGAACTGTACAAATATGCTGCTGATCCTCTTCAGATGCATCTGCAAATTCACTTTTGACAGACGGAGCTGATTTCATTTCTCTCTGTGCTCTGCTTATGCGTAGCAGTATTTGTTACATGTGAAGGCTACAGTATAGCATAGGCTTCTACATGTCAGCTCCAGATAACACATAGTTGTCTCCACATTACCATCTTAGTACCAATAGTTTTATGCTTTAAGACCTAAGAGCAGGCTCTAAATCAGGCTCTACTTCCATACTTCCTATATTTAACAGTTGCATTCAATGTTTCTTGCTAAATCATCTGAAGCAATTTTGATTACAAATGATTATACAATGTAATGCCAGACTCGAGTATAATGTCTGTAAAAGTGTAGCATGTCTGTGCAAACTTTGTGAACAACAGGAAAGTTGGAAAGCTACAGAAATAAAAAAAAAAAACTTAAGTACTGAACCTGGGGGGGCTCATTTCCATTAGTACAAAAACCAGAATAAAATAAAAACAGCATGAAATCACAAATTGGTTTGTAAAGGGTAAAAAACAAAATAAAGAAGAAAGAATGTCAAAGGAAAAATAATCTAGCTTTAAAGACGGAATTCAGCATATAAGCTGGGCCCCCAACTGCAGCAGGTAGGCACACAAGTAAAAGGGCAGTTGTCAAAACCCTCACATCAAAGTAGGGAAAGAAATCCAGAAATCCTATGTTTAGAAATGTCATTGATACAATCTCCACGTCATATTTTGTATGCATTTTAAGATATGGCACACAAGTTTGAAAAGAAAAAAGCAGCTACATGCAGTGGCCCAAACTGATATGGGACAGGCAGCAAGGAATCGAGTTCCCTGTGGCATGCAATTTGAGAAGACATAATTATTATAGAACAGGTACTAGACTATGTTACTTCCTCACACTTACGAATACAGTTCTGCCACACTTTCCCCCAGACCTTCGTCAGCCTCTCCCACAATTTAAAAAGCTCTGAAAGAACCATCCATGGTTCTGCTCTTCGGGAAGTACACAGTACTGCGTCTGTAGTGGAGCCAGCCATGTTTTGTGGGGATCTGATCAGGTATTTGAAGCACAAGATCACACTATTTTTGAAGGAGCAGGCCTGTGCAATGCAAAACAGAAAGCAAAAATGGTTTGAAATGCAGGTGTTGGGGGTTCAGCTTGCTAGAAGATTCAGTCTTGTGCTTGGGTCAGTTGCAAGCTATTTGAAAAAAGGCAGAGTTGCTTTCTGCCATTTTATTCCCATTGGTAAGGAAACAGGTTGCCCCATGTAATGACAACAATATGAATTGTAGTGAAATTAGAAGAAACCAGAGTTCAAACAGAAGAGTTTAAACAAATACAGTGATGATGTGTCTGAACAGGCATTTTAGCAATAGACTACGTTGACTGATAGCTGAAGAACACAGCAGAGGAAAAACAAGCAAGCAGGTAGCAGCAAACTCTACATCCCTATTTTCCAGCTGCAAAAGCAGCTTTATCAGCAGTTCAGCAGAAGGGTGGGCAGCATGAACTGAAGCAGCCACACACTACATTCACATCGAGTACGTGGCACAAGGCTTCTCTCTGGATTCAGATAGGTGTGCAAGAGTTCACAGGGTTTAAGACAGACCAGGGAACTGGAAGAGCTGAGGATCTGTCATGAAGCCCATGCTTTGAGGGAGGCATATGCAAAGGCCGGCACAAGTAGCAGGGTCACTGAAGGGCAGCTCTGTTGGTGCTTCTGCAGTACATGAGGGAGTTTTCCCTCTGCCCTTCCAAAAGGAATCCCTCCCTTACTTGAGCCAAATGCCACAAATCAGGAGTCTGCTACTTAAAATGCCAACTGGAACAGAAATATATCCTTGACTTTACTCTTATTTTTTTTTTTTTTTTTAACTCAAACATAATTTTTTTGCCCAGGAGAAGACATACTGGAATGCTGAAAGATTATCATGTTATTCACTGACAGCTAAGTGAGGGAATTTCTATTCTACTTGGCATGTACAGCAACTGACACAAACCACAGGGGGTTTGTTCTTTTTCAGGTTTTTTTTTTTTTTGTTAAGTTTCACCTGGTACATGTTAAGCTACCAAACATTTATATACATGCCCATACACTTACAGAAATTCTTCTTGAGATCAACTGTAACATTGTTCAAATTTAATATTCCAAACGGTATTGAAGAGAAATGCGAGATAACCCTCAAGATCAGGTTCTAATGTATTTGATAAACTTGATTATTACTAACAGATTTTCAATGTACGTTTTTAAAAGTATCGATTTGACCATCCTTTAAAGTATTCCTGTTCTGCTATCACAGACAATGGATTCCCTATTGATGAAATAATAACAACTGACTGTGTACAGTCACTTCACTAAATGTTATATAGAACAAAATTCTGTTATACTGAAAATCACCAACCCCCACAGATGAAGCTACAGGTATCAGATGAGTTTTAGAAGAACAGGCCCAGAGTTTGTGTGAACCATAAAATCTACCCTGTACATGATCTTGTCTGATCTTCCACAAATATTCTTTTCTTTTCCCATGATCAAATAATACATCCGAGAACACTGAAAACATGTTGCTGCTCTCAAACAACAAATTATTTTTACACATTTACAACAATTTTCTGTATTTCTCTATCATGTTACAATTTGACCTATTATCAGCTCCAAACCAGATTATTCTGTTATAGAATCTTACATCATTCCTATAGCTTCACTTTATTTAAAATTACATGATGTGATTATTCTAAATATGAAGGCAAGTAGGTTAATTAGAGGGCTTCAAATGTGGAAGCTTGCACTTTAGAGACATTCAGTGCATTGTTGTTTTTTTTACAAGCATTAAGTAATACATTAAGCTTAATTTAACATATCATTCATACTTTAATAAATAAATACACAAGCAAATATAATGTTTTAAGAGCCCAGCTCAATATATTACAAAACAAAATAAAGATCTTAGGATAACTCACCTACTTTTTTTTTTTTCCCCCCCTTTTTGAGGAAGGTAATTGAGAGATATCTAATAAAATGAAATTCAACCAGACTTTAAAGTGGAAAGCAATCTGCCATTTCCACTTCATTTCTATTTGGTATCACAAGTTTTGCTGTTTCAAGCTCTACTCCTCTTAACTTGCCTTAGCCCAAAGGGAGCAAGGGTAAGAACAACCTGGCCTGCTGCTATGTGACCTACTACTTTCCTTTAGAGGAGATGATGAATAGCTGATGGGAAAGTTCATGTTGCACAGTTAAACAAACATCTCCATGAGGCATATATATTAGCAGACATTTAATACCTGAGCTTCAACCACGGCCACATAGGAGGCAAAGTAATGTCAAAGGCATTCCACTTCATCAACATACAGAGTCCAACAAAGTGCCGGAAGCACACCGACATGGCAAAGTAGGTGGAAATCAGGATCCTGCTACTGTGGCCGCTAGCCCACCTTAAGAAATCATCCATGTGGTTTTTAGGATCTACTGCTGTTTCCAGGGCCAATTCTGCACTGTGTAACAAATTCTCAGGTTGTCTTGGGGATTACTAGAGCATCAAGTACCTAGCATTCTAAAGCACACTTTGGCAAAAATAAGATACTTATCTGCAACAAACTTGGTTCTTAGAAGAGAGCACAACAGTACTTGCAAAGACGTATGTGCAATAGCATCAGGATGTCCCACTTCTTATACAAATATGCATTCATCACACTTAAACGAAATGTCATCCATGTTGACGATAAATGAAACTTTTTCTAAATAATTTTTTATTTTTTTGCAACACATTCCAGTCACTTCCTAAGCGTGCAATGCATTTCCCTGTGAGAAATGTAAATAAATGTCTGACAGGGAAGATTCAGTCAGCTATCACTTCAATTCTCAGGACTAAAGCATACCAAAGATCATTTTGTTAGATTTCTGAGTGAAGTATGAATATAACTTCATTTTCAGCGATACACATCTGCTGACCAAACACATTCAATGGAGGTGAGTTTTGTTATCAGCTTTCTGGTGGTGTCTATTAGCAGCAATGATGTAGTTGACTAAAGGCCAACATCTTTGACTCGGGAAAGAAACTACAGTTTTGAGCACATTACATAATATATACCTTATTGCCAAAATGCTGTGCTGTTTCTATGTTTGGCCTTCTTTTGAAAAAAGTTTACTAGAAAGGAATAATAAAAGTTTGAGGGTTTTATGATACTTAGAACACGGAATAGGAAGAATCTCAGCAAACAGGCAACTTCCTTCCTTGACTAACTAGGTAGAATACAGGCTGAAAGGATGCACAGTCTTTACACAACTCCTAGACAACTCAAAATGTAAACATATACATATTAATTCTAGCTGTTGTTGCATTTCTGTTGGTCAGAGCATTTCCCTCGGGAGTAAAGTTTATAAACCTGCTGAGCAGTTTCCAGAACTCCTATGAAGCAAAAGGAAGTAATTTTCAAAGCATTATATGCTTTCTAACCTCTTCAGTTTGTTGTATTACTTTTTACCAATATCATTCATTTGTTCACGGTCAGTGTGGAAAGGTCTCTGCTATCTTCCACAGTCAGAAATCTTACGCAGGCTGCTAAGGCTAGTATTAGGACTTTGATCCCTTCTCAAATCAAATTGTCTATACAATTAGAGATGACATACATTTTACTTATACAACATGTTCTTAATCATTTTCAGATTACTTTAAGAACACATTGCTCATTAACTTTCTGTCGTGAACTCTTCCCGAGTTCGTATATCAGCCCAGAGAGGGGGAAGGAATGCACCACCACACCTTCAAAGACATGTTTAATTTCAAATCACTTCCCTAACACTACATAGTTTCACTCTATTAAAAATACAGATCTATTCCTTACTAATAATTAAAACTTGAAAACAAACAAATTTAATTTGTCAGTAAAAAGAGCTGACAGTCTTGTACATTTGAATCCTACAAATATACAAGTTTTTCCATCTCTTTTTGAGTACACTCCTGTGGCAGGCAAAAACTAGTCCAATAGTCAGGCTTCAGCCTCATCTAGCAAGTGCATTCACTAGAAACCTTTTTAGGACTGAATCTTTACTTCACTGAAATCAGAAAGGGCAGCATAGTTTCAAGAAGGATTTATTCTAAGTCATGTGACCAAGGCACACAAATACCAAGCAGATGAAATTTCTGCCTGAAAGAGACTATAGGCTGTACCAGCACTATCAGTAACTCAGTCAGAATAAGGTTAGTTAGATATCTTAGTCCTTTTTAGTCAGAATTCTTTTCATGTAGATTGTCTTGTCAAGTTACACAAGATTTCAGCCTACTCTTAAAACAGAAAATCTTATAAGTTTGCAATTTTAGTTCTATCAGAAGAAAGCATAAAGTATATTTAATTTACATAGATTTCTTTGAATAATAGCAATATAATTATGTACTTGATGAAATGTAGTACTGAATCACTTCAAAATTTCAGCTGGATAGCTCCAAAGACTATTAACAGGTACTAATGGCTTCAAAGTTGACCCTTGAAACTGGTGTCCTTAAAGAGCACTGAACATCACTAATGTTGATCCTTTGTACAGTTTGAACAACAATCTTTGCAGACAAGCAGGGACATTTAAATCATTTACTACTTCTTCCATACAAATTAATCATATCTTGGTAAAAATAAACTCAGGAGAAGTAGATGCACAAACATCTCTGATGATGATGATCAATAAAGCAGGATACAAAACAGTAAAAGTTGCCAGTAAAAATGCACAGTAAAAAACGCAAGTATTAATTTTCATTTGCACACCTTCAGGTGCTTCATACTACATGCTTAAAGAAAAAGTCTCTTAGCCACTGTCATCTTGATGGAAATAACTGACAAGCAACCAATCTCCAAATACACTTTAAGCTCCCTTATCCACTTTCTACATGTAAGAGCATGCAGCAGCATAGCAGATGGTTATCAAGGAAATGAAGCTGAGTGCAAACTGGTTGTAGATGTTTGTGAAGTTTGAGAAGTCACTTTATCTTCCACAAATTTATTCAAGTTTTCCATACTGAAACCCACAGAAGTTAGTCTTATAAATAACTTGAAGAATCTGGGCTTTAATGAGTAACCAACACATTATTTGCAGATAATGCTAATTGGTAACAGGTGCAGCAAGTGATCAGGAAAGTAATTTCTGAACTCCTGAAAAAATCCTCACTACCAGCTGTCTTCACTGAGTGCTGGTAGAGAAGCCCACCTTGCCACCCTGGGCACCCTCAGAGAGTCTAGCACTTGCCAGGCAATGGGAAGGTCCCCAAGCATCCCCAGCCATGAGCAGAGGGAGGCTCTTCTAGAGGGAAAACAGGGGGAGCAGAAGCCTAGGGACAGCTACAAAAGGTGACCAAAGTGGTAGTTAGTTTATGCAAACTTTTCTCTGTCTAAACACCTTCTAAGTCAGTGTCCTATTACCTTACAAAAAAACGCAAACAAACAAACCAAAAAAACCCCCACAAACCACCAAAAAACTCATCAGTACAACCAAATCCTGAAAGGAGGAGGAGGGAAAGAAAAGTCAAGATTGTTTTATAGGACATGCTTTGATATGTGACAAGAATAAACATCCTAATAAAAGGTGATGTGCTTTCTGAGCTGTGGACTGTCTTCAGCCAAGGAAGCTTTGTTAGATTTAAAAAAACCCAAACAACGCCCCCAAAACTTGTATGTACCAGTTCAGTCTCTACCATGTTGTTATGATTAAAAAACCCCAAGTACCTACACATTTTCCATGACCAGCAAAACCACTAGAAAATCATGTAATGCTCACACAAAGCGCTAGAGGTAGGTAGATTCAGTTTAGCTAAGACAAGTCTAGTCATTGGGTACAGGTAAGAGCATTGTGAGGGGGAAGGGGGACCTAGATAAAAACTATCATTCCTGAAAGTGAGGCTCAGGCTGACAAATGAGTCACAGAGAGGTTTGACAGAGGCTTCCCTCATTCCTCAAGCTCACAGCCACGCTTCCTTCACAAATGGCTTCTCTCACACCGATGAGTTTGTAAAAGTATGTCTAGATCACCCTCAAAGAATTCAACCAGAAAACTGGAAAAAGCCTAGGACCGATAAACTGGCATTTTACCTACTGTGTTTGATCTCTATATAGAAGCGACAGGAGTTGAAGTGTGAGCAGCTGGTTGCCTCCATTTGATCCAATTAATATCCAACACTGCAGTGAGGCAAACAGCATTTCAAGACAGCAAAAAGTGCTCACAAAATTCCAAGCCCGAGACCCTGACTTCCTAAAAAAAGAAAAAAACCAAACAACGCCCCGCCCCCCCCCCATTAATCTTCCAAACTATTACTCTGCAACAGAAATTACAGACCACAGAAGTAGAGAGGCAGACTTGGAAGTTTTGCTTCTTGCTTTTCAGTAAACTGCAGGTTGAATCAAAGATGCAGAACTGTTCCTAAGTAAACAAGTTGACAGAGGAAAGGTCAGATCGCTAGAGAACAAACCTGCTGAGACTTTTCGTTGTTATTGAGATTCAGTAGAGAGCTTTATATTTTGGGAATGCAAGAATATATAATCACAGATGGGAAATCTGCCAAGAACAGTCAAGAGGAAGGGAAAAAGAGGAGATAGTCACCAATTTTGCTTGCTGCTTTTGTTTATTGTTTTATTTTAGTTAAAAATAACTGGAAAATTTGATTTTGTCACAATATAATATCTCTATATGGGGACATTAGTCAAAGGTAGTTTACATTATTTTGGCTAATGTTAATATCTTTTTTCTATGTGCCATTCTTGTTTTGAATGTTACTGATTCAGAAAATAATTACTAAAAAAATCTGTCCTGAGCATGAAAATAAGTGTTTATTTAATATTACGAACTTCCTAGTTTCCAAGTGTATTGGTTTTATGTGGCGAGGTTTTGGTAGCGGGGGGGGTTACAGGGGTGGCTCCTGTAAGAAGCTGCTGGAAGCTTCCCCTGTGTTCGAGAGAGAGCGAGCCTATACCAGCTGGCTCTAAGATGGACCTGCCGCTGGCCAAGGCCGAGCCAATCAGTGATAGTGGTAACGCCTCTGTGATTACATTTTTAAGAAGGAAAAAAAAGTTGGGACGTGGAAAACAGCCACCGGAGAGAGGAGTGAGAACATGTAAGAGAAACAAGCCTGCGGACACCAAGGTCAGTGCAGAAGGAGGGGGAGGAGATGCTCCAGGCGCCAGAGCGAAGATTCCCCTGCAGCCCGTGGTGAAGACCCTGGTGAGGCAGGCTGTCCCCCTGCAGTCCAGGGAGGTCCATGGTGGGGCAGATATCCACCTGCAGCCTGTGGAGGTCCCCAAGCCGGAGCAGGTGGGTTCCTGAAGGAGGCTGTGACCCCGTGGGAACCCTGCGCTGGAGCAGGCTCCTGGCAGGACCTGCGGATCTGTGGAGAGAGGAGCCCACGGAGCAGGTTTTCTGGCAGGACTTGTGACCCCGTGGGGGACCCACGCTGGAGCAGTGTGCTCCTGAAGGACTGCACACCATGGAAAGGACCCATGCTGGAGCAGTTCGTGAAGAACTGCAGCCCGTGGGAAGGGCCCATGTTGGAGAAGTTCGTGGAGGACTGTCTCCCGTGGGTGGGACCCCATGCTGGAGCAGGGGAAGAGTGTGATGAGCCCTCGCCCTGAGGAGGCGAAGCGGCAGAAAATAACATGTGATGACCGTAAACCCCATCCCTGTCCCCCTTGTGCCGCTGGGGGGGCTTGGAGGAGAAATCCGGGAGTGAAGTTGTGCCCGGGAAGAAGGGAGGGGTGGAGGGAAGGTGTTCTGAGATTTCGTTTTATTTCTCATTTACCTTACTCTGGCTGATTTGTAATAAAAAGTGAGCTAATTTTCCCTAAGCTGAGTCTGTTTTGCCCGTGATGGTAATTAGTGAATGATCTCTCCTGTCCTTATCTCGACCCGCAAGTTTTTTGTTATATTTTTCTCTCCCCTGTCCAGCTGAGGATGAGGGAGCGATAGAACGGCTTTGGTGGGCACCTGGCGTCCAGCCAGGGTCAACCCATCACACCAAGTCAAAGAAATAGAAGCAGAATTCTCCGAAAGACCTACTTATTCTTCTAATGTCTTTTAAGTCCTGATATTTTACATATAAAGAGTCGGAGTGACCTGAGGTAAGCACCATTAACCAAGCAAAAAGGCACATGCACCCCATCACTTTATTTTATGTTGGGGTTGCATAAAACCCCATATATTAAATAAGCATATAAAGAAACCTATAAACATAGATTGCTTTAATATTTAAAGCCAGGAATGTTCTTCCTTGTTGCCAGATCTTCCTGAAGCCTACTCGCAGAAGAAGGGCTGGGGAGGGGGAGAGAGGAAGCATGAGACCAGGGCAGCCTTGTTTTGCCCTTCACCCCATATGAACAATACTCAGTTTCTCCACTCTTTAATGCTTCTGCTTCCTACAGCAACACTTCTAGAAGTGAGGCTGAGAAGGAAGAATGAATGTGGAAGGAATTAGCCTGTTTAGTGCTTGATTAAATCGCATAGAGGGAAGGTAGGAAAATATGAGGTGATGGTCACCTACCTACTTTTTCACATCACTTCATGTGTGTAAGGACCTGTAACTTGTCAGTGGATTGCCTCAAACCTGTCAGCATCTGTCTTAGTTACATCAGCACTGTTGCTCCATCTAATTTCAAAAGGCAAATAAGGCAGCTGGGTAACAACCTTATCAGTTATTCACAAAACTGAGTAATAAGAATCATGTAGTCTTCTGGTGAATGGTGCTACATATTAAAGATGATAATAATTTATTTGAAGATAGATAGCAGATGAGTGGTAGTGTTTCTTTTATTGCAGGTGTTTGGATAATTGGTCATTTCCAGCAATTAACCCAGAAATGTCCTATTTTTCAATTAGACAAGAATCTCATTTGCATGTTCTCAAAGACAACAGGATATTCTGCTCCCTGTGGCTTTTAAATGGTGCAAAGTTACCTTATTTGTCCCTGCAAAAATATTTCACTTGCATTTTCAAACAAGTTGCCAAAACTTCCCTGCAATGGAACAAGGTAAAAATATGTCAGATACAGGAGGAGAGACGATTGCAATCTTCAGTCCTGCACTGAATTTAATTTCCTGCCACAGCTGCACAAGAGTATTGGGATGGGGGCAGGGAGCACAAAGGTTTAGAGTTTTGTGGAAAGAAAAATCTATCCAGTATCCAGGTTTTGCTTATAAATACGTGCACATAAAGCTTCATATTTTATACCTAAAATTCAGGATTTCAAATGTAATAGCTGCCTCTGACAAAAAGAAATTCTGTGTATGTTACTGGAGTAGTATTTTCAGATCACAAAAACTTTAAGTGATGTTTAGCCCTCCCAAAGCCTAGGGCAGCTCTAACTCCATAATCATCCTCCTTCTTGTGCTCGCAATAAACCAGATCACGTGCCTCAAAATTTCCCTCCTCTAAATAACACAGTTGAAATACACGTGGCAGAAGGAGGAATCAACAGGAAATTCCCCTGCCTCCCCTTTGCTAAGACTTAGGGGAAAAAAAAACCAAACAAAAAACAAAAAACCCACTTTCCTTGGGAGATCCAGAAACTGCTTGAACTTACCTCAAGTTCAAGCTTGAGCTTAGCTCATTCAGGATGCCCTTGTGCTCCATTCTAAAGATCATGTGAATCAGAGACCCAGAGCTGTGCAAGAATTTATCTTTTTCTTTTTTTAATCTCATTAGCATTGTTCACCATCTCTCTGAGGTGCTACCCTAGTTCTCTCAGGTCTGTTTCAACGCTTCTCTTTCTTACAATACTCTGCTTCGAGTGGAAGCATTAACAACAGTAGTTATTCATTGCATTCAAAATACCTGGCTATGTCATGTTTAAATACCTTGTTTGATTCTCCCATTATGCAAAATTACTGGGTAAATGGGAGGGAAAGAGGGGGGCATCACTGCAGAGTTGTCATGTAGGTGTTGAAAAAACCCCATGATCGTAAGGCCCAACAGGTTTTCGTTCTGCTGAACTGGGACCCATTTAAAACAAAATGATACATTTAAAATGATTTCCTAGTGGATTCGATTAGAGAAATAAATTAATGACTGCTATTAAATAAAACATTTTGGCACTGAATATTATGGTAACTTAATTTGCATAATTTAACAGTTGCAGGGACTTCGGGAAATAACAATGTAAATGAGCGCTGAAAGTGTGCTGTAATGAAAGAGTAGATTTTACCATGCATAAGACTCTCCCCCATGATTTTATTTTAAGGTTATCTTTTCTGTTCTTAATTACATTTGTAAATAAAGCTTAAAACAACATGTTGTCAACACCTCTGCTGTCATTCCATTCTGGTGGTGTTACAGATATTTACAAGTTTCTCTCCTCATCTCTTTTCCATAAAGAAAAAATTAAGTTCTGAATATGGAAGAATGAGACAGAAATCCTCACAGCTGGCGAAATATATATATATATATATATAAAAAGAAACCATTACTAACAAGCTGTAAAATAGCATTTTACTGTTTCCTGTCAGCAAACCCTGAGGAAAACAAGTATTTCATATAATTAGGAAAGCACTCATTCAAATAATAATCACAAAATAACAAATGCTTCACTTAAATAGTTCATAAATAATTTAAAAAAAAATGGATTTCAGTTGCAGTTCATAAATTCCACTTTGTTTCAAAAAGAATTTCATGGTAGTAAAATGCATAGATCAATACTTATGTGGCAGTCCACGATATGATTGTTAATTTTTGCGTGTTCACAGCAATTAAATACTCTGGAGTTATTCTCCTCCATAAACAATACTATGATTCTTTTTTAACATACAATTTTGACACACACCACCAGTTAATTTGACTTTCAGTTTGTCCTCACTAGCTGGTGGGGAAAAAGCACAAAAATATCAAGTTATTTTCAAGGCTTCATAAAATGTTTAAGGCTAGCCGACTGCCCCATTAACATGTAAACTAGCAGATGCTTAGTTTCAATGTCCTGTGTTGACTAGCATAAATAAAGGCAGGTAAACATTGAGGTAAGTGCTCTCAACAGGCTCGCAGTCAAATCTGAGAGCTCCAGTTTAACAAGACAATGTGTCACCTCTAACTTACTGCACGCTGGGTTTGTACAAGGGATATTGAGCAAGCCGAATAAACCAAGTAATCTGAAACCATATCACACAGAAGCTCACTATTATTGCTGCCCATAGTGGTTCTACTCACTCTAGCATAAAGAAACAAATCTGGCTATGGAGGATCATGTGCATCTTCTGGGACTATACTGATTATTTCCATACAAATTCACCCCTCACTTTCAAAATTAAGAAACCAAAGACAAAAAAAAAAGCTGCAGCGACAAGCTTATTATTAAGACTTTCAAATTAAATTTAATAGACTAAAAAGTACAATGATAAGCTTCTGACCACAATCCCTCTGGACTGGATTTCTGAATTTATGCAACTAAGGCGCTTTTTGCTTTATGGAATGCGATTCAGACTAATCCCACCAAAAACGTGGTAAGGTGAAGGTGAGGTCATGGACTACAAGAGATCACAATGCAATACAAAGTGTCTGCGTACAAAGTCATTGAAAAAGTAATGTAGTTCTGATCATCAAAACAACAAATTGGGAAGTATAATCTAACTAGATTGGAATTATAAACCTGTTTTCTTACTTGTATGTTTACACATACATGCATTCATATTTATACAGTTTCAAAACTCTTAGATTATTATTTTAGTGATTTAGTTCAATGAAAGGCACTGGGTCTTTCTCAGTGGAGGTTAAGTTTCTTTCACAGATAACCTTAACCAGCCTGCTGTAGAAATGAGGCTGTTTAGGAAAATCTCAATAGTATAATCATGAAAAGCAAAGTCAGATGTTACTTAACAGATTAATGCAGCGGAAGTAAATTTATTAGAACCAATCTGTCATTGCAAATTTCACATCTGTTCCAAAGACAAGACAGAGTGTTTTGGTTTTTTTTTGCACCTTGTACTGTCAGAAGACTGAGATCTTATTTGCTTAATTCTTGTTCATGAAACATCTTGAAATGCAACGATTTATCCTTTAAGATAAAAGCTTAAGAAAGCACTTTCTGGAATCAAATGTTTTTTAAAAATCAATTTTGTTAATAAATATACAAACATTTTTAAAAAATATTTTGAGAAACGGAGCAAGTGGAAAAAACAAACAAACCAACCAACAAAACAACACACCACCACAAGAAAAACCCCAACACTCCCCACCCCTAAAAGGTCATCAGTCCAGGATTCTGTCTGAAAGGAAGTGTGTCCTATTAGCCACATAGAGAAACTTAAAGATAGCCTTCATCCACCTAGGAATACATGCACTCCAGCCATGCCTCGAAATCATGTTCAGCTGAAGTAACCTGCTGTGCTGTTCAGAAATGCTTTCCTCTCCAATACATATGTAGCAAACTTCATAGGTCTAAGTTATTATGAATACCAAATCCAACATTTACTCAAACTGTTATTTTGAATGGCTATCTTGAAACATAAGATTTTTAGTGTTTACAAGTTTTTGATAGTGTAATTTTACATTTGGTGTCTCCTTTGAGCAGCAGCAAAAGGCACAGCTGTTTCTTTTGATGTTTTGTCTTCACTGTAGCCTTTAACTTAGTTATTAATGCAAGAGAACGTGCAACATGGTAATAGAAGTTGTAAGCTAAAGGTTTTAAAAAAATTTGATTTCTGAAAATAAAACCAAGCTTGGTCAGTAAGAATTTAACAACTGATTGAATATTAAGAAGTGACACTAGAAACATTTACAACCTAAAGTAATGATGACCAAGAAAGACTCCAAAGCCAGGCTAATTAAAGCGTTTGCTGCATATAAAGGATTCAAGATTTACTTTCCCCAGTTTCTACAATACAGTTTTGTCTTATTAAGGTTTCTCTACAGAAATTTGAAAGCAACCTGAGCTGCAAAATGAATTGGAAAATTTTGAATATCTGCATTAATCTCAAATTCAGTTCTTAAAAGATTGCTGAAGGACAATGCAAACTAAGAATACCTATCACTGCTAAAAAAAAAAGCTTCATATATAATGATGTTGAGTATAAATGAGGATCACTGGGGGTAAGCAGTATTAAAAAAAGAAAACAAACTATGACACATTGTTAACTGCAGTTTTTACAGCGAGCAACTTCAGGTGTCAAGAACCAGCACCCTCAAATCAAATGCAAAAGAAAAGACAGACATATCAGTATACCATTAACACTTGGAATGGGGTGCAGCTGTCTAGCTGCTGGACTGTATACAGTCACAAAAAGCCACAGCACAGGTTTGCCCTGACACTGGTGTGATTTGCTCTGACCAATCTCCTTTGAGGTAGCTCTTCAAATAACATCTGGATTTGCACACCTCTGTCATTCTTAAAAGGGTTCAAAGCACAAGTATGAAAAAGCCTACACAAGCACAAAACCTGACCTCCTTCACCTTCCCATTATTCTATTTTCTGATCTTTCTAGTCCTGCTTCTTTAATAGGAAAGAAAACTATAGCACGGTTGGAAACAGCATGGGGCATGGACCTCGATGTAGTATCTAAAGTAAAATCTGCTGTCCTTAGTACATTTCAAGAAAAAAAATTAGTTGTCTGCCAGGAATTCATTTGTAAGTGTTCCTACCCAACAGAGAAATAAAATTTAAGAGCTGAAAAATAATATGTAACTAGGCTTGACACTGATATAACTACATTCTCAAGCACACAGTTTTCTTCACACATAGACCACTGTCAACTCATCAGCAGATAGTTTGTATATACTGTGTAACATTATATACACGTGCATGGCTTCCTCCCCCATTATGATGGGTATCACTGGCAGGATAGTTTCTGGTCTTCCTAACCACACGGCCAACACTCAACTAAAGCAACGGGGATGACAATTTCCATGTGTTTGTTTATTCAACTTCGGCATGAAACGTTCTTTCATTTGGACATTTCCTACTTCTTAGAGTTATCAGTTTTCTACTCTACATCACCAGGCAATAAGATGTTATTTGTGTTGGTAAGGGGTGATTAGATTTTTTTTTTAGTTATTTTGAATATTATTATGAATATGTTATTTGAATTTTTCTACCTGTCTTGTTGGACAACAAACATAATCTTTTTTTGGCAAGACCACAGGGGAAAAAAAAAAAAAAAAATCAAGTGTTTAGCAAGCATTCAGTGAAAAAAATAGGTGAGAGGAAAGGATATTTGAAGCAAATAAGTACTTTCCCATTCTAAATTCAGAATTTTTGAAACAAGAAGTAAACATTCTTTATCAGGTCACTGAATAAAAAATAATTTGAACACAACCTAGTTAAGACTTATATATTATTGAAACCTTTGTTTTAGTTTTTGTAGGTTTTTTTTAAGTTACTTTAAGCGCTGGAAGACTTTTGAATCATTGGACAACATCTTTAAATAAAAAGTTCATATATTTATATATGTACAAAATCACACACATGTTGTGATTTTGTCTGCTATACTAGCTTCTCCTTCACCCCAGTATTAGCTCTGCAGTTGCAATAATCTATAGCCTTTAAAAAAAAAAAAAATATCCAATTTTGATCTGGGCATAGTATTAAGTAAATGTTTCCCTTAAGCAAGCAAGCAAAAAAAACCCCCAACAAACCAAAAAAACCCCACAAACAAAAAACCAAAACAAACAAAAAAAAGCACAGCTGGGTATCCTCCAGCTAATTCACAAATGCCTTGAGTAAAACCTGAGTTTTACAAGTACATGCTTAACTATACAATGATCTTTTTCCACAGAATATAGACATGCCAGTGTAGATGGACTGTGCCAAGACTTTGTATGAACATTCTGAAGCAGGACATCACTTCCATATTTAATAACCGATTACTTAAAAATTAAGATAAGTATCACCATTCTTATCTTTTTGATAAAGCAACAAAAAGATAATCACAATGAAAATAAATTAACCTCATTTGGTTAAAAAGGTGAACTGTAATTTTTTGTTATAGTGTACAAACTGCATACGTCTTCAAAAAACCTATTGGAAAAAAAAGCCATTTTAATGAAATGAAGAATTATTCTACACTAGCATAACCTTCTTTACTTGCATCCAAAAATACCATCAATAGAAATAATGCTGTTGGCAAAGGCTAAGTGTGCTGGATATGCTTAAAATACTACTGCCATAAGTAATGCATTCTTTAATCCAATATATAAACGAAAACCACATAGAATAAAGATTTATGGTCACAAAACCTCCGAACCCCTCCAAAAGAAACCAAAAATCAAGTGGGGTCATAAAATTTCATTTCAAAGCCACAACTGAACAGATGATGCTAGAATGGGAGATTGCAGTCCTTTTAACAGGAAGATTACATACATATTGCCCTTCCCAGGACAATGCCAGAAACACAAAAGTAGGCTTCTCTCTCCTGTAGTCCACTGCCTCGTTCATCATACACCTGCTTAGACAAAAAAACCCTGTGGAAGTTGCATACCCCAAAAGAGAAGATTCCCCCCTTACCATTAAAAGCCAAGTTCCTAAAAAATAGTCATTCCTTCCCTTTCACCCAGCTATGGTATGTCAGGAACAGTTAGTGCACAAAAGCAAATTCAAGCATTCATTTTTACTGTGAAAGAACTCATGGCTAGGTGTTCAACTTTTTTTTTTTTCCCCTTTCATACACACACACAATTCATAAATTAATTTGCAATTAAAAAAAAAATACAGCAATAAGTCTGAGCCACTAACAACCAGAACTGTGCTACTGCAAAACAGTGTGAAATAATGCTAAAGGAGACGAGGAAAACAACGCTTATTACTATAACTGAACACATTAAATTTGGAGGATAAGTAACCAAAACAGAAACATAGGTAAACCACTTCAGATAACAAGCTTCTGTATTGTAAGACCAAACACAACATAACAAGCTAATGCTAAACCAAGTTACATGAATAAAAATGGCTGAGGATACCTGCAAGCTGTACAACGGAGCAGATCTGCAGAGAACAAATCATCTGTATTCAAAGATACCAACAACTTGTGTAGGAGAAGCAGCACGTGTATATATATGCAGCCCTCTAAAAACCATCAGCTGCCAGTTGTGAAGCCAAATTGCAGTGTTAGTGTTAATTTACACACAACTGATCCCTATATTCATGTGATGGAGAACACTTACCACAGCAATTAAACCAGTCCCCGAGTCATGAAGAGAAAGTTTCCACTTACCTAAAATAAAAAAAAGCAAAAAGATGAATATAATATATCAGGAAATCTATGTTACAGATCTGACATTTAGGGGAGGGAAAGAAGTTTTACTTCATTCAGTTTCGATTCTCCCTTCTTCCCCCTCCTCCCACAATAAAAAAGATAAGAGATGTTTTGCAGGGGATAAGAAACTACAATAGTCTGCATGTGCACTACAGCCAGCACATACATTTAATCAACACACATCATCATCAATATGCTTCTTATCAAAAATGGTGCAGAAATGCAGAATACTGGGAAATGGATAGATAATTTAGGAGGGGAGACAAACCCTGTCTGGCAGGGATGGATGGAAGAGCTGCTCTGGGCAATTCCCTGGTCAGGGGGCCAGCCCCCCAGCTCACCCCCTCCCCGGGCAGCATCAGGACTAATTCCGCCTGGAGCTACAGCCAAAGGGTCGCTCAGTGAAGGCACACCCGAGGCAGCTCCACCCCTTCTGAATGGGTTTGATTGATTTCAGTGGCCTTACTTGAGAGCACATGAAAACTAAATTAATAGATTATTATAAAACCGACAACTAAACAGCTATACAACTGGCAATGTATTTAATCCAGTATGTGTAAAATAGTCCTTAATAAACGGAGTGGTGTTATATCAGAAGTCCTCCATAATTCATTAGTTTTGTAAGCAAAAATTGTGATAATAAACATGAATTTGTAGGTACTATCTAAAAGTTACTGGAACATGGGATTTTAAAAAATAGCACATATTATCTCCACTATAAATGTGTATACAGACATTCAAAGCCTTTCTAATTACCAGCATGTATTATCAAAGAAGGGGTAGTTTGAGAATACACCACTGTTCAACCACGTGAAATGCTTAATGCATAAGGACACTTAAAAGAGCGGTCAGGAGGAGAGAAAAAGGGAAAGAACAAAGCCCCTCATTTACAATTGATACCACCTTTGAACTACACTGCTCCTTTTCTAAATTTGCCATCATAGGAAGCATTTGAATCATTTAAAATATGATGTTATGCACTTAAATAAGGAACCTTGAAAGCCTGTTAAAGAGAAATAAAGGATTTCCTACAGAGTATAGCTGACTATATAATAAACCTCTAATTCTCAGAAGATTTTAAATAGTTTGTATGCAGTTGTGCCCTTCCAACATATATTTAAAGTGAATCCTTTTTTTTTTTTTTTTTAACACAGCAAGAATATTCCTATTATTTTGGAGACACAGATGCCATCTAGTTAGCACAAGGCTGTGTCACACAGCATAGTTGCAGAGCCCCTTTCATCATAAAGCTACAGAGAAAAACGGATGATGTTCCACCCCCTGGTCCAGAGGGACTGAGCTCCCCCTCACCAGACCAGACTACTTGCTCAGCAGCTCCATAGCGGACTGCTCCTCCACTGGGACCTCCTGGCCGGGCATGACAGTTTTCTACTCATAGCCAGCATTCAGCAGATTTCACTTGTTACCCCCCCTCCTTTATCCTAAGGTGGAGGGAATAGAACACGACGGGCTGACACGGCACCAAACCCTCTGTCAATCTGTGTAAAGCTCTTCGTTAACTTTCATTTTTTCTAGAAGTCGTCTCATCTCTAACTAAACTAAGACCTTTTGAGGAATACATTTCTCTTCAGCCTTTCACTTAATGTTTGCATATTACTCATAGCTAAGACACTGCTTTTCTGTGTCCTTTCAGCCAGCCGGACACTCTGCAGGGAAGTACTCAAAATGGGCCCTAAACAAATGCTCATATTTGGACAAGAAAATTCAGATTCACAATACATTTGACGAACCAGGACTGGGGACATTGAGCACAGGTCAGATACTGTTTCTAAGGTACCTCTTATTTCTACCACTATCTTACCGCTACAGGATAGTTAGAAACACAGTTGACTTTTAACAAACATATATAAGCATTAAGAGTTACTAAACTGTAAGGAGCAATCCTGGAAAGAATTACCACAATGTTTAACTTGGGTGGCTGCCAGAATGATGGGGCAGCATCTGATAGAGTTAAGAATTATCTTACAATTCTGCTGCTGCTGCTCCTCCTGGGCAGTGCTGCACAGCAAGCTGTGCTTTCCCCCTCCACTTCACCGCACTGTTAGGTCATCTAATGTGCTATTAGAAAAATCCCACATTTCAGTTTTAATTAAAGTAAGCAAATTAACAAAAGCAAAAAAGCAAAAGCATCTACTTTCTATACATTTAGTTCTAGTAGTTCATTATGAAGCTTATTAAGACTCTGTCCTCCTTCCAAACAATGACACACCATGTATTTTACTCCTACGTAAAATATCCTGTTACTACATATATTTAACATAGGGACTACTCTTTATGAGACCTTGTATCACCATCCTATTCATGATTCTATTATTTAAAAAAACCCACAAACCAAACCCACAGCACATAGATATTGAAGGTGCTACCATCAAATTCATTAATACTAACAGGTATAGCTGTATCCAGAAGAGAGAAGCTGTGCTGCAAGATAAGCCTTTGGCATGAATGGCTTTCTGCCAGGTTTCCAGACTTCAGTCTCAGAGGAAGATAAGGACACCTTGAAATCCCAGATCAGAAAAACTTGTGTGTAAAAGTTAACCTTGCTTCAGAGTCACTTCAGCTTCAAGTCTGCATGCTTTACCAAACTGAGATTTTAGAAAAACAAAACCTTAGTATGCTATGCAATGAAAGCTATCTTTTATTTAATTCTAGTTTAAAAGAAAGGTAAATCACAGAAAGTTATGGTTATTGCACATATTCAAACACAGTTAGTTTTAGTCTGGAACCAAAATAGTGCAAGCAATAAACAGGAAAGTTTTTCTTGCCTTAAAATTGTTTCTGTTCTACTGCCTGTAACACAGCTAAACCTGTCAGCATCTACATATATTTTATTTTAAATAACAACTTAAGTATCCTGAAGTCAGACCATTCCTCTTCTGCCACTTCAATCCTGAGCAGTCTAGGCATCAACACATAGGACACTGTCTTGCTGCAAAATACTGCACATAAGGAAAACAACACAAACAACAATGTCTTTCTTTCTAGCAAGCGTAGTCAAGAATATCTATAAACCCTTAGTCTGTACTGTAACCATCCATTTTTATTCTCCTTCATTAGATTCAGTTTAAAGGGATTTGTTTCTGCACCAACTGTGGTGAACTCACAAAAAATGCCTGTAAGATGGAGATAAGCTATGACCACAGTTGCTGCTCTACTAGTTTGCTTGCATGGTGGATGTTTTTGTGATTATAGTTACTCCATGATTTAACAGTAGGAGGCTAATGGAAATGTTACTTGCTATGGTAGCAGGCTAAATCAGCTGGGGAAAGAAAAAGAAATATGTTTACACTTGAAGATGTCACACAAAACAGTGGGAAGCTCCCACCCCTGACACCAGAACTGGCATGCTCATTCAAGGACTCATCTACATTATTACATGCTCCTTCACACTTAGAAATCTATTAATTTACAATTAGTTGTATTGATTTTATAGCAGATTTGTAAGTTCTGTAATAATTTATGGACTACTGAAGAAATTAACTATGCCCCTTCCAAAGACAAGCATTATTGATAAAGAGGACTTGGCACTAGTTACTGAACATATCACTGACAGTCTGGATTTTCTGCTGTAAATTCTACATTAATTACAGCAGAACTGCTTGGTAGATTCTATCTGTCCCACCAAGAGTTTCTTCCCTCACTCCTGACAGAAATCCACCAGCAGGAAATGTAATCAGCCACTGGAGATAATGTCAGCTCAGCCTCTGATGACTTGTTAAGTTAGAGAGATTTAAAATAGTGTAGTTATTGCATATACCTTCTCACTGGCAAGGGCACTGTGTTCTCAAAAAACCCCAAACCAACCAAAAGCCAAAAAAGAAAATCTGAAAAGAAATGCTGCATAAACTACAATTTCATCATATTTTGAGAGCTGTATCTACTGTGGCACTGAAAAAATTGACAGAGGCCCAGCGATTGAGAATGAACTACTTCTAGAACATATACTGTATAAAACATGAGAATATATTTCCCAGAACAATGCCTGTTGCTTATTATTTTATAAAGTTTGTTTATTTTGTAAAGTTGTGTGGGGTGTCTATATTATTTTAATAAAATAGCCATTTTATAAAATAGGCTTGTGCATATTAGTTCTGGTATGTTTTTGCAATTCCTCCATACAAATATGAAAAAAATTACTTCCAATAAAAATCAAATATCTCATTTTTCTGCTTTTCTCAGTACTTCACTCAGTGACAGTGTGAACAGAATTCATTTCAATGTTGGGTGAATCCCTTTCAATATAAAGCTTGTCACTATATAAAACACTTAAGGCCTGATTCATAAAACCATGCTACAGAAACACCGTATCAGTGCTAAACATAAAATCTCTGCCAAACATTGCCCATCTTTGAGAAATCTTTTGGTTCTGTGTATATCTTCTTTAAAATAAAAATTCTCCTTTTCACTGACAGGCCTTCAGTAAGTTACTGAGCATAACTTGGTAAACTCTCTGCATCTGGTATCTTGGCACCTAAATTATCTATTAATACATATAAATAGAAACCTAAAAATAAATACCAAGTGGATAAAACTTCCATACATATATCTATTTCACAACAGTAAAAGTATTGGTTGTGCAATATTGGTGCTGAAACTTTTATCTCTGTGCAGCACCTGCTTGGTGGACAGTCAGACTTTATCTTTGTGAAATTGTGTGTTAACTCGAGTTGTATTTATGGCATGGCAACAAAATCCTGGCAGAATTGTTAAATTGTACATGGTTAGTTATACACTCTTCGATCACAGCAGAATCTGAGTGATGTACAAACTCTGATGAACTTACCTTTGAACAATTCTAATGGGATATATATACACACACATACCCAAGGTAGTTGTGCAGTTGGAGGCATTAAAACCATGCATATGGGGTGTCAAACTTCTAAATACAAGAACAAACAAGGCAAATGATCTACTGTCAATGGCATTAGTTCTCCATATAGCATTTATCAAGATCTTGAGTACTAGATGAGGCAGTGGCTTTCAGGGAGGAGGAAAAAATAGGGAACACAATGCCATAAATTCTCATAGACCAAGGAGGTGGCTGTAGACTGAGTGCACCTATAGGCAGTTTGTGAATACCTTTTATTGAAAGCATTTTCAATTTTGTCTAATTTTTATTAGAGACATTGCCTAAAAGATTTATTTGAATAGTGTAGGCACAGACACTCAGTTACCCAGTACTAACACATTCCAAGTGCTACCAGATAATGCCAGGCACTTGCTGTATACCAGCCTTGTAAACTCTCAGACTATATTTCGTGTCTGAAAATTTGTGAAGTGTAATATTATTTGACTGTCTCATTTCTTAGCAGCACACAGCCCTGCTTTCCTCCATCACCACCTGTTGCCATACTCTCACCTATCTCAATAACAAATGAGCCCTTGGTGTTTACTCTGATCAAAATTCATAGCTACAGCTAACTGCTGTGGTTCTGCACTCATCTACAGGAGTAAAACAGGCTGTAGGTCTGATTAGTGATCAGCTAGGCTATACATTGTCACTAAAAAAATTCCATGTTGCTAGTGACAGTCACAGTTCATTTACACCTCATTGTGATAGATGCATAGACAGTCATGAAGAGAAAGTCGGGAGCCACTTAAACATACTTAGACCGTTAAAATGGGCAGTGTGAACCTCTATGGGTAAACCACAAAGAAATGCAGTGGACAAGCAGTATCACAAAACACTGGGTTTACTATGTGATAAAACATTACCACATGTCAAGGCCATCACACTTAAGACAGAGTCTCATAGAGACTGACTAGATCAGCACAGAGACAGACAAACACACAGTCAAGGTGTTTGGTCTGTACAGGGGAGCTAGAAGTGACCTAATAGCCATAATCTACCCAACAGCCAAGGCAGGAGATGTTTGCTTGGCAGGGGTGCTCAGGGACATGCTGTCTGCTGTTGCAGTTCCTCCTGACCACCCTACAGGAGCTACTTAAAATTTTGGCCATCCTAAGTAATTTCATCCATTGCTGTTGAAGGACACATCCTCTTACTGGTTCTGTGACATAGGTCATAGAGTTTATTTAACTATCTGCACTGGTTTTCACTGGGATAGAGTTAATTTTCTTCATATGCACACATAGCTAGTATGGGGCTATGTTTTGGATTTGTGCTGAAAACAGTGTTGATAACACAGGGATGTTTTAGCTAGTGCTGAGCGGTACTTAACACAGTGTCAAGGCCTTTTCTGCTTCTCACCCCACCCCACCAGTGAGCAGGCTGGGGGGGCACAAGGAGCTGGGAGGGGACACAGCTGGGACAGCTGACCCCGACTGACCAAAGGGGTATTCCAGACCATATGACGTCGTGCTCAGCATAGAAAGCTGGGGGAAGAAGAAGGAAGGGGAGGATGTTCGGAGTGATAGTATTTGTCTTCCCAAGGCACTGTTAGGTGTGATGGAGTACCCTGCTTTCCTGGAGATAGCTGAACACCTGCCTGCCGATGGGAAGTGGTGAATGAATTCCTTGTTTTGCTTTGCTTGCACACGCAGCTTTTGCTTTACCTGTTAAACTGTCTTAAACTCAGCCTACGAGTTTTCTTCCGATTCTCTCCCCCATCCCACTGTGGGAGGCGGAGTGAGCAAGTGGGTGTGTGGGGCTGAGCTGCTGGCTGATGTTAAACCACAACACTATCCTAATTTAAAACTCAGTCATGGGGGTCTTCTAACGGAAAATAGAGCTACCCTGCGGTCAGAAAGGTGCCTAGAAGTGGTACAGGGTGTTGCACAAAAAGACAAGGAGGTGGATGAGAAGTCTGAATCTCTCAGAAATATATTTCTAGGATATGTTGGGTTTGGAGGGAGGAACAAAACACAGAGATTTAGGAAGGAAGGAATGCAAGTGCTCCTTGCATATAGGACTTGTTCCTTGCATATAAATAATGATAGAAAATTCAAGAACATAAGCAGTTACATAATGAAGAAAGTTCAACCTTTAGGAGAAAAACCACACGGCACAGTAGTTAGGATCAGGAAAGAGCTGGAAGGCTGGATCAGTAGAATATTGTTTTCAGTGCAGGGAGCTATTTACACACATCACATCAGACTGTGATGTCATCTGTGAAATGGCAGATAGCCATGGCAGCAGTGACCACATGACGCTCTATTAATACAAACGCCTGCTCAGCCCTGCGTGGGCCCAGATGTAACAGCCCTGCCCAGAGGGAACAGACCAATTTATGGATCCAATGCTTAATGTGTATTTAGGGAGGGCAATATTGAGCTTCACTGTAAATATCACAAAGATCACTTAAATGGTTTCTTGCAATGGGACTGGAATGAAGATCACGAAAAAGGAGGAAGAGCTGACTCTGACATGAAGAAAACTTACGATCATCAAGTTGCTGAGTGCTGTGGAAAAACAAGCAAACAAAAGACCCCAAACCCACCTCTAAGAAGCTATCACAAATTTCTTCTTCCCACAGCTCAAGTCTGTCACCTCTGTCACTTGTCCAATTTAAAACTACAGACCAGCTCATTAATTGCCTCAGCTCTACTCTCAGAACAATAAATCTGCATGTAAATGGAAAGCACCTATAAGAAATTATAAATTACAGAAACCCTTAGATGTATTGCAGCTCCCTTCTTTTGTGTAACTTCTGTGTAGTATTAATATGCTCCAAACACTGTTAGTTGAACCCAAAATGCAGCTCGTGGAATGCCAAAGGGCAGATGTCTGCAGAGGAAAACCTGCACAACTCTAAGGTTTTATTGTAAGGAACCTCCACTGAAGTTATCCTCTGTAAATGTAAGACCACTATACATATTGAAGCTTGGTATTTGATAAATTAGTGTGTGCACACATATACACACACACAAACCCACAAAAAGTTATTTCATTTCCTCACTTTTTTTTTTTTTAAGAATTAAACTAACTTTCTACAAATTATACCTAAATGTTTAGGTATAAGCATAGGTATAAGAGTAAAAATATTGAAAGATCAAGAGACCATACAGTCAAGAAAATGTCGTACTTATATAGAGAATCACACTATGTTTCTGAATATTCACAGTTGCAATTGGTGTTTCTTTGAAAAGCATTCTAGATTAAATAAATGAAGCCACATGAGTCCTGTATGTCAAAATGCACAGAGCTGAGATAAACAGCTTCTCACTGAAGATTGTTAAAGCCATAAATTTGGAATAAAGGAAAGCAATATACAGGGATTCATTATATTTTTTTCCCCATAAACTTCAGTTTAGAGAAAACTAAACACATAAAACAAGAATACAATTTTACAACTGTAGTATATACTATAAATTAAATCCTTGGAGCTCCTTCTCTTTTCCCTTATTCTGTCAGCATATGCATGCAGACTGTAATACCAAGCAATTGAGGCATATGAATTCTCTATCAGTCAGTACAGCAGCAACTTATTTTGGAAATACTGTTTTCCAAAAGCAGATGTCTTAAGCCCACCTTTGCTGGTTAATACTTCACAGTAAACCTCCTCCATAAACTATTCTTTTACAGCTGATAAAAGATTTTAACCCACCAGTTATCATCTATGTGCCTGGAGTATCACTTTGGAAATGATACAAGCACCTTGATGGCAGGAGGGATAAGAAAAAAGTGTACCAAGTAACTTGCAGATGTACAAATAGTGAGGGCTACAGACAAGAAAATAGGGAAACAAAATTGGGGCTGATAAAATGCTGGGTAAGACAACAACGACAACAACAACAACAACAAGAACAACAAAACCCCCCTAAACCTTTACCACACCCTCAACACTCCCCATAATCAAGGCTCAAACATGTTGAAAGCTACTATTCAGCAGTATACTCAATTACCAGCACGCTTTCAGGATTTAGTGTTCATTCGGCATGATTTTGGTTTGCATTGCCCCATCTCTGAGACAAAAACCTCTATAAATAAAATAGTTGGGTTTGCTCTGCAACTTCTTTGTTAATGACAGCAAGGTTTGCCTAAGGAAACACAAGAGGAACCATGCAGTGTTGCAACCATATTTCACAGTGAAGAATCTCCAAACATCAAAATGAAAGTCCCAGTGCCAACCAAAAAATAGTATTTAGGTACCCGCAATGCAGAAGCAACACTATTCCTACTAAAATACTCCCAGCTTTATATCATAACACACAGCAAATGTTGAAAAAGAACGTTGTTTTCCTAATAGTTGATGCACATAAAGAATTTGTCTTTACATGACACATCACAAATGTGTCTTAAGACTTTTTAAAAAATGTTTGTACAACTTCTGGATGAAGGACGATACAAATTTAGTGATATTGTTTATTTTAATCAAATATATTGTTCTTTTGCATAAATAATGAAAAACTGCTTTGCCACTAAATTTCTAAGTGATCTTTAAGACAGAGATAACACAACCTATCTCTGCTTTTGAAAAGCCAAGGCAATGAAATTCTTTCCTGCACAGGAAGACGCTGTTAGCACATAAGGTCACACTGCTTACAAAGCGATTTATGCCAGGAACTCAGTTCAGTCTTCTAATATGCCAGTCACTTGATGACTAACTTAAGGTATCTACGTGGAGTGGGGTGAGCAAGAAGAAGGTTTATTGTCTTCACTCAAGGAGCTTCAAAGCAAAGAGGAGGCAAGTAAGTTGCTAAAGTAAGTTGCTAAAGGCCATACAAAGCTGAGAACAGCACTGCAAATCCCCCACATTCTCATGGTGCATTGACTGCAAAATTCTACAACAAAGGCTGTATCAAGAAGATACCGTGATTTCAGGGCTGTGCACATACTGGGAAACAGAACTCTTCTGATGGGTGTTAGAAGGTGCTGGCGTAATGAATTAAGGTATCAGTTTATATCAGAACATGCTTATTTCCCACGTGAGTAGGCTAAGAAAAGGTGTGATTTTAAAACATGATTATACAAAGAATTTTGTAGGGCATATCAGCAACAAGAATTAAATCTTTACAGAATGGACTCTACAGGAGCATTTTCCAATTGAGATGCCCACTGTGATTCAAAAAAGAACTTCTAAACTTGCATTTAGAATTTTCTCAATGTTACACCTTTAAATATAGTAAATAAAACCTGCCAAATAAAACAGCTCATTGCAAGAATAAAAAGCCACATTTTCCTAAGCTGTTTATCTAAGAACCAAGAGGTGTAGTTTTATGAATTATCATGGAGCCCTATAAATTATAATATTATGAGAGTTTAAAATTGCATAAAACCAAGATTTGAATTGACAAGCCAAGTCATATTAAAGTGTAAGTGGTGATAGTCCTGAGGCATTATATTAAAATTGATAAACACTGCTGACTCATATAGTAGAAGCCAGTATCTTCAACACAACCCACTGGAGCAGCAAGTATAAGAATTTGTACTACATGGTTAGACTCTATCTAATCAAGGGTATATTGTCTGCTAAGGCAAAATAAAGCAACTGCAAAGCTGGCTTCATGCTTTTCATCTAAATTTTGTTAGTCTGTCTTGCCCTGGTCTCTTGGATTTGTTGCTTTTGAACAATCTGTTTTAATCATCATCTAGAAACCACCTCAGAAACGTTAATGTGCAAGGAATAATCAGGAGAAAATAATAGCATGCTTTACATATCTGCTCATTAAAACATGACATTTAGGATGCTGGGGAAGTATCCCTTCAGCAGAGCACTCTAGAATGATGCAGCACTTTGGAACAGAGTGCAGCAGTAATAAACAATTACTCTTCTATAGTAATGAAAAAAATAACTGACATAATTTATAAGGAGTTCACAAGAACTTCAAACAATGACAGTCCAGTTCACGTCTGTTCTCCAGTCAAGAGCACTCATAATCAGTTATTCCTACAGTCATTTCCACATTTTCCTGTCTAAAATCTTGTCCTCAGCGGTTCCTGTTTTCCAGTAACTCAGTCAAATGAATATACAAGGACAGCAGATATGCAAAGGTGATGAGTATATGACTTCCTCCAGCCTTACCCAGTTTTCTGATAGCTTGGCTTGATCTCAGTAGAGCCAAGTCTTCAGCTCTTTGTATTCCTTCAGAGAAAGAAAACTGGATAAACTCTTCCTAATTTGCTACTTAGTTGTTAAATATTTCATGATAGATATTAACAATGTATATAAAACACACAAAAATATGCGCTATATTGTTTCACTTTGATATTGATGTAATGGGAACAGAATTGGGAAGTACTTCAGAAATTTCATGTCAGATCTTCCATAAGGGGAAAACAAAGTAAAAATATGCTTATTAAAATAACCTAGCTGAAAGAGGTACTAGGAAGGAGAGGGAAAAATAGGGAGCCACTTGACACCTCTACCAGCTTTAAAGATCAATATTTCTTATGAAAAATCTCACTGCCAAATCTGTAATGTGACATTTACGTACACTGAAACACATTCTTTAGGTCCACTGTAATTAGACCTCTTCCACAAGCTTTAATTTAGAGCTTAAATTGTTTGGGTTCACTGGCATTGAAATGCTATCACGAAGTATATGTTACTCAAGGCCTTCTTTGAGGTTTTTTTTGCATTTTCCTATTTACATTTTCCCCCCTCCTTTCTGAAACACTGTCACTTCTAAAGGGTATTTTACAGAACTTGACTAGGTTACAAAATCATAGAGGTTAACTTTTTCTATCAATCGTAGAAAATGTTGTTTGTATGCAATTTCTAGCATGCCTGTTGCAAATCGAGGCCTTTCAACAATATTTCCCTTTCCTCATATGATTTGCAGTTACTTAAGGAGCAATTCATTGTGTTCTCTGGTTTGATTCAATAGTTTGTGATGTGTCCCAGCAGTACTCCTTCTTGAGCTTTAGTAGCCAGCACATTGATATATTTGCATTCAAAACCCCATGCTTCCAAGCTATCAAAGCTTGTAGTTACAACATCTGATGTAGAGCATGTAAATGATGCCTAAAATGTTGTTTTTAGGGACAGGAATAATTATCTTATGTCAGGAGTGATTTCTCTTTGTTTAAGAAAAAAAAAAAAGGAAATGTAAAGACAGAAGGGGCAAAGGTAAAGATCCATTTTCATTAACTTTTCAAGAATAGAAAGAATTTTGTTGGTTTATTTACATTTGTCAAACCTTCTGTCCTTCAAGTAGAAGTATAGCAACTACCTAGTACGAAGGTGATTTAACATTTTCAGAGTGCTTTGACCCATTAAGTACAAAACATCTAGTTCTTACTTTCAAATATGCCTTCAACCAGTTGGTTCTTATCTACAAGGATAACCAGTATACAGCATTGTGTTGGAACAGTCTTGCATTCAGCTTAATTTCCTAATGTATCCAGGGTCAAATCAATCATAACCTTTTTTCCAGTTCCTCAGTCCTCAGTGCAGAAGTCATCAGATTTTTCCCTCCTCTTACTTTTTATCAGTTATTTAAGTCAAGCCTAGGGGTAAAATCATTCCCTTTATTATTTCCATTTGTACAGCTTTATAGCATCAGTGCATGTTTGGAGGACATGCACAAAATCCTGTCATGGTCTACCCTCTTATTTTCTTGTTTATTGCTAAGGATACCTCTTTCAGTGCTTTTAGCAAACATGTGCTGGCCTCAAATTCTATTTTCATTTCTATATTTCACTCTGTGGTGCTGATATGTGTCACCAACACTGACGGCAATATACTTTTAAGGAATTAAAAAAGACCCCAACAACCTACAGCCCTGAATAGGATGAATACATCCTAGTTAGAATTCCTAAGGGATGACAAAGGAAATACTGCCTAACTTGAGTGCTTAAATGGGGACTTTTTCTTTCAGGTGAAAAAAACCTGCATAAATGGAGCTGTAACAGCTGCATTTTAATGTCTTTTGCTGCTGGATCCAAACTACAAAAGCGCACATTCTAAAAAATGACTTTTTTTCTGACAGCACCATAAATAGGTGGGATTGATGTGAATGAAAAAAATCAGTTAGTATTTTGACCTTGTTCCTGCTTTGCTGCTAATTATGATTAATTATTCTGAATGGTGATTCTCTTTGAGAAATAATACACATACACAATGCAGCATGACACAGCCCTTTCACAGGATCAGTGGTTGTAATATAATAAAGTAGGCTGCTGCAGCTTAGACTGTCCTTCCCGTGGCTCACATTGTACAGGAGGAAACTACAAACTCAAGTATAACCATACAGTTTCCAAAAAGAAATTTAAAACTATCCATAGCTGTACACATGTGAAGTCCTTAATAAAGCTTTATAAAACACAGGCATTTATGAATGAATGAGGAAGGAAGTGCATGAAAGAAAGAAGATTCTCAAATATTTTCAAATTAAGTATGTGCAAAGTACTACAGTTACTCTACTACATTCTATTGTATGGTGTAACACTTAATTGTTGAAAATTTAGTCAACCTTCATTCATTATCTCATATACTGAAAAACATCTGATGGTGTTTTGCTAATTAGGAATAATGTAATTGTACTAACACTTTACATATAAGTCATAAACCAAACATCTAAACAATTGCATAGTGCAAGGAAAGAAGAATTTTATTATCAAATCAAATGTATTTGGGTATTTTCCTCCACAAATGGATTTTTGATGTAACTATCTAACTTCCCTCATATTTTATTCTTTTCTGTTGGTTCTGTGGACATAAAAGGGTTTCACAGAAGTTATGAACGTTTCAACACCACTTCAAAACAAGGATTTAACTGAAAAGGTGTTTTTAACCAGGGCTTTTATAGGTGCTTTACTGTAATACTTGCAACAAATTACCAGTAGCTTATTGAAGGTAACTTAATGAACATTACTTCAGAACATTCCTACTAGCACCTGTGTACAGTTTCTTTGAACACAGTGAACTGAACTAAATCCTGTAGTATGCATCCTCTGATAGCCCTGAGCAAAGGTTCAGTCAGGCCACCATAATCTCCTACTAGTAGGTGTGCTAGTTTCCACTCTATATCTTTTCCAGTTCAAGCTTGCTTATAGCTCTTACTTAGTGCTCAGCAGCCAAAAGAGAAGCTTTCAAAGTAATGAAGAGCTGTTTTCACACAGTAGCATGGAAAAACAAAAAGAGCATGTACAACTTACACTGATGTTGCTGGCTTTAATCCCCCAAATTATCTGCCTGGATACTCAAAAGTATCCACAAGAGTAACAAGAAACTTTCTCATGCCAACTTAAGGAACAATAAATAATTACTTCGGCGGTCATAAAAATGAACTACTAATGCAGACGACTACTAAATCCTATGAGTCAGTAAGGCTGATGTGTTGAATAAATCAGTAACTCCCTTTCCCCCCTCCCCAAGCATGTCTAGAGAGGCATCTTGTCTTCAAAAGCATAGCTATGGAACTCTGCATGGGGAAGGAGGAAAAGGTTCAAGAGGAGAAAAATTGTTCTTGAACTCTTCACACAAATGTACTTCGAAAAGAAGTGATGAGAGAACATTGTGCCGTGAAGATGTATCCAGCTATTGTATTGAATGCAGCTTTCAACAGCAAGAAATTACTTTATAGGGTAAATCCAAACAGCTGCCTTTGTGGCAACCTATTTTGCAGCTGAATTCTGCACTCGCTTTTCAGATTTAAAAGTTTCTTAAACTAAACTAAATTTGCAATAATACCATCTACTGTGGCATTCCTTCTCTCTTCCCTGGCAGGAAGAGTTCAGTTCATGGGGTATTTGTACCTCTCTTTTTATCCAGATTTTCCTCTCTGCCGTCACCTGCCATTAAATCTGCCCTGGTTTCAGCTGGGATAGAGTTAATTGTCTTCCTAGTAGCTGGTACGGTGCTATGTTTTGAGTTCAGTATGCAAAGAATGTTGATAACACTGATGTTTTCAGTTGTTGCCAAGTAGTGTTTAGACTAAAGTAAAGGATTTTTCTGCTTCTCATGCCCAGCCAGTGAGAAAGCTGGAGGGGCACAGGACACAGCCAGGGCAGCTGGCCCAAACTGGCCAACAGGGTATTCCATACCATGGGATGTCACATCTGGTATAGGAACCTGGGAGTCGGGGCGGGGAATTGCCACTCAGGGCCTGGCTGGGTGTTGGTCGGCGGGTGGCGAGCAATTGCACTGCACATCGTTTGTACATTCCAATCCTTTTATTATTGCTGTTGTCATTTTATTAGGGTTATCATTATCATTATTAGTTTCTTCTTTTCTGTTCTATTAAACTGTTCTTATCTCAACCCACAAGTTTTACTTCTTTTCCCAATTCTCTCCCCCATCCCACTGAGGGTGGGGAGTGAGTGAGCAGCTGCATGGTGCTTAGTTGCTGGCTGGGGTTAAACCACGACAAATCTTAAAGGTGCAAAACAATTTTTAGTGTATGAGACAGTAAGAAAATTTTTCTAAGTTACAGAAATGGCTTAAAAGCTGAAAGTTCCCATCACTTTCAGAGTGCCTAAGGTCACACTATGGTCAAACTGTTAGGTAGCTGCATCCTTACATAGACTCTTCCCTCCACATTGAGTTTCAGGAACTACCCCACAAATAAACAACATTCAGATGCACGTGACTCCAAAATCCTGCCACGCATCACCACATCTTTAGGCACCCCACACATTTAGAAATCTTGTCTTAATTGCTTAAGCTAGTTTTTGAGAAGGGATGTGGAAATGCTAAGGGTGACCCTTAAAATACACAATCCTTCTGGATGTAAATTGCAATCAAGCAAAGTTGATTTAAATTTCATCCAATGTAGCCAGCATCCTGTTTTTAGAATTTGCCTATAATTCAGCAGTAAAACAGTTTCTTCTACAATGCACCTAAAAACATTGTCAGTTCTCATATACAACAAATTAGCTTCAGTTACAGTATAGCAGCACTTCTAAATCTACTGAATATGAAACCCACTGAAATTTAAAGGTTTTGGAGATGAAGGACAACATTTCTAGCTCTCTAAACCAGCAAACCTTAATTCTTATGCTTTATATTTCCATTTTTTTCTTTAAATTCCAGCCTATTCTCAGTAGTAGGTAAGAAGATGCAAGTAACTTAAGAATACCTTGCTTCTCTGTCCAGATCTGGACAGATACACATTACATTACATTGATGAGGATTGCCACCTGCTTTGAAGATACACACAGATTGTCTACTTAGAGGACAAATAGATATTTGTGTTTCAAAATTGAGACACATTTTCCTAAGCATAGATTTATACACTTTATACAGCATATGCAAATTAATGCAGGAATGTTATAAAGACATCGGACCATCTTTAAAGAAGTGCGATTCCCTACTGTTTTATCTCCGTAAGAGAACACAGTTTTTCTTGGCACATATTTCTTTGAAATTCTAAACATCAGCATGAAAAACTGGCTACAACAAGCACAATTAGGAAAGCTGCTTTGCATCTGCTGGACCACCACCCAAAGCCACTCAGTCAGTGTGGGGGCAAGCCTTCAAATTTTATTCCATCAGACAATACAGAAACCTTACATCACCTTACATCAATCTCTCTCTATTCCTCTTCCAAATGAAGTATCTCTTTACTCACATTTTCTTCCCAAGGTCAAATGGAATTTAATGAAAGCAATTTACATTAACCAGAAAAAAAACCCCAAACAAACAATCAAAATTTGAAGAACTCCTGTTGAAAAAACACAAAGATCACACAAAAATCAAAAGACAAAAAGGTTTTTTCTAGCAGCAGCTCCCTTATGCTGTATGTTTAGCACTACAAACCTCACTAACAAAATACTGCATATCAATACAGGATAGGAAAAGTGACAGAGATCACAAGGACCCTACTTTTTATTTTCCTGATTTACATTTTTATCCATATCCTAACGTTTGTTTCCATAAAATGTAATGTAGCTTTCATAAAATGAAACAGTAAGAGAGAGGGAAAGATATGAGGAGTAATTCAATCAGAACAGAAAAAAAAAAAAATCCTGCTTTGATTCATGGTAACACATCTTTGTGCACCAGTTAATAATTGAATAGATTTTGCAGTACTGAAAAAAAATGTATTTATGTTGCACAATTAGAGAGAAGGAACTGTACTCCATACATTTTTAAGGCATGAATATTCAGATAACCAGTTTAGATCACTTAAGATTTGTCAATTCCCCAATTGTTAGCACTGATTCTCCATAAAAGGTCTCCTCACATAACCTCAGCTCAAGGATTAGAAAATGCAATTCCCCAAAGCATTAGTCACTTCCAAAAATTTAGGTCAGAGAAGATTTCTACACTTCAACATCAAAATGATATTCCCCTGAAAACCTACAGGGATTTGATTCTATTTCCTTGAAAAGTTCTGCTGAATACAACAGAAAGCAAAGCACAATCATCAAACCTTTACCAGGGCCTTGTGCCTGCACGTCAGAGAAAAAGCACAAAGAGAGAACTCTGGAAGGATGAGACCTCTCAGGTGATGTTTGTGAAGTGAGGAAAAGCATCGTACTGATTTTCATCAACTAGACTCCATGAGTACTTTCTTTAATTGCTGAGCATCTCCTGTCCACTTTCCACCTTAGAAAAGCTATAGCAGATTTGATAGTTGGCTGAAGCATGGTTTCTAAGAGAGTGTTAGAAATGCATGTGAATAAAACCAAAAATACCCCTCCCAGCCCTCTGGGTCATGGAAATTATTATCTTATGCATTACATATGTTATAAGCAAGTGACCCTTGTCTGTTAAACCTCCCTTCTAAATTAAGTGAAAGTTAGATATAGAAGCATAGAGGGGGAAAAGCTAGGTTCATAGAACTCTATGATAAGTGTATCACTGCCAAGTTCCTGCTAGTAATGTACAACTAGCAAACCACATCATTGAAGAAAAAAAAAACAACCCAAACAAAACCCCCCGGAAAGTTGACACTAATTGCACAACCTAGTGCTGTGGCTTCATGCAACTCAGCTTTTATATCCTTTCTCCCTCCACCAAATAAAGCAATGCTATCTATACGTGCTCCCTGCTCTAGCAATACACAGAGAGGGCCTAGTCAGGCATTTTTCTCCCAGCCAGTTGTACTCCTCTTCCCAACATGGGCTGGAGCAGAGCAGGAAAACCAAGACTGCAGGTCCCAGGAGGACAGCAGCTGAAGGGAGGAACTGTTAGGGAACAGGGTTTGGGGACTGTCAGCACTACCTGATATCGAAGTTTTCACCATGGGTCTAAGTTCCCCATGAACATGTCTGGCTTTAAAAGCAAACCCAAACTGGCCAAGAAGCAGGGGAATGATGAGGGCATATCAGTCCCCTTTGAACCCTCTCAAAACTGTCCTACAGAAAGCAGAAATATTGCACACCATAGGCTGCAGTGTGCTCATTAGCGATATCATCATGAAAGATAATTTATAATTCCCACTAACTGCAGAATGTGAGGACTGCGGCCATCATAGAGCCACAGGGAGAACGTAGAGCTGTCCTGGCCACTTGCAACTGCAAAGGTAGGAAGGAAGTATGTTCTTTCCAATGCTGTGGGTCTAAAACATATCCATTATGTTCCCAGGGGGAGATCTGGTTTTTATATGTGATACTAGAGACGGTTACCACTATGTTTTGAAATTGGAAACACTGATTTTAAGCACAGAAAAGAGCTGACTCTTCATCATGTCTTTTAGCAAAAATACTCACCCCAAAGTACATATATCCCCCCCCCCCGCCCCGTTAAACATACCAAAGAACCCCAAACAGTACAATAAGGACCTCAGATACACCAAAAATTTTAGGCTGCTTCGTATGGAGCTTATGTGATTTGACACAATGGTCTCCTGGCCTTTAGGCAAGAAAGAAGCAAGTGTCTGTAACCAACATTACAAATTGGAGGTGTTACTAAAGTAAGAACAAAGAAAATTGTTTAAATTAACAAATTTAAATAAACAATGTTTTGTTGATGTTAAGTGGTGAAATGCAGTCTTCAAACTTTTGCCACAAGGAATCACAAAGATACTTAGAGAAGAAAGAAATATTGTAGGAACTCTTAACTAGAAGACACTTTTTTATTTATGCCAGTTGCAACTGTGTAGCTGAAGTTGTAACGAAAATCTCTCTATAATTTTCAGCTGAGTTCTGTAACTCTCATAATCTCATTTGGCACTCTTTTAAATATGGATGCATTATTTCGTCATTAGCTACAAACCAAACTTGAAACAAACCAACAAGCAAAAAACCCCCACTTCGAATTCTGTAGCCTTCAACTTTATTTCTACCTCTACAATCTAAGAAGTGCTAATTTAAAGAAGTGAGGGGAAGTGTGGAAGTGTCATGATTGCCATCTTTAAAAATCTATTCTCTCACTAGCAGTTTGCTAGCTTTGCTACTAAGAAATAAGACCCAGAAAAGGATTTTCAAAGTCTAGGTTTTAGTGCAGATTTTAGAATCCTTTGTTAGGACTTCAGCTGAGACTTTTGCTGTCAGACAGAAATTTCACTATCCATCTATGACTGTTTCTAGCTTGAGAAAGATCAGCAGAGATTAAATGAAGGTTAGTCTACTCGGTTATATAATTACTTAAGGGAAATTATATTATAAAGACAACTGAGAAAAAAGAATTCTATCCAAAAAGTGAGTAAAAAGCCCAAATAACTGTTCACTTTAAAGCCCCTCTCTGGAGATGCACTTACATAATCATAAAATGTATAAATTAAAAAAATAGTGTCAGTAGATCAGAACTGAGTTTTAAAAGGCATTTGCACACTAGAGATACTGGGAAGTATTTAACTATGACTTTAGTACTTCTGCTTAAAAAACTGTGGAAGAAAGATGTGCTTCCTCACATGGTTTGTAATGCCCACAGAATGCAACTGTGGAGGTTACAGCTTCTCCTTGTAAACTTTTAAAGGAGCCAGGAATGCAATATTAATAACCTTTTTTTTCTTTTAAGAACTACTGAGGGATCAAAAGAAGGTTTGCAGATTAATATGCCATTTGAAAATGAATGTGCTTTTAAAAATGAAAATATTATATGTAAAATATACATTAAAATATATATACTATATATGCATTTTAAAAAAATATATATATACACACATAACGTAGTTGCAAGTCTGTGAGAAACTCCTGATGAAGTTCACACAGTTTGAAAATTGATCCTTCTTTGTCTGGTACCAGTGCCCTTGCATATTATTTCCTGAACCTGATGAATTTTTCTCCCACCCTTGTGCTACTTGAATTGAGGCATCTTATCAGTGGGTCACTAAATTCCAGGCTTACTTTTAATTTCCACTTGTTCCAATCAGTTAACTGTGCATAAAAAGAACAGCCTTTATTTAGCGTGGAGTTTCCATTTTCTGCCTCATTGAATTTTTATCTGCATAAAGTCAGAAATTCACCTAAATAACCAAATTATCCCACCCATTCATGGATTCACATATCTGAGTAAATTAAGAGCAAACTGAAGTATTTTTCTACTCTTATTCTCCTTTGGTCTTTGCATTTGAAGGAGGAAAACAATTTCCAAGCCTTGTGTTTTCTTCCTCAGAGTTAAAGTACACTACTATCAGACTGCTCTTCCTTCATACAATTCACTGACACTATATATATAACTTCTATATCCAAGTTGTGATGTTCAAGTTTAGAGCCACCCTAGAATCTTCAAATGATGCCCTAGGAGGTTACAAACACCACTAATAAGTACTGGTCCCGGTAGCTCTCGTGGTTTATAACATGACACTGCATACAAAAATTAACAGCTCCCTTCTGTACATTGGAGTTTCTTCGATGAAAACTTTTCTTTGCTATTTTTCTTTTTAAGGCATAACTAAAAAGTGCAATAGTTCTACTATAGAGCTTGCAGAATATTAATTGTTTTTAGAAGTAAAACATACTCGAAGAAATGCTTTGAACTTCCATCGTGTCTCTGTCAAAACTTTCCTACACTAAGTCTTTGAGACAGTAGTATCTGTAATGATAACATCAGCTAAATTCAGTGTTTTATGTGAGAGGTAATCTGGTAAATTCTTCTGTAAATAAGTGTTTCCACAGAACACATCAGCCTCTCAGACAGAAAGTTCTCTTTTAATTTTAGGATACTGTGGCTAATTACACTGCATCGAAAACAATTTCCTTATGTAAAAGCATTGAGATGTACAGCCTGAATTCCACTCTTTTTTGTATTATATATGTATGGATAATTTTATATGGTAGAAAAGTATAGATAGTTCATAGATTGTGCTCCATATACCCCTCGAATGATTTAAAATATTTACCTGTGGAGGTAATATGCCTGTTTGTCCAATACATACATATCAGAAATCTTTCTTTATTAAAAAAGTTTTTCTCTGTCTTCTAGAAGACTTTTATGTCCACACAACCAAATTTAAACAGGCTTTTTAAAAAAAACCAGTTTCTTTCATTTGATATTTTGTCACATTAAACAAACACAGAGGCTTGCCTTTTATAATTCCAAGAAGCTTGTGTACCATTGACATTAGCACAAAGGTTGCATTCTTCTGTCAGGTCATCAAGCAATTAGGGCATAAAATATGAGCTTTCTCCAAATCTATTATAATTCTTTGAAACTGCAGACAGAGGTATTCCACAAAATCTTAGGTAAAGCTGACACCAGTAAGAGCCTCCATGAAGCCTCCTGAGAAGCAGTGTGGAAAATTATGACCCTCTGCCAGTCTCCTGCTCAGGAACAGAACAAAAGTCACTGTCTATTTGTGCCCCCTGCAGCGGCATGATACAGGCACAGCTTATGATGAATCACAGCAAAAAATGTTATGTGGTAACTACCTACAGAATAAATTGCATTTTTTGTGCAGTAAAACCACTTGATAAATTGCTTTTACTGTGTACCTCTGGCTATCTTCACCTGCTCTCTGCCCACAAATTAATCTCTCTCTCTCCTATTTCTGACATCCCAAGGTGTCAAGCCATATGGCACAGCTACTATTTAAAAATTATCACCCATCTAAAAGCAAATCCTTGTTTTCTCAAACCCCCAAATTTTTCTTCCAAAAGAACTTAAAAACCACACAGCAATTAACTTGAACACATGGAGGCGTTACTGATCCCCAGTAAGCAATGCTCTCAAACTGTATCTCTGTGCACTTTCCACAGTTGTGGGAATGGTTGACAGAAATGTCACTTAACTTTACATGTCTAGAGAATGACGACTTCTAGATGACTTTTATTGTCAGTGCAGAGAAACAGACACTTCTGTTGTATTTTTGGCACTAACCTTAGGATGATCTTGGCCACATCCTAGAAAGGCCTTTTTCTCTTCACTGACTACAAAGGGAGGGTCTACACCACTGGTTCACATGTGGATGCCTATGTTAGGAATGTTTTAAGTTAAGGAAGATGTACCCTACCCTTGGCGTAAAACAATGAGGCAGCTCAGTCCTGTTTAGCATTGCTGTAAGTTACATAATACAGAAGAGTATATGGATAAAATGCTTTGCTTAGCAACAGATAGAGGAACATAATTCCCATACCATGGCTGTAACATACAAAACACTTGGTGTGTCTGGAAAGGAGTCTTGCAATGACTGATTATTGAAAAACTACAGCTGGAAAAAACTAAAACTCAAATCTTCAACAAGAGTGTTATTTCCACTTTCAAACAAAAAGGAGAAACTGATTGTCCTGGTTTTGGCTGGGATGGAGTTGGTTGTCTTCCTAGTAGCTGGTGCTGTGTTATGTTTTCAGTTTGGTATGAGAAGAATGTTGATAACACTGATGTTTTCAGTTGTTGCTAGGTAGTGTTTAGTCTAAAGTCAAGGATTTTTCAGCTTGTGATGCCCAGCCAGTGAGAAAGCTGGAGGGGCACAAGAAGTTGGCACAGGACACAGCCAGGGCAGCTGACCCAAACTGGCCAACAGCCTATTCCATACCATGGGATGCCACATCTAGTATAGGAACTGGGAAGTAGGGGCAGGGAATCGCCGCTCGGGAACTAGCTGGATGTCGATTGGCAGGTGGGGAGCAATTGCCCTGCACATCATTTGTACGTTCCAATCCTTTTATTACTACTGTTGTCATTTTATTAGTGTTATCATTATCATTATTAGTTTCTTCTTTTCCATTCTATTAAACCGTTCTCATCTCAATCCAAAAGTTTTACTTCTTTTACCGATTTTCTCCCCCATCCCACTGGGTGAGGGGGGAGTGAGTGAGCGGCTGCGTGGTGCTTAATTGCTGGCTGGGGTTAAACCACGACACTGATCTACAGAAAAAACAGATGCTTAAGTACCTTCAAATGCTGCAGGAAAATACGCAATATTAAATGGTTTGTAGCAAAAGCCAATATTCTAACATAATAACTCCTTACCATGATCATTAAAAACAACAAAAAACCAAACCACAAAAAACCAATGTTGGACAAGTATAAAAATTCTGCTCTGAAAAACGTATCGCTGAGCAGAAAAAAAGAAACATAAAAGACAGCAGGTGAAAGCATTTCTCAAATAGCACCTAACTTCTATAATTTCTTTCTCCCTCTTTCAAATGTCAGCATGGTTAGATCCTTGTTTGTACTCCCCATGTTGTTTAGCAGGATGAGAAAGGCTCAGAAAGGAGCCAGAATTTTGATATAAAAATGCCATTACTAGAAAACAACAACTAGTAATAGAACTAGAATGGCAATAAGAATCAAACTTGAAAATAGCAAGTTTACATTCTCTAAAAGAACTTAATTCAAACAAAATCATCTTATTCAACATCTAAAGATAACATTATGCACTACCCCATGTAATAAAGCTGCTGCATAATCTTCAGGGGTCAATCTTTTACCTAAAATACCTCTTATCCATCTTCTTTATGCCTAGAATGTAAGCAGAGCAATGGCTTTATAAAGCTGACTTAATAACATGCAGCAGAGACAGAAAGACCAGGAAGAATGAGCCAAAATATAAAGGAAACCCCCCCCCCCCCTCCCCAAAATCTTATTAAGCAGCCAGCTGTCTGTAATAAGTGTTGTAAAGAGCAAATGAACTGAAGATCATCTTTGTGGAACAGCAAGCTTGCGCCAGCACAAAAGCTTCAGTTTAATGTGTTGTAAAGCTAGCTCCCCAATAAATGTAAGAAAAGGTCATTTTTGATTGAAAACTGCATTTTGATAATAAGAATTATCTAATCAACTTACGAACATGCTTTTCTTTTATTACCAAGATGTAATAAGCAAAGGACCACTTGTGGAATGGAGGTTTCCATTTAAGAGATTTTTTCATAAGTTATATTCAAGGAAGTGATCCAGCATGGTTTTTCCTGCCTTCTGTTATGGAGTGTATGGCAGAGCTTTGACTGACAAGTAGTGAAACCTAAGGAAACATTTTCATTTTATATGCATTTACTATCTGCAAAACCTGAAAGTGATATATTATGTAATGCATCTCACCAGTTCCCTTTCCCACAAATTTATCACCTTTTACCCATACTTAAAATAGCACAGTGTAGTATATAATACAATTATTCGCATTCACCCAGAAAACTCTGCAATACATAAAAAGAACCATTAAAAGAGAGAAGCTACCACACCAAATCCAGCATATTCTTTAGGTTTTGACAGCTGGTTCCAGCAGACACCACAGCCAGTTTTCCAAGTCAGCTGCTAAAGATGTGTTTTGCAAACCCAGCTCCTTGCTCATGCTCCTTTCTTTCTCCCACACAGATTTCACGGCTGTTTCTCTTTGAGAATTCCGTGAAAAAGTCTCTGTCCTGCTTACATGTTAGGGATCCCAGGCCATATTGGACCTCTGCCTTTTGGCAGAGTTAATTTTACAAGCCAGTCAAAGGAGGTTGTTCTGTACATTGAAGCAAACTTCATATCCCTCTCCCCTCATTTCCAACTAATATTTTCACAGAGTTTCCTCTGCCAGCACCTCCCAGTGTATTTAATGACAGAGGCCAAAGAGGGAGAAAAAGATCCCTGTGCAAAGTTATAAACAAATACTGTGGAGAGAAACATTAGTGGCTGAAGAATTATAGTGTCAGAATATCTGGGGTAAGGTCATATCAAACAAAGGGGAGGTAAATGGCTTTCCTGGTGGGCAGAGGATATGGATTGCACAGGAGACTTCCCATTAAGTCTTTACTGTACATTTTCCAATACTCCTTACTTCTTTTCCTGGGAATTCTCATGAAGGTCTGTATGGACGACACCATCTCCGAGAGACACAGTTTGAGCACACTAAAGGCACTGAAGAAGAACTCTCAGTACATAGAAGGTAGTCTAAGATACTGGCACTTGGATAAAGGGGACAGAGGCATTAGTTGTTTGTTTGTTCTTTACAGCTGAATTTTTTAAACAAAGTTCAGGAAGATTCCTAAAGGTTAGAGTCACTACTGGATGACTGCCATCATGTAGCAGAGACCAGGCATGTAACTGTGCCTAATTACAGACCAAGTTTAGTCCACCAGATGATCTGGCTGTGCAGAAGTCTGGCAGGAGCCATCAAGAAACATCACCTTGAGGGGCTCGGTACAGGCAGGCTTCAAAAGCTTTATTTCACTTTTGAAACATTTCTGCAAGTGCACCAAAAGGCAGTTTAAAAATTAGCTCTGTTTTCCACTCTAATTAAGCTTTTAAAACACTGAATATTGGTGAGCAAATTCAGCACATACCCAGAGCCAAGGAGCTACCATATGCTACCTAATGATGTCAATGTGTCTTCTGAATATGACCATTACTTTTCCAGATTACTATGCAGGTGTTTTACACAATATCTCTTGTCTTTGACAACCAGCAGTAAATGAAGGCAGAGTCAAGAGTTTCTGGAACAGAGTGAATTATTTCCTTAAGTACCAGTAATCACGGATACTGTATTTCCACAAAAGCAGCATTAGCACTTGATTTACTTCTATCCAAAAGTTAATGCAGTGTTATAGCAAGGAAGCCTAAGAGACAGCCTTTCAAACCGCTCTCCACACTATAACCAGGATGAAGCGAAAACACCACAGATCAGGTAACAGCAACGGTTATCTGTTTGCTAATTTGGTGTTTTTCAGCCTTTTCTGATTCATAGATACAGAAGAGTTTTCCATGGAAGATACAGCTCCTTTTAAAAGATTAACGTACACATACCTCTGAGCGCAGCATGTTCATTTGAGTTTTGTATTTCCCAACACACAGGCCCCAAAAGCAGCACCAGGACCCCCGCGAGGCTGGGGACGCCAGGCGGGGACAGCAGTGCAGGCCGGGCAGCCGCTGCGCTCCCACGGAGGCGAGCTCGCTGCCCGCCCAGCTGCCTGCTCTCCACCTCCAGAAAGTCCCGTCTTTGGCAAATGAGCTTCAACAGATCCCTGCGCCCAGGAGGTGTTTGTACGCATCTACGCAATGTGACAAACTTTGAGCCAGATACTTGCGGTGACTCCCTGAAAACGAAGCAAGCTGCAGACAGCACACATCACATCAACACCCTGCCCGGCGGTCATGCCACAAGAGGAACATGGCACTGCCCAGGGTACACGTCCTCCCCCCCGGCCCAACTTTTTGGGGCCACCTTTCCGGGTCATAGGAAGCACGGCCTGCCTGGCCAGCAAGGCCCCACTGACCACCCAAGGCAGGGCCGCATGCCCGCCACAGGCTAGGCCAGGCCACCCTCCTCCCAGCCGCAGGCCAGGTCCGTTCCCATAACCCTCGCCCACTCAGCCCAAAAGCCCATTTTCAATCCTTTCTACTTAACCAGCTCTCCCAAGGACACAGCTGGGGCCTCTCCCCACCCCAAAGTATGGGGGCTTTGCTCCAGCCCCTCTCCTCTGCACGTGGGCCCCAAAGGCAGGGGTGGGCTACTGCACCGCCTTGCCATGGGAAAGAAAGATTTTACCGTCACCAAACAGCAACAAAGACATAAACTGCACAAACAGCACACACCCCCCGCCCCGTACCTGAAATGCCACACCTGCGGGCTGGCACAGCGTGCACACTTCAGCAGAGTGTGAGTGCTCCTGCATGTCACAGCCCCTCTTTTTTTTTTTCCTCATTGCCAGATTTTACATCTTTTGCAACTCCCAGTATTTAAATAGCTGTTTTTGCAAACAGCCAAATATGCAAACCCTACTTGAGTTATACAATACCTCTGCATTTTAATATCCATCCATGGCTGCAGTGTACACTTAGGATGGTTGTATGCATCTAAGTAATGATTTGAGAAACAAGAGAAATGCAAAATATTATTTAAGTAGCTTGAGAAATGGTCAGTATTCTTCATTTTAGTAACATTCTTAGTGAGAATGACTAAGAAATACATGTTGGGGTTTTTTTTCCAAACACAGAGTAAAATAACTGAGTGGTATCTATTTTGTCCAGTTGTAAGAATTGCTCTGAAAAACCATAAATCATACAAGTGAGCTTAACTTACTTTCAAAAAATTTCACAGGCTGAATTCACCTATGATATAAGCAGAGATTAACCTCCCTGAGTGGCATCAGCGCAGGATTTTATCATTTGTTATCTTGGTAGCTTCTCCAACCAGGCGAACTAACCACCTGTTCTGCCCCCGAAAAATCTATGCAGCAAACTGAGATGCATTAACACTAGACTAATACACAACAAGCTTTATAATGAAAAGCTCTTCAGAAAATGACAGAGGCAATCTAGCCCTGGAAGGACACCTATCTCAGGTTTTATGGACTGCATTGTAGGGAAGGAAACTTGGGCTGCATCTGTCACTGCCTGAGGTTGGCTCTCAGCAGCCAGGCTCTGCTGAGATAGATCACGCTGACTTCTACTGGCACTGGTGCCTCTGCCCTGCGTCCCTCCCATGTAATGGGTCATCTTGGCAGAGGATGCCGTTCTGCTAGACTCCATATTCAAGCTCCTCCACTGACCTTTCAATTTATCTTGAGAGAGTCACTTTACCTTTTTTTTTTTTCTTGTTTATTTTGATTTTAAGACTTTAGGCAGAGGCTATTTCGGTGCCCTCTTAGCATGTGTGGTTTAATGCCACATCTACTGGTGCTGCTCCTACTGCCAGAGACACAGGAGCAACCATCACTTCTATCGATCAGTTCCTTCAGAACAAACTCAAAACAGCAGAGTGGACTGCAGCAGGGTCACAAAGCTCCACACAGAAAGCAGAGCAGCCCCTGCAAGGCCAACAGCTCATGTTTTGTTCAGGTGGACCAGGAGGAACCACGCTGACAGCATAGGCTAATTCGAAACCCAGGCTCAGCTTCAAGCAGGCACTGGGGCTGTGGGTGCTGGAGGGAGAGAGTGCTCCTGTGATTCTGTCCAGTGGTGCTGCTGGAGCTGCTCAGGGCGCTGACCTCTCACGCTGAGGAGGGCAGCAGCCAACTAAAGCCTGTCTGCAGGGCTTTGCCTCAGCCGCATATGACAGCTACTGACAGCTAAGCTGTTTTCTGACATCTTTCTCACTCAGCTGCACTTTTCATACTTCTCTTTATGTAGGCTGTTTTGTTTTTTCTACAATGTTGAATATTTTAGCTGGGCTCCTTAAATAAACTTTCATCACATGGATGCAAAGAGGGGAAATTGAATGAAACTTAAAAGAAACACGAGATTTTGCAAGTAGCTTTGATGTTCTCTAGCGTTTTATTTATAGAATATGGATTAACTTCCTTTTGTTAACATCTATTGTTGTTTTATAATGGGTGCTGCAAATGCTTTGATAAATGAATTGAAAGAGTTTGCTGCAGCTCCTGCTAAGTGCCCTGACTTGCTAAAAAGTGGGTTCTGTAAAAATGTGTTTCTGACTGAAAAATGGAACAGGCAAATTTCATCTGATTTTGGATGGTTATGAAATAAAGAAATTGCTTTGAAGCTGTGAAATGCAATTTCTTTACTCACATGTAACCCATAAAATTCAGCCTCAACCTAACCCACATATCTGGGACAATATGGGACAAACATAATCAGTAAGTCTACTCTTTAGCTATTTACCCTTCTTTATATAACTACATTGTATTACTGAGACCCTACATATCCCTTTTCTTCTGCTTCCTGCACCTCTATTTCCAGTACCGCTTTATAATACATTGGGGTATTTCGCTTCTGAGGTGGATGTCAAAGTCTTTCTTCATTAAACATGGACCTGTTTGAAATTTTCTACAGATGTCTAGAATCACCCCAAAGGTGGCAAATATTCTGAGGCTTCCTAGGATCATTAGAAAGAATTAGTAGTGAAATCTATTGTGGATGAGGCTAGGTATGTGCATGCTAGCGGTAGTGGCTACTGGGTGGCTACTGCTATTTCCCTTATTTCCATTCAGCCTTCTCATGTTTTCATACCTGTTGCTGTCCTCAGTGCCACAGTTCCTAATACCAGTGCTTTGGTCAGAAGAAGTTTTCAATTCAGTACTTTCACAAAGAGACAGATAACCTGAAACTCAAGTGACAAAGGTCTAAAACAGCATAAGTGCTGAGGCACCTAACGTGCAGTTTAAGTGGAAGAGAGTGGCCCAGACCCATGGAGAATGTTTCATAAACTTCCAGCTGTGCCCACAAGCCATATCCATACCGGCAAATTAAACAGGCGTAACCTCAAGGTCTGCTGGTAAGTACATAGTAGTTACTAACAGCAAAAAGTCAGAAAGCAGTTGTAGATTAAACCTGTATGGTGTTCAGACTTCCATTTCCCCTCACGTAGCCTGCAAATGACTTATCTTTTCCATCACTCTCCCTTTTGATTGCTCACTTTCTGGTCTCCCACAGCCACATTCAGCACAATGGTGCAGCTCCTTTTACCGAACCCAGATGTCCTCTTGTGAGGTAGCACTGTGCATTTGAGTCTTCTCAGGCCATAGAGGAAACTGAAGTCAGAACCTGAGAGTGCTGGATGAGTGATCCAACTGCGAGGCTACATGTAAAGGTTAGCAACTTGACTGTGTAAAAGAAAAAATTAGGTATTTGTCCATACTCAAAAGGACCATTTTCAGGGATTAATTCCAGATTTGGGGTTATGAATGTCAATCTTCTAGAGTTCCCAACTGAAGTGTTCAAGCAGGTATCTAATTTGTAAAAAATACCCTCCTCCACAGCATAAATTGGTAAATATTCTTATCAAAATTATTTGTTTCTTCAGATTTATATGATCATATGACTATAACCCTTTGCTATTTGCTCTTCCCGCTAGCTGTAAATGCAAAAGCAGTGTGATTCACCGCTTCATCATCTGAAGATACCACTTAATGACATATACTAAACCTTGTGTTATTACAACATCCAGCTTATTTCCCACATTTTTTTTGAAAAAAGAATCTCTCATTCTAGTCTAGTAAATTATCTTCATGTAGTTTATTTCATTTGCAAGGTGATTTCAGAATAGAAGAACATCTCGCCTGTTTTTTCATTTGTTTGTAGGCTCTTTAAACTATTCAGGGCTCCTTTGTCAGCACCCCCTTCCATCTAATTGGCCAGATGAGTAAAAGGCACTCAAGTAATTAGCACATTCCTTTTATTCAAATTTAAAACCATGTCATTTTCAGTATTTAATGATTTCCAGCTCAGTTTTGCAAAAGTAATATTTGGGGAATTGGACACACGGGTTAGCTGCTATTCCTCTCCTCTTTCAGCTGCTTCCTGCTCTTTTCTGCAAGCAGAATGCTCTCTTTTCATCTCAGCTTTTTAACCCCAAGGACTTGAACTCTATTTTTAGCCTTTGCATGAATTTCCAATCTAATGCATTTAAAGAACCTATCACAGATGTCTAAAACCTTGGAAGTAATTAATTAAGTCCTGCTATTTCCAGACTACACCAAAACAATTTGTCATTGCACGTAAAATGGTATAATCGAGTAGTATAAATGTTTGCAGGCCAAGTCTTGCTATGAATTATTTAGTTCATCTCTCCTAATTAAAGACCTATTGGAGGATTAACGTCTCATAACCTGACAAACTACTTTACTAAGTAACAAATTATCCATATAATGACCTCAAACTAAATTTATATATATAACTCGAGTAGTAATTTGCATAAGTATACAAAATCCATTGAAATAGAGAGTATTCCTAGATACTCAAAACATAGATTTTCAATCCACATTCAAGAAAGGAATTTGGACCAAATGTAAATCTATACTGGAAAAAGTAATTCACTGGATGTCTGGTTTTTTTCAGCATTTACATAAATATCAGTTTATAAGGACTACTTCTAGAAATATAGGAAGATAACATAGTTACGCTGTGAAGCGAAAGCACAGATGACCTCCTGGAAATGTGACTTATTTTCCTTTGTAATGGATGCAACATATATTTCCTGGTTATAGAATTTGTATTATAAACATACAGCATATGCTATGCACCTGAAAGTGGTTGTGAAAAGAAAACAATGTCAATGGTTCAAAAGGGTAGTGAAAGATGAAATAGGTCAATATAGAAATATAGGTCAAGGTAGAAAGATGAGATATTGCATCAGTATAGAACAGCTGCCTATATTGATGTAAGGAGGAAAGCAGGATGCAGCGCTATGCTTCCACAAACAAAATGTTCAGAACTGTTTAGTTGCCAAAAATTGATAAAGCTAAATATTAACAGTAAAAATAAAATAGGCTGTAGTAAAAACAGACAGCGATGCTTTATAAGTTCCCCTTCCGTCTCCTAGGGCCCTGGCCGTCTGTGTTTCCAGGACTGGAGGCCCAGCTCTGATCCAGCCCAACTACGTAACTGTGCCTCTGGTTTCTGAGAAAATTACTAAGTTGGGAGAAAGGGCTGTGTGAAAGAGTAGAAAGACAAGAAAAGAAAAATTACAAATAGGGTACAGTTGTTGAGATGGGGCTTATTAGTCGCTCAGGGATTCAAGAGGGAAAGGTGCACCAACATGTAAAGGTATAAAATCCTGAAGGGAAAAGCCATGGATGCTGGTCAAGCGAGTTGGGAATCATCAGGTCACACGTCTGAGCTGCCAGTGACAGCAGTGATGACAGAGCTGGTGGCAGACGGTAGCTCAGCAGCGCTGCGAAGCCAGTGCCGGGGGCTGCAGAGGCTGACCCTTCCCTGCTGGGCTCATGCTGGCCGGAGGTGCTGCATGCTTAGCCTAATAGCTAATGCTAATGCTTATGGACTGATGCTTAGCCTAATAGCTCATTAAATCCTACCTATCTTCTGCGTGCTAGTTAGACAATAATTGCTTTATACTTTATGCTACATTATATCCTGTATCCTACATCTTTTTGTACCGGCTAACAATACCTGAACAAACTGATCCAAGCTGGCAAAAATACCTGCTGCTTTTATATTTCTTGCCCCAAATACATGACCTATTTCTGTTAAGCACAGCAGATCAGGCTATGACTGGACAACTTCTGAGTCCCAGATTTTTCAACTCTAAGCCCAATTACACCTTATTTCTGGTTTCTTTTCATCCCGCTTTTACCAGGCCACAGTTCTCCCTCAAAGTTTTTAGCAAAATGAAAAACAAATGTCAACTCTTCTTGTCTCCCTTTAGCATTTGCAGAAGAAATTACAATCAACATACATGTTCCAGTCTGACTGGAGACACGTAAGTGCTTAGAGTACATAGAGAAAAGAATGTATTAGGTCTCTCTGATATCACAAACTCTACTATAATGTATGTAATTATAACAGACAACGCTGAGCAAAAACCCCTGCACTCTTATATACACCAAATGCCCACAAGAAAGATGAAAAATAGCCAGTCAGAACATCTTTCTTAGTTCATAAATAGAAAGGGACACGTGAATTTGGAGATGACTTCTGTAGTTTTGGGGAGAGCACATGAAGAAACATGTTTTACTGAAGAACCCATAGCAGGGAAGGTTAGCAAATGCCCCAAATCCATAATAAACATGGTTTTAGTACTAATCCAAATCCAAAAGTAAAACAGAGAAAAAGTCCAAAACAGAGTGAAATTTAAAACATAAAAACAGTCCTCCCTGACCAGGTGTTTAACAAGTCTCTGAATGACCTAACCTTACAAAATTGCTTCTTAGGAGGGAAAAGCCCTTCAGGTAATAGCACAGATGCCTCTGAAAATCAGGCAATAGTTAAAATGCATAAATGTTAGCAAACGTAACAGAACAGTCTTTAGGGTTTGGTTTGTTGTACTCTCGGAACAGAGCATGTCATAACTTCCAATACATAATAACGGATTTTCAAAATTCCTGTATGAAAAATGGAAAAGAAGAAAAATAAAACACCTGTACCATATTCTAGACATCTTTAAAAAATATTACAGGCTGTTAAAACTACTGGAGAAGTCTATTTTTAAAAGTCGGAATAATCACAATGCAAAATAAGCTGCAATGTCTCTTTGAGTTAATGCTCAATAAAATGTGGAGAGTAACATGGAAAATATACTGCCTTCAAATCAATTATAACTGTCTTTCTATTATTCATTCCCTATTTAGGAATGTCTACGCTTCTATAAAAATAACCCTCGATCTTTAGAATTCAGGAAGCATCCGCTTCACTGTAGGTCTGTATTCTGACTTTTGTATAAGCTACATATGCACACAAGCCCTTCTGCAGAGTTGAAGGAAAACAAATCAGTTTTGCAGGGTTCACTTTTCTCAGAGTCCTGGTCTTTATATATCTCCTATACAGCTTGTCCTCTATACCAACTAGCTGTTATAAGACCCAGTGGCTGATCTGTGTACCCTTCAGTTTGGCTGAACACAGTGATAAAACGCACACCTGCTTCTTCAACTGCCAGTTAAAACCTACTTATGATATACCCTGCTCTATCTAGACTCCTACTGCCATATCCCAATAACCCCCACTACCAAGTTCAGCTTGGCACACAGCACAGCACCTTCCTAGACAGAAATTTAGGGAGACTTGAGGTTAGCAAATAGTGCAAATGAGGACCGAAGAATTAATTTTGATGGACTTCTGTATTATTTTAACTATTTCCAGAAGCAGCACATTGAGTTGTGTAATTGGTTACCTTTAATACAGAGATTGCATTTGAAATACTTCCATGCTGTGTTTTGGATATATTTTTGAAGGTTTGCTCCTACAATTCTGGAGGGTACGACAACTTCTTGAAAACAGCAGGGGAAAAAAGTGACAAGGCGAACTCCTGTGTTTTCTACTGGGAGTTGCAAGGTCAATGCTGATTTAATTGAGATCTGGGGAGCACAGCTTTACCCAGAGGTATAAAGGAGAAAGATGCTACAAGGAGATTTCTTCTCATGAAAGTTTCAATTCAATCAATGTGAAAGCTACACATTTGGATCAAAAATGGCAGGGAATCCTCAAGGACTCTTCTCACAAAGAGCTCACATAATCTTAAAGCAGCCTTTGATAGCCTGAGAGAGATCATTTTGTGGCTTTGAAAATGTTGAAGCATCTGAAAAAAAAAAATCAATGTTGCAGGGATCTTTACTTTAAAATTAATGTCAGGCAGTGACATTTCTAACTATTTTGAGTGCTTCCATGCTAATTTCTTTCTTCACCAATAAGGCTCTTCCTAGGAATGCTATGAGTTCTCCAAGTCCTAATGAGGATACTTAAAGAAACACGAGGCAGAGATGGAGGACCACCCTAGGACAAGTCAATATATTATCTTGATTAAGAGTTTGTGCTAGAAAAATGTTTAACGTCCCAGTATGTTTAGTGTCTCTGTTTCTTTGCATGTCTGTGTGTGTGTCTGTCTCCATTTTGTTTTGCAATATGTATCTTAAAGAAAGTCCTGACTGATTTTTGTCCTTCAAAGGCTAAATTACAAAGAAATAAATACAAGCAACATTACTTAGGTACCCTGTTATAGTTGCTCTATTGAAATATTTCCATCTATAGCATCATCTCAGTTGGATGTGTTTTCATATGAACTTATACTAACACCAAAGCTGTTTCCTCCTAGCCCCCTTTTAGACCAAATTATACAGGTCTGGATCAAAGCAGGCCTCATATTAGTAAGTGAGATGATCTGAATATTGGAATTTTTATTTGAATTTGCATTGCAGTTTTTTGAATCAGCTTACAGTAAGTGAAAATATGTATATAGTGTATGCAATATTTTATTACATTTTTATTAAATGCACTGTGTATATTTACATTTATAGTTCATATTCTAGCTATTTATTACATTGTTAAATATGAAAAAGTGAAGAAAACACCTAGAAAATAAAGGAATGGCGTTTAAAATTATCTGAGATTTGTGAACTACAACATTAATTACATTTAAATTTTGTTACTGAAACATTTTTACTTTGCTTTATTTATATCACAGTTTATTTTGGAATGCAGCAGCACTGATAATCTCTTTGAAGAAATATGTGCTCAAAATCTATGACTCAGAACCTAAACCATTTAAAATTAAATAACTATCAGGGGGCATGTGTAATAAAGTGAACATTAAAAAAATTCTAAGCTGATTCTAAGCTTATTTATGCATTTCCTTCCCTTGTGTGGAATAAATGGATATGCAATTTGCTTTGGATTTATGTTTAGATTTAATCTACATCTGAAAAAAGGTTGCTCAATGGATTTCTGGGATAGCTATAAAATAAGACCAAATTAAACCACTCATTGGTCTTATCACATTTGTCTACTCTTTATACATATATATGCACACACAGACACAGTTATATATAAACCCTCCAACTCATCACTCACTCTGCTTTCTTCCCTCATGATGACACTGTCATCTCTAGGTCCCACAGAATGGGGCTATTGCACCTTCCCTACAGGACTGCAATGTAGTCACCATTGGCCAGATCATCATCACCAGTTACAAAATTTAATTTTTTTTAAAAGGACTGTATTTTGTCAGAAAAAGCATCTTATAAGTGGTAAATAACTCATACAGCATAGTAGTATTTCCAGATGCTGCATGTGCTTGAGTCTGGAAGAAAACCACCGAGAAATAATGGATCTCCATTGTTTGGCAGTAGTGCCAGCAATTACCACTTTTTAAACCATGGCATTTACTACCAGGAAAACTGCATCTACTTATAGCTAAATTAAAATAATGTAGCTCACATGCCAGGGGAGAATAAAACAGGAGGTACATGGAAGATCTGGGAAGCTGTTACTTTAGATACAAGTATTTGTGAGGTCATTTATTTTTTTTCAGGCTCTAACATTTCTGACTGCTGTTGATTTAGAGGTGACTAGTAAGGCTGGAATTTGTATGGCAGGCTTGAATCTGAGAGTATGCACAGCACCAAAACTTATGAATCTGACTGAAGTAAAGCAGATACTGTGATGGGGCACAGACCTAGTATACTTAATTAAATAATAAAGAAGAAAAACCCCAAATAAGCCTTTGGACTTAAACTTTGGTCAAGGTTTAAGAGTCATTGACCATTAGAGATCAAAAGTATTACTGAAAGATAGTAGGACAAGACAGATAAACAATATAGATGGTGTGAGATTTTAATTTGACTGACTGCTTCAATGAAATCGTTAACACTTTGTCACTGTGACAGAAGACATAAAAGCTCAAGCCTTGACTATGACAGAAAATATAGCTACAACCTGAAATGCCAATTAAAAGGGGAAAAAGTGCCTTTGCTTGTAATGACATGGAAAGTAGTTCCCCAAAAGCATCACCAGATTTAAAATATGACTAGCAATAAGTGACCTACCTTTTATTTTAACTATCAACTGAACCTTTTCACAGTCCCAGAGGCTAAGCATGAACTTTCATGCAACCAGAACCGAGTGCATCGCACACAATTCTCAGAAGGCAGTTGCATAAAAAGATAAGTAATGACCACACTAAAAACCACTACAGACTTTCCTTCCACAAGAAAAAAAAAAAATTAACCTTGTTCTGCACTGTAATCTTTACACGAGACCAGTTTTTGCTACCAGTCAGTCAGATCCAGGCCTTTCTCATCCTTTCTCCTGTCCTTCCAGATTTATCAATTCAGTAATTTGAAAGGTTTATGAATTAAGTGGTTTGTTCAGTTAATCCCAGTCTCAAATAACCTTCCTGTAGAGGCTAGGACCAGTAAGTGTCATGTGAAGAAGCTGTATCTGTTCTGCAGAAGCAACAGAAATAACTGAGATTCAGAAAAATTAATCTCCTCCCTTTACTTCTCTGTAGGCATGAAGTCATGCACAGTCTGTGTCAGCCAGAAAGCCAGGCCACTTGGGTCAACTTGATGTCTCAAAATCTCATTTTGAGGAATATTCACTTTCACATTAGCATGGGACAATGGGGTCATAGAAGGATTAAGATGGAGGGAAGACTGAGGCAGATACCCCTTGTAATGACTTCTGAGAGTCAACCAGGAGCCATCAAATCATATGTATAATTTCAACAGCCATATTAACAGTAAAGTATTCGTTGTCCACTACAGAACTGGTTAAGATTTAAACTTTTGTAATTGAAATCTAGTGAAGGAGCTGAAGCATCTGCTGATCTTGGATTTTTGATGCTGGATAAGATGAATAGCAAAAGTTTAGAGGAATATTCTCCTTCCTACTAACATCATTTTAAGTTTCTTACATTGAACAAAGACTCTCTGGACACCTCCGATGTTTCATTGCCTCTGGTGGCTCTGCCAGCCTGCGCCTCCTCATTTGCTCTCAGAATTGTGCCCATCCATGTTAGTGGTGCAGGGGGGAGAAGGGTAAATACCTCCAGTCATTCAAGTGTGCCTCCTCTCCTGGTCCTGCACTGGTAGAATAAGCTAAAGCACAAAAGAACTGAGAATTGGTAATCAGTGTACTCTCTCTCTCACGTATCCATCTTCTTTTGTGCCTAAGCTCTGCTAAATGGAGAAATGTCCCTTCCTGACCTGTCACATGTCTTTTCAGTCTGTAAAGACTCAAGATTTTCTTTTTGAATTTAGTATGTATGTGAAATTACACAAGAGCTATAGCAGGAGAACATTAAACACAGAGAAAAATTGGAAGTGAAACATGTAGAAATAGGGAGCAGGTCATTGCCTTGATCCTTAATCTCTAATTGAACCTTACTACTACCCCTAAAAACAATGTTAAGTCATGTAGAATATTATAGAAATGTCACCTAATAAAAAATAAAATCCCTTTAAGAATTCAAATGGCAAGAGCCTTGAGCAGTTGACAATAGGTTTCTCCCAGAGAAACAACTCATCTAGACAGAGGAGTCAGGATTGCTGGAGCTAGCTGTCATGCAGCTCTGTGAACTTTCTACATTTCTGTTAGCTGAGGGTATTGGCCCATGCTGACCTTCTGTACTCTGCTTGAGGCAATCACATCAAACTCCCTCTCTGATGAGCCAATGTGAATGGCACTCTGCTAATGACTCTTCCTGCCACATTTCAAGATTCATGACAGTTACATCCAAAGGAATTATGGACTCCATCTCTTTTGCCTGCAATTAATGCAATCCTTTCAGTCCAAAGACCCTTAACGTTAATGCTAATTCAAAGGATATCAAAGTAATTGATAGCCTGCATGAATAAATCTGTGTACTTTAAAATACTTCACCTTCAAAAAACCCATCAATTTGTAATCATGGTGCCTTAAAATGGTAAAATCACTAATCAGAACAAATTCCTGAGAATTACACTTACAGTTGGTTAACCTATATTAGGAAAAGGAGTTAATTTCCTTATCAACTGATTTCATAGAGGAAACTCAACACAGCAAGTAACTACATCCTGCTTCTTCTATACAGGAACTCTTACTTGACCTCTGCTCAGAAAATTTCTGCTCAATGCCAGTTCCATAGCTGGCATTTCCAGTGCACCTGATTAGAAAAATCCGAACTAATTAGCATGTAACAACCAACATTAACAACATATGCTGGGACTTAAATGAACTTCTAATTTGTAAAATGTTCTCAAGGATGCTGTATTATTGATTAAAAATTAACATTTTCTCTTGCTCTAGAGCAATTAGTGAAAATGTAAGATAATGAATATTTATAAAGCTAAGGTAAAAACTTGATCATACCCTAAGACATCAATTTTGTGCTTAATATCAGCCAGCAAACTGATGGCAAGCAGACCTTATGTATTCGGTTTTCAGGGCAGAAAACTCAGCTGGAGCTGAGAATGCAAGAAAAGGGCAATTTCCCTCACAAAAAACAAAAGGCAGCAGCAATAGCACCAAAGCAGAAAAAGTCAAGTCAAGCTAACTTCTAGTGCATATTCTCAAGTGTTTGTCATCAGAAGAGAAAGGTCAAACTGTCAAGTTAGCTAACACCTTCCATAAAGTCAACAGGAATGCTAGTTACAGCTTTACAGTTTCAGTTCAGAAAAACAGTATATGCATGCTGCTGCATTGCACTCATTTGCTAGGACTGCTTTGATGGAGTACAAGGCCATAGCTAGACACCTTTACTGTCCTGGCAAAAGGAAGATTTGGCCTGTCCTTCCGTCTTAGTAACCACAGCTTATGTTTATGAGCTGTTCAGCTAGCTATGTACTTCACTCTACACTCATCACAACGATTATAGCTATTAGCACTTTGTCTTAATATCAACTTTCCTTCCCTACAAGATTTAATCCTTCCATAGCCCAGTGTGGGTTGTCAACAAAACCTTCTTACTTCGTATTTTCTGGTTTGGGTTCTCTTAACCTCGCAGATTTCACATGTACTAAAAAATCTTTTATACTTATTAAAGAGATTGCTCCTGGACTTGCTGAACCCGAGGTGATAAAACAAAGGTGTAAAACCCTGAAGGTATATGTATTTCACATATATTCAACACTCAGAAATGAGTTACATCGGAAGAAACGCTTCAAAGTAGTTGCTAATGCTAGAGGTGCTAACTTCTGGGAATTACAACAGAAGAAAAATACAAAGGAACAGCTGTCACTGCGGCTTTTCCTCAAGATCAAGAGAAACATTATTGTTGTGTAGCCCATGGTCTTTAGAAACACAGAGATATATTAGATGGTCACCAGGCAGGGAAAAATCTGCCTGTAAAGGATGCCATATCCCTTCAAAATATAAACATATCGCTAGCAACCCCTCATCTCCAGCCTGAATGGAAACCTTGGTGTACAGGCAGACAGGTGAGTATTAAATTTCTTGCTTTCTGCTTTTTCTGGACCAGATGGGAATTCAATCTCTTCCTGAGAATTGCCGTCTCAATCTTTCCATAGGCAACTAGGACTTCATGTGTCATGCTGAAAGCTCAAGGTATTAAGTTCTTCATCAGAAAAGATGCTTTTCTCTTTGAAGAAGAGTCTTACTTACATAATAGCTGTGGCAGCAGAATCTGCTGATCACAGCTGTGGCTGCAATACTCTTCTAGCTGCAGCCTTCACAGAAATGCCTCTGACAGTGAGGGAAAGGTTGTTGAAAGCTGTGTCTGTCACAAACTGTAGCACCATAGAAAGAGGGGGTTTATTATAGCTTTAATATTTCTGGAGCTATTAGAGCTGTTTTTGTTTTTTTTGGGGGTGGTTGTTGGTTGGTGTTTTTTTTTTCCCTATAATGAATAGGTTTTATCTATAAAAATAGAATGAAAAAGCATCCTAAAATTAGGCTGCAATGTTATCTCTCCTCCTTATTTGCTAACTCCATAGCCCTGCTCATCTCAGGTGAAACCACAGGTTCATAGTAATTAAAATAGTAACACCTGACAAAAAGGAAAGATTCAATTCTTTTATAATGTAACACAGAAAAAAACTTGTATCAGCACTTTTTTTTTTTGCTAATTAACCTTTTGAAGTATTAATAATGTAAGTTAATATGAAGGTTTTAAATTAAGTCCTTGACTGCAGAAGTTCTGACTGTAGCATTACTAATCACAAATGCAATGCTGAGTGACAGAAGCTCACTACGTCATATGCACTTCCTCTTCTCAACTTCAGTAGATGTGACCTATCAAAGGATATTGCTTCGTATTTCCTTTTTCTCAAGGAAACATCCAAATCTGTTCTTCACGGACTATAGTTTTAGCAGGGAAGATTTCTTGCCTTTTGTACTTATTTTTTATCACAAACCCAGTGAACTCAAAATTAGGAAGCAACATCTCATGCTTTACTTGATTTGGATAGAGGAAATCTGAAAAGTTGTAAAGCAAGGCTGAGCACCCACGTGCTCCAGGATGAGAAGTGAAACCTCCTGTTAAAACTGCTGGAGACCTCACCTGTGAATTATGTGTCTGTTGTAATTCTGAGCAGGTCAGAGATGATACTCAGCCACCAGTTGTTGTGTGGGGGAAAGAAGTGAAGCTGTTCAAGATGAAACACGAAAGCTGCTTGAGGAGACCCACATGGCATATCCCGATACAGGCAGAAACACTGTAGGCTCCCATGGTCTCTAGAGAGGGGACTGGAGTTGGGTGAAGAAGGGAACTCCCCAACATTGCCCTGCGTCTCCAGCTTGGAGGAATCGTGCCCCTACTTCTCCAAGGGGGTATGTAGTGTTGTGCTGCAGTGAGCTGAAAACCCTCTATTTTTTTGTCTGGTCCTCCCACAAACTCAAAACTCCTCCCAAATATTATTTTGTTTTACTCTTCTCTGGTGCTAGGGGTTGTATTATAGTTAATTACTTTCTACCCTGCACCCATGCTAGTTTTGTTGCAAATGGAAAAAAAAACCCCAAACCTTTCACTTGCAATCAGGCAAGCCTCAAGGGACTGACTATCTGATTGACATTCAAGCCACAAAAGTTTTGTTAGGATAATTGAACAGTTTTGGAGAAGGAGGAGTTACTTGGAGCTCTTCTGCCTAGTTCAATTAATTTTATTGAATGATTATCCTCTGAACACATTGCTTGCTTCTTTTATCCACCTGTTCTTGTCAGGCACTTGTATAATTTTTCTAGGACATTCTCTAATTTCTGATCACATTAACTGTTGCAAATGAACATCAACCAAAATCCATGGTTCTAACATAGCACAGAGACGAGTAAGGTAAATATATTCTTGAATTACAAATCAGAAGCTAAGGAACTTAAAGGAAAAGTATATCCTGTGATTTTTCTCATGTTGGAATGCAAAATTACACGTTCAAAATCATGTAACCAAAGAAAAAGAATTATATTTTAACTTCATAAGAATTACAGATAAAATTAATTACAATGATAACTTGTATAGGACAATTTAATTCATGATATATCTGTCTATTCCAGATTAGGTAAACATAAGAATTTTTATTAATGCTATCTTTATAAACTTCTTACAGCTTAGAGTACTATTTACTTAAGCATAAAACCAAGAGATATGTAGCCCTGCTGCCAGCAGCTGTTACTCTTCAGTGTTCCTGATGTAGTTACATGACAGGTGAATCCTTCATTGTGGTTTCCAATAGCCTATAAATTGCTGTGCTACTGGGCTAAATTTTTAGCTATGTCCCATAGGGAACAAACAGGCTAACTCCAGAGGGGTGAACTGATTTCTGCAGCTCTCGCCTCCGGAGGTCACCCAAGCAGGTGTGTTCCCACAATCTGAGGCTCACTTTGGCACCTAGACCTTGGCACCACAAAGGAGGACTGCTTTCTGCTGCAGTCATGTCAAGGTGGCAGGTTTAGGATTTCACATGGGAACAGCAGAAATTTGTTTTGTTGCACCTCCATTCCCAAATTTTCTCTTCTTCATGATCTCATTACAGGTTCCAAAGTTTCTTAATCTTATTGTTCTATACAACATATACTATTGCCATTTAATTTGTAAAACTGTTTACTAAAAAACTTCAGAAGTTCATAGGTAATAGACTTACAAAAAAAGACTATATTTTTTCTTAAATTTGAGCTTCTAACATGCCTGTAAAACATTCAGCACATACTTTTTATCCATCTCTTCAATTTTTTCAAATTTGCTCTTACATTTTCTGTCTTCAGTTGTCCTACTCATTATGAGAATTTTTAATCTCTGTACTATTTCTTTTGATTTCCAGTAGACTACTCATAATCTGTCTATAGTTTCTTTTTAGATATTTTAGATTCTCATTTCAGATGTTTCATTCTTAAATGAAATTATTAAAGAGAAGATGTCATAGAAACCAGAGGAATGTCTGCAAATTGTCCACTGTTCTAATTCACCATAGCTTTATATTTGAACTTTTAATTTAATAGATTTAGTGCGTGTCACAGTATTATTGTTACTTAACCAAGTTATGTGACGACTATTAAGATATAATGGAATATTAACCACAGATAATAGACCCAAACCGTTTTTTAGCATTTATCTCAGAAAAATGGGGGAAACACATAAGGGACAAGCATTTTTCATCCAGAGGATTTCTGCTATAAAAATGTTTTTTATATCTTTGGTGACTTGTGTAAAAGACCTTTCATACACTTATGCTTAGTTTCAGCTGTGTGAACTACACTGCTAATTTGAACAATTAATCTTAAAGCAGTATGGATCAGCAAAAATCTTTTGCCAATATTAAATAATGGTAGAAAAATAAAGATTAACAACTTCCATTAAGCATTTTAAGCTCTAGTGTAATGCAGTACTGATAGCACTAACATATGGCCTTTGCTATCATGTCTAAATTAATCAGAGCCCATGTTCTTAGTGTTCCTTTCAGTTTAAAGAAAGAGGTTTTATGGTTTCTTCTCCTTTAAAATCTTGGTGATTTTAACACAAAAATAAGGAGCCAGGAAAGGAGGGTGTTTATCACAAACAAAACAAGAACACACTCTAGGCAACAGGCGAACAGTCGAATAGTCAAGTGGTTCAAGACATGAATTGCCACTGTGGTAAATAACATCATTACAACCAAGTCAGGTATAAAGCTGAGGCAACTCTGTAAATATTCTAAGATGAACCAAACTGAGTTGTGATTGTACCAACTACTGTTCCTCAATATTGCTCCTCAATTACCAGGATACACAGCCACAATTTTGGTTTGTTTTTGAAAGGAGCTGAGTATACATATAAGCTACTGACAATCCATGACTCCAGTCCTCTGCAGCTCCCTGTGAATTTTGATGAAATTGGGAACACCTTGCACCTTGAAAAAGCATTACCTAGTTGGCAAGTTAAAGCTTCTGTTTTTAGAAGTGCTCAATACAAACCATCAGGGACAGAGTTGCAATTAACTGGTAAATTTGCAGGCCTCTCTTTTTCAGATTCAGTTATGAACTACTAACCTAGAGAAATTCAGTGCTGTATTTCAATTTCCATAAGCTGTAATCTATTGTGTAATGAGTTTCCAGGCAATACAACTTAGACTGTTGCTTCTTAGTTTAAAATAATCAAACACAAGTGTAAAACCAGAACAGAATCTGTGCAAGTTTTCAGGAAAGCTGACTTGTTATATTTCAACTATATTTTACATCAGCGTTGCCCAGGCTGACTCAGCCCAAGGGTTTTGCTGTCTGACTCAGACTGGAATTACTATTTTCTTTACTAATTCATGCCTAGAAACCTTCTGAATGAATTACTCTCTGGCCAGTGTCAAAGGTGCCATATAATATAAACACTTGCTCAGAGTTATCACTATTACACTTAATTTATTGAGATAAATAAGGAATCCCTTGGCACAACTAGTATTTTACACCATAAAGAGCAAGCTATTTTGACAACAGTCAGCATTATGGGTTCACGAGTAATTACTGACATAAATCAATAGATGCTGGAAATATTGATTATACATTCACTGTTAATTTCCTGGCACTGTATCTCTAGGATATGACCATCACATCTTCCACTTAAGTCTTCCAAAAAAGCCTAGATATAAATACAGAATTTCAGGCCCTGGAAAAGATTAAATAATCAGTTAATGACTCTTCAGAGAAAAACTTTGTATGTCACGGCATCATCATACTTTGAACAATCCATGAAGTAATTTATTACCTCTTCCTCAATTAGTGTAAGATGTTAATATGGGTTATAGGGAACTTTCCAACAAAATGAGAGAAATATGATAACTGCATAGGGTTTCCTGGTTGCACTTTTCCCAGTTCTGGTGAATGGAAGTTAAATGTCATCTCCACCTTTAATGTGTTCTGCTTTGATTGAATTGGGCAGCAAGAATATGTTCAAAGATCAGCGTTTTATGTTGCTTCATGAGGAGAGGTTTTTAGCCTGAGTTCCTAGCACTGGGCAGTATAATTTCAGAAAGCTTGAATGGGAAAGAGGAGGATTTAATTGTAAAGGATAAGAGTACAGTAATTAATTATAGTGGGGTACTTTGTGAATTAGGGTATATGCACATATGTTTATGTCAAGGAAAATTCTGCCAGATGAGGAAGGTAGAAGCTAGACTGGACATACAAATAATATAAGGAACCAGAGAGACACTTGGGCACACAGACACTACAGAAGAGCAAAAGACATCAAAGCAAACTGGTCATGTTGGCAAGAGAAAAACTAAGTATAAGCTAACTAAAACTAAATTTAGTCTGGGAATTAAAAGGAAATTACTAGTCTGTATAAGCAAGGGAGGCAACTGTTCTAATTAGTTTTCAAATGGAACTTGATGAATTTATTACCAATAATCCATCAAGCTGTACCTGTAATCCCTGGAAACTGAAAGCAGTTTTTCCCTGCTAAAGTACATCCCCTGAGCTTGCCTTCCCCAAGCACACTGGTCTCCTGGATTTTTCACCCTGAAAATATGTAGTTACATTTTGTGTAACTGCAAGCACCATCAACCCTCTTTCCCTACTGAGAATTCTCTTAGAGAATTTCTTAGCCTTTCCTATGAAACACCAGCTGTATTTGCATTGTTACTGTTCCAGCCTCTGCCCTAGGTCAGGCACACACATTTCTGCAGAACAGCCATCCATTTCAGAGCAGCATTTCTTAGCAAGGCTGCATCAGGACCACCTCAATGGGACACTTTTGATTAGACCTAACAGAGAATCAAACTGCTGATAACTAACTGAAATTTTAGTACTATAGACACTTTGCTTAGTAGGACAAGACCCAGGGGCCTTCCAGAGTCACTTCTCACTTAAAGAGATCCTGATGCAGCCCCAAGGTGGGGCATTTTCTTAGTACAACGTGTTTATTTACAAAAAGTTATTTACAAACTCCCCCTTCCTCAAGCAGAGAGGTCTTATCCTTAGGATGTACATACATGTAAATGTGCTGGTGCAGGAATATCCCCTTGTACTTCCTCTCTGATTTTCACAAGGCTATTAAATAGTGTTTACCCCACAAAGAGAGAGGTCACTCTCTTCATCGTTGTAAGAAAGCTGTGATGATCACTGCCCTGGTAAGATGATGGAGAGTAATGAAATACCAGTTATATTAAAAGTCACTCAGGTCTGTGTGTAGCACAACACAAATTAAACTTCCCATTTAATTCATGCAATGACCAGGCAGACAAGAGCCTTTAGACTGAAAATGGGACCTATAAGATTTGTCTGAATCTGAATCATGAATGTGCTATGTAATGCATAAAGTCACATGCCTCGGTTTAAAATATAGTCAGATTGCATATTAAATTAATTTTACCAGATTGATTTCACTCATTTTAAAGAACTATATACTCATCTCTGCCACAAAGTGTACATCTTCTTGAGCTGTATTCGACATGCTTTAAAAGTAATAACATTGAACTGCAGATTATCTCTTTTTGATTCTATTGATTAATTCTTAAATCTGGGAAAAACACATTGTATAAAGTTTTACGTCTGCCCTTTGAAATGATGACTTTCAATACCTTTTTGTCTGTGCATTAAAATAAATGAAATTTTAACAGTAGACCAAAACTGACTGATGCAATCCAGTTCATTTTAACATGCAAGTAAATCAAGTTTATTCCAGATGGCAGCCTGATTTGCTGTCTCTCCCTTCTATCACAGTTTTGCTTTACTTCACACTGAATATGGTAGGGTATCCTTTTTAACTATGGAAGTAGATGACACCTGTATTCTGTAGAATTTACCTCTGGTCAAATACCATTACACCTGCTTTTGGCAATGTCATCGACTACAGTGACAGTCAAAGGTCTGTCCAGAGAGGGATGGCAGCAGCCCCACAACCCCAGCTGTGATCTTCCAAAGGCAACTAGACCTGGATGGAAGGAGGACAACTTGAGGCATGAATTATTTTGTACACTCGCACATGCACCAACCTGCCAGTCACCAGCTTTCTTGTTTGATGCTGGAACCAGACTAGAATTGAAAAGCGGTTAGCTGGCTATTTATAATAGCCTATTGTACGAGACAGCCTATTTTTACACATGCTACATACATCAACAGGCTTTTATGGCCTCTCAAATGCTAAAGAAGGCTTTGGGCACTGTCTTTGCAACTATGTTTTTTACCAAAGATGAAGCAATCCTCTAAATCCAGGTAAAAGATGCGCCATGTGCATATACGCTCATCTTTTACTTCATAACAGAACCTCTGTAAAAGAGGCATCTGCATAATCAGCAGCTGTTCACAAAGTCATCCTTGCTCTTGCAACAGATGGGACTGCTAATGGCAGTGAGCATGACCCATGCTGAAGAATCCCTCCTCCAAAAATGCTTATTTTAAAAAAGCACCTTTTAGACTTTTCAAATCAAAAGATACAACACAGAAGTTACTTTGCAATTCTTGCTTTGCAGTTAAATTTTGGTCTTCCTGCATACAGCCTGCCCAAGAAAACTTTTTTTTCCTTTTTTAACAACATATATAATGTGTTTGGTGTTCATACTCTGTTCTTAAATTACAGTTGGCCTTTAAATTACACCTTTGGAAAAAGCAAAAATATCAACATGCACTGTTTCAAAAAAAGCTATTACTGGTTTTGTTTTTTGTTTGTTTGGTTTTTTTTTTTTTTACAAATTTGAATGCAAAATAAGAATGTCTTTCAAACTATTAGTTAGTTATAAAATGCCTACACAACTGCTGGAGTGTTATGACTCCACGGAACCTCTGCAAAATTCAGTGTCTCACGTGCTGCTCATTTCTGAAATACTCCACCATAAAATGCTTTCAGAGGAAGAATGGGGTCCTAGGCAGCAGATTCAATCCAGCTCCAGAATGTTTTGAATTCTTCTTTTGTGATCATAAATAAAGTTGATGCTGGGAATTGAAAAATCGTTGACACATAATTTGTCTCCAAGATGCATTGTGAACTGACTCAGCTGTTGCAGCCACAAAACAATAAAACATTCTGATGTAACCTACCCTGTTTTCGGCATCATGTTTCATACCTCCCTTTAGAAAATCTCACTTAAATCTAAGATGTTTGTGGATTTTCTTCCTTCCCGACATGGGAGAAACATCCTTTTCCCACTAGTCCCAACCTCAGATCAGTTTAAAATCTGGAACAGAAACCACAGACCTCACTTTAATGAGGAAATCTAGTCCAATTTCTATTTAGACGTAGTGCACTGGCTATATTCCCATCTTGTTAACCACCCTATTCATCTATATCCATCAATCTCAATGGATGAAACAAGTACTGACACTAATAACTTTGCTTCCAGTTTCTGAATGCTGCTGAATGGAAGGAGAGTAAATGCAGCTGAACTCTTTTACAGAATGTGGGCTTTATCCTGTTCTCTGTTCCCTGCAAATATTTTACAGTGTTTTTGAAAGAAAGATTCTGAAGATGCTGCACTGATGTTATTTAATATTAGGCATTATCACCTGTGTTCTCAGAATTTTTCTGATACCCATTTCTATAGAACTTGGCATTGCACAGGCTTCTTGAAATCAGCAGAAGAGGCTGTTCTGACCTGCAAGGTGACACCTTCTGAAACATCTTCTGAAAGTCCTGCCTAGAAAGCTCGAGGTCAGTTCTTATGCACTTTGCAAAAAGACTAACTGCTATATTAATATATTATGAAGAAGTGGAAGATTGAGTTCCCACCTTGCTGTACCCTCAGTCTTATCATTAACAGTTCATTCTTTTAACACTGGCAATATCTAACTACTTCCATCTTCCCATTATATCGTATATACAATATAATATGTATATTATATATGTAATATTGTATCCTATGTACACTTACATACATCCTATAAATGCTGGTTAATCTCTATCCTTGGCTGTCTCCCATATATCCTGCCTACTGTTACAACCTTACAAGGCTCAAATGCTGCTTATAACAGTAATTACCATTTTTTTCAGTCACAGATCAACCACTAACAAAGTCTAACTGCTTTCCTATACCAGCTGAGTGAGACCTGATTAAACAAGGAACATAACTTTGGGCAAAAAAATTGCATTTGCTAATAAAGTATGGGCATTAGACTATCTCATTTAGCAGAATCTGGGCATTATCTTTGCCAAAAGCAGAAGTACACAGTTTAATATGATAATATAGGACCTGTTGTGAGGTAACACGGTCAAAAAAAATCGTAACCAGGTCATAAATGTTAAAATGCAAAAGGAAGGAAATGCCTGTTATTCATCTTCCAGGGAGTATTCAGACATTCATGAAATTGAAAGTTAATGTACCAGGGACTTTCATTATCTGACCCATTCTATACTATCCATTAGAATCCCATAGTACTGGAGACAGAGGACCAATATGTCACTAATACAAGACGGAAAAGGTCACAAAAACTAAGCATCAATAAGACATTACTTCTCTATTAAATTTCATAACACTCAGCAGAAAACACACTTGCTGAAACCAGAATATTTTATTATGTAATGCAGCTAAACTGAGAGAAATATCTGTTTACCAAGGCAAGGGCATAATGATTAGTTGTCAAGTGAAAATAATGACTTTTTTTCCTCCATTTCCCCATTAAAGACATTTTGTTTGTTTAAAGAAAAAGAAAAGCATTGCATGGTTCGTTTTGCTTTTTAGGGCTATTTCTTACAATAGAAATATCTTATTCCTTTGGCTATAGCAAAGGTTTCCTTTCACACCACTGAAAATACAATATTTATTGGTATGTTGCAAAGTCAAAACAAATTTGCTTTCCATTTCCTCTAGTGGAATATTTCATTTCTGTAGAATAGCTTTCAGTGAGAACAATATCACTACTACTGCAACATCACTTTCATGTAGAAAGATGATGTAGTGATTCCCTTGAGCTTTCCCCATCCTGTTTCTCCCCTAACATTGTTGCCCAAGCCACTCTTTACACATTGCTCTTACTACACAACTGAGAAAAACGCACAGCAGAAACTGCGATGTGTGATTATATTATTATGAAGTAACTTACAAAACCACTCTAACTTTACCATTTACTATTACAGAAAATATGTGAACATTCAGAATATTTATTTTAAGTGCTAGAACTAGTTTGTTTGTGAGGCAAAGCTTGCTGTCAAAGATCTTGGGACTCACTCAGACAGTAACCTCTTTCCTCATGCTACTCTATCCAGTAATGGTTAGAGAGGAGGACTTCTCACAGTAGACCACTCATCCATGTAAATGAAAAGCAGGCAGGCAGGTGGTTACGTGCTGGTGGACATTGGGTCACAGGATTTCATTCACTACTTTGTGCCTTCTGGGGAATGCCACAGGAACAAATGGTTACAGCTGGCCAAGTTCTACCTTGATACATTGGTTTAATGGTGCTATGATTTTACAGTATCACCAATAAACACCTGGAGACTGGGATAAAACTTCTATTATTTAAATGTAAACAAACACACCCAAACAATCTCTATTAAATTATTTGAAAGGTATAAAAGCAGCCTGTAGACTTACTAGAGTACTTAACTGTTATAAAGAAGATACAAAAATGAAAATACGATGACATTAAGGAAAGGAGATCATAGAAAGGAAATTTTCATTTGGGATTCCTAACAGTAGACCGGACAAACTGACACAACGTACTACAGCATGCGTGATTTTAAGAGCAACTCTAAACTGGCTGGATAAGAGACACGATAGATCAATACCATCTCCCTGTTTGACCCCCTACCCTTTTCTGTCAGGGTGGTTTGAATTTCAGGTTAATGGTGCAAACCAGAGAGTGGCTGCAGGAAAAGCCTGACATAATTTCAAGTCAGCTGGAGCCCTAGGATACAACTGCCTCCCTCTCTCTTTCAAGCATCCTTAAAGACACCAAATATTTGCAGTCTTTAATGCAGTCTCCAAGACTTTTATTTTTTGAAAACCAGAAGAATTACTAGAAAAAGATAATGGCAGCTAAAGAAATTCAGAACTGCTGAGTGACAAAAAGTAAAAAAAAGGGCTTGAAGAAAAACTATTGCCTTGCCTTCAGCTCAGTGACTGTCAGTGTCTAGGTTTAAACTCCTTGCCATCATATCAGAGGGCATGGGAAAGCCCCTCTTCTTTTCATCAGCTCAGGGACTGGGCTTCCCAGTGCCCATAGCTTCCAGCTTTCCCCGGGTCTCCCCAGCTATGCCGCAGCTGAAGGCTTCTGCTGGCTGACCTGCTCTACTCTGCTGTGAGTGACAAAAGTGGAAGCTCGATGGCTCTTGGGAAAGAGAAACCTCCAGCACCCTCTCCAGAAGTCTAAATCTAAGGAGTGGTGACCAGGTCAAAGGGAGATCATCATCCCTCTCTCCTGTCTTTCCTTAATGATTTAAAATCCAATATTTAACCAATAAATATGAACAAACATCTAAAAAGTTCTGCTGCTTACCAAAGAACACTATATCCAATTACAGTATGAATTGTAGGGCACATTTAAAGCGCCTGCATTTATTTAAAATTAATCCCACTGTTTAAGGAGGAGACAGAAGGGAACGCTTTGGATATTTTTTACTTTTGCTTTGGTAAACACTTTGCAATGGACTGTGACACAATTTTTATTTAGAAAGTTGTCTTTTTAACTGTGCCTGAAAGACAGAATCAATAGTAACGCAGACAAGGTTAGCAGTTACTGGCTAACCTCTATCCAAGCTAGCAGGCCCCTAAGGCACATGGAATTTATGCAAAATCAAAGTTAATAGTGCTGAAAAAATAAATAAATCCCTGAATCCCTTCTACTTGATCTTGCCTCCTATCCAATGCACTCAGTGTGTTTGAGATAACAGAGAAGATAACCCAACAGTCCTTTCCCATCCTAATCTCCTGATCACTTTTTTTTTTTTTTTTGGCAACACACCATTATATAACTGAAAGCCAAAATCACAGAAAGAAATTATGACTAAATTTTGTTAAAATTAGCCTGTAAAAGACAAGAAATAAATATATATATATTTTTTTTTTTACATTATTGGAATTCCACAAATTAAAATATCTGGATAAAATGGTAGTTGCATCCCTGTGCCCACTAACTTTTAATAAGGGCTAGATTGAACTGGCATTAGAGGACATGACTGCTCCTCCTATAAGAACCAGTCTGAAGTTTTCAACTCTCCTTTGAAATAAGGTTGTTCTTCACATGACATCTTCTGCCTACCTGTGTGCTATTCTGGAGTGACCCCAACACATAAAACCAGAAGACACTGAATTGCAATCTGAAGATTTTATAGTTTGGTAATATGATTCCTTACTAATTTATTCAGCCTCTGCTCACGATGAACTTAGAAAACCAAGACAACATTTCCAAACACTGCAATACTAAAAGAATTGCCTCTGTCTTAGTAGATTACAATGAACCCACCCCATATGTCTTTACATAAAGAGATCAGTATTATGGTACTAAGCATTAGAACCCAGAATCTGTATTTTCCAAAAAAAAAAAAAGACAGGTAAGATAACTCAGTCAGCTACACTTCAGTAATAGTGCAGGCCATATTGTTGTTTTACTTGGAAGAAAGTACATGACAAGTAAAGCTTTGGTTTAGATTTAATGGGACTGTACCCCCCAAACAAGTTAACCACCACCATAAAAAAGAAAAATCTCTTAAAAGACCAAGTCACTACACAACATGCAAAATACAGCACTGCACAATATTACAGCTTGAACAGGCTATGAAAAACATTCAATAAAGTCTCTCAAGATACCTATTTATTTATTTGACATGCTTCCATGTATTACTGTCACCATTTACTACTATTTACTTTAATTAGATCCTCCTGCCAAATTTCATTATAGAAGAATCTGGTACAATGAAGAATAATAAATTCTGTTCATTCATATGTTTTTAAATTATTTTGCACCTATAGAACAAAAACGGTATTTCCTACCTTTGCTGCTAGTTAAGAGAGTACAAAAACAGTCACAACAATTCTTTCAAAATCTTGTGTCAATCATGAGTACATGATCTACCGCTAGAGTTTCATTTAATGTAGCTGCAGAGAATATCCAAACTGTAACTGAGTGCTGTATTTTACTGAACCCTATATATCTTATTATGAGTGCCACTGAAATTGCTGGCTAGGTGGGGTGAGACAGACACACACCAGCCAAGCCCCACCCCCAAATAACATCACTGCAAGAAATGTGAAAAGCTCCAAACTTTGAGCTGTGCTTAATTACCTGGTTTAAGGACTTGGAAGGAGAAAGTCTCAGCCTAGTGGCTAGAGAATTTGCCCAGGAAGTAGGAGTCCTGGATTTAATTCTCTCTCCATCTAGAGCAATTTCAAGGTAACTGCATTAACAGCAGGTTTAGGGACCGCTTTCTACCTAACTTGTCAAAGGAATGGTACCATGAAAATATCGAAAAGCTTATGACTAGTTTTGCCAAGCTACTAGGTACATATCGAGTATATCCATATTCATCCCAACTAGCAATTAATTGTTGAACACACATAAACAATATATGTGTCATCAGTGTGTTATTTCACATAAATAAGAACTAGAAACAAAAGAAAGGATGGTCACAATAAAAGTGCATTGATGGAAAAATCTACCATCAAATTACAATGCTAACGCTTATCAATTACTGCTTTACAAATCTTCATTACAACACATTTTTATAAATTACCACTATAAAAATTAAATACTTAACAAGTACTTAACAAGAAAAATGCTCATTCTTCCACATCAGTCTACCTGAAATCCCAATTTTTTTTTTCTTTCTTGTTTAGATACAAATGAATATACATCCTCCTCTTCTTAAGGAATATCGTCTTCAGGCAAATATTATCTAATTCCTGTCCTTTTTTTGGTGAGGAAGGAAGGAGGGAAGAGAGAAATTCTCAGTCCTGTAGGAAATCTAACCCATTTTGAAGCTGATGGAAATTCTTAGACAGATTTCACTGAAGGATCCAAACCCAAATGTATAACGGAAACTTCTACTTTAATTATGGAGCAAATACTGATGCCACAAAAGAAGGTTCATTATTGGAATATTTCCTGGGTTACCCTAGCTCTCAGTGACATCCAGGGTGATACTGTTTCAACTTTCTCACCAAAATTCCAGAAGGATTAAATGGAAATATTACCAAAATTTTCAAGGAGGTTAGAGGAGATGGTGAGCAAAGTCATGAATCTCCTTTTCTGTCTGAAACTAGACCCTTACTCCAAATTCAATCCTGCAGGAAAGGTCAGGATCCCATGGTGCAGGCTGCAGCCCAGAGCACTTATGGGACTCTCTCTACATTCTCCCTTTTCCTCAGGTACAGGATTGCCTCCCTGTGCCAGTTCCCCCCTCATGACAGGACAAAAATGACAGCTCTCTTCTGGTACTTCAAGGGATAAGGAAAACCTGCTTACTGGCTAAGGAAAAATGGAGAGGAATACGGCTCATCTCCAGGCCCTCTCTCCCTCCATTTCTGTAAAACCACTCAGCTCCTAGGACACAAGCAGAGCTGTGCAATCTCAAGGGAGAATTCCCTGCATGCCAAATTGTACATTTCATACCACACCACTTGTTTAACTTTATCATTGTCTTCGAATACCATGGAAAAAAACACAAAACAAAACATCAAGACTTCTTTTTCCTGTAAGTCATGAAAAAACTAAAATGCCTTGCTATCCTTCTACATGATCTCTGTCTTCCATCAGTGGGCTGCATTCCAAGAGCAACAAGCATGGGTAGGAAGAGAGAATCAAGGTACAAAAAAAGAGCAATACAGATGCTGCTACAATTAGAAGTTAAAGGAAGAGAAGAAGGAAGAAGTGAGGAAACAGCTATATTCTCACAGTCTACAAGATGAGAACAAGGTTTATACTAACCTTCATGCCTCATCCTTCTTCCTAGGCATGGAAAGGCAGTATCAAATAGTTTCTGAACTGCTGAGAAGAGGGAGCAGCATGCTTAAGTAAAGAGAAATATATGGTGCCCTGAAGGCCTGCTACTTATCCAGGGTGCAGTTTCGTATAACAGCAGAGAAGACCTGAGGAAGGAGTGGAGGCCAGCCTTAATTAATCTGATTTGGCCAAGATACTACAATTAACTGACTTCATTTGTCTGGGCACAATTCAATTACAAAAGGGTTAAACTGATTATTTTGAACACAAAAATTATTTATTTCAGAGAAGTAAAGATTTATGGGTGGAAATGAACCAAAGAAATACAGGAGGGGGAACAAGTAGCATCACAGCATTTCTCATCCCTTTTCACATAAGCTGGCTTAATACTTTAACTCTTGGGGTCTGGAAGATTTGCCTGTAGGAAGAATCCTTACCAAACAGCATCCATAAATATTTGGCTTGCTTAAAGTCTTGGCAAAACACTTTTCTAAACAATACAGCTAAGTAAACGAATGTTCCAATTTTGAGTCTGAAACTGAGCACCAAGCAGTACAGATAAGGACCAAATGATTGTGTACATAGTCACCTAACTTATGCATGGCAATGAACGCTTGTTAAAAAGTACTTTAATAATTTCAGATGCCTCACTGAGACCCTTCTGAAAATATGGCTTCCATATTTTATTGAATTGCTTATTTTTCCATGTAGAAGATTTAATGCCAGATAAAGTCACGTGTGCATGAATTTTTCACTTGTAAAGCTTCTAATTGCATAGCATCTATTTTATAAAGCAGAATAAAGTAATGCTGTCTTGGATGAAATAATCCAAATGCCAACAGGTTGGATGGAAATAATTTCCTCTCCCCTTTTTGTGCTTTTACATGGCAAAGATAAAATTAGCATCAATCATTCACTGGCAAACAGCTCAGAGTATTTAGTTTGAGCAGACTGATGGGACTCATCTCAAGTGGATGTGGAGCTAAGTGCACCAGCAGTGAATGAGACTCTGGAGTCTTGGCAAGTGAGCACGAGGGATGCTGGCACCCTCCTCCGTGGTGGCAGTATGTGTAAGGTGGCAGGCAGTATTAATTCTACAGGGTGTGACTCAGTTTGTTTCTCACTTTCAGAATTTGCATTTTATCCAACTTCTGTGTGAGAACAGCTGCTCCTTACACAAGAAGGCTGTATATATAAGAAGCTTCCACAGTGTTAACTTCAGACTCTATTTTCAGTTTGGGGTTAATGCCAGAAGAAAAAGCTAACATTGGTTCTAAATATACCTTCCCTCATGTTAAATTTGAAGACTCTGATCCTTACGCTGCTGAGAACCAATTCATTTCACCCAAACAAATCAATCTATTTGCAGTCTGAGCTAATTTGCCACAAATGAATTCATAAAATGCCTTTATTTGTCCTAATTCTTTCAGCTCATCTCATTTTCTCAACTACACCTTTCCCTGGACAAGGAAGATGATCTAAGACTCCTGTTAGAAGTAAAACAGTGTTGGCTGAAGCCTTCTTTTGTACCCTTGCCAGCAGGGAATGGTTGACATTAGTAACAACCCATATTGTAGCTTGTCCCAATGGTGAAAGCAAAGCAATGGCTGATGCAAAGCCAGGACCAACATTTTGAAACAGGCAGGGAAACAAAATGGGCCCACATACCTGGCAGCAATGAGAGTCCCTTCACTGATGGATAGGAATAAATATAAAGGCTGATAGCACAGTAATAAAACACTGATGATAACCCCAAATTATTTACTACAAGGCAAGAATGCTGCTGCCTGCTCAGGCTCTGCTGTAAATGGAAGCTGACATCAATGGATGACTCTCAGCAAGAAAACATGGCACATTTTAATTTGGGAAGTGTCATGTCATTTTTTAAGGTGAAAGCCATTATCAGAGGTGACAATGATCTATAATGAATCAAAAGAAACAAACCCCATATTTAACCCCTCAGTCCAGTACATTTGCTACATATAGCGACTTCCTTACAATCACCAAAACAACATCTTAGGAAGTTGAAAAACACCAACAACACCTTCTTGGAAATCAAAAGACCTACTGGGTTTATTAAAGAAGGACCAGAAGTGATACTGATATAATATTTTCTTTGACAATAGTACAATGAGCCAATATCATTCAGAGAATGACTACCATTGAAAAATAGGGCACCCCATTAAAAATAATGAAAGAGCACAGAATAAAAACCTGGAATAAAGTAAAATTCTGATGAATTGTGTTCAATAACCCCTAGAGAGTCCAGTCTCCAAGGGAAACATTTCTTCTCACTATTACCTGCCTTAATATAGCTAAGCCTACATTGACATATTTAAGACAGATAATGTGCAAAAGAAGCCTTATGGCACACCCCGTATAAGTTCTATGGCCTCCAGTAAAATGTTACCATAGAAACACCTTTGCCACAAGGAAGGTGTCCTTCTGTAAGACGTGGGGGTAAACATTCAGATTCCCATGGCAACTGTTGTGTCCAAAGACTGAAGTAGCATGTGTCAGTGTCTTTTGGAGTAGCATGCAGGAGAAAAAAGAAAAAGAAGAAAAAAGCTACCCAATATTTTCGCTACTGGAACTGGTAATCATAGCTGATAATTGTTCAAGGCACCTACCTGAAGGTGGAATAGCTACAGACAGTATTTTGAGTTAAAAACTGTGTGAGTGGGATAATAAAGCAATGGAAAATTAAAGGAGGAAAGTAATATTGACTAAAATGGCAGTGAATCATCTGATATACTCTCAGTGAATAACACCTATTGGAGCTTTATGTTTTTTAAAGTTAGAAGAGGGTCTCAAAATTCCCCTGACATGCTTAATACAAAGAGAACTACAGTACCAAAAATATCAAGAGTCTTTTTTACCCATCAGATTTTATACTTCCTAAGACAAATTACTTTATTTTCCTGTCATGCATTCAACCACCACCACTTGCTGGGAACAGATCTCACCTGAAGAAGACACTCCTTGACAAAGGTGAAGAGTAAGACTATGCTGAAGGAGGGATACATGTTTCTCACAGTTCAGGAACTTTCCTATCAGCTAATCTAGAGCAGCCCTGTGGAAATCCTAACAGCCAGCAAACATTTATTAAAAGCAGACTGCCAGACAGTACTTCTATTTTTAAATGACGTAAGTCCTTCTCCCTTCTACTGACAAAACAGAAGATATTTTTGAGAACAATCTCTCTCGCCATCCTGCCATTTCTTCTTCCCTAAACTACTTCCCCAAAGATTGCTTCTGTCATCTTTCACATCTTACAGTTTTGTGTTGTAGATTTCAGGTTCAAGTCAACCAAAATTATCAACCCTCCTCCCATGAAATCTAAGAAGTCAAAATGATCTACGTTTCATGTTCTGCTAAATAGGTCTTCCCATGGGACACATTTAATTATTTTTTTAACCCCCCCCCCCCAGTTAGCTATGCATCTGGAGTATTTTTAATAATTATTTAACAAATTGTTCTAGATATTCTCTTGTTAAAAAGCATGCTGAACAAGGAAGGGTGTTTCCTTCACTAACGTGCATACAGTGCTCCATGATCCTTTACAGTGGGTCAAACCTTACATCTTGGAGTAAAAAAATAGAAATGAGGGAAAAGGATAGATTTTTTTTTTTCTTTTGTTAGTGCCTTATGTGATCCCTCGCTTGCCTTTTTTTTTTAATTTCCTCCATCTTGAACCTTTTTAAATATGATTGAATGTTTTAGTATTCTATGTTTAAATGTTTTAACCATGCTTTAAAGGGAGTGAAGTTCTTATATATCACCTGAGTAGTCGAGTAAGACTTATGTGTCTCCTTTTTTCTGAAAGTAGAGGTAGAAAGAACATTTTGCTCATTTTAAGCAGCAGAAATTAGATAGGCAACCAGTACGTCAAGAACTCAAAGCCAGTCCCAGCAGCAGATGACTCCTGCCCAGCTGGGAAGATAGCAAATGCTGGAGGAGAGGAAGAACTGGTGGAGAAGTCTGGGAGAGCAGAGACAGGAAGACAGGGATTGTGAGGATGCAATAGTGCCATTTATTGAACAACTCATATTTTTCTTCTCTTCCCTTTCCTTAAGTGCCAAGTGCAGAAATGCACTGAAAATATGGAAACCAAGCAGCAAATTGATAAAATTGAAAAGTTGCTCTTTGCCCAAGAAACAGCCCTGTTCTTTAAGTGAGCAAGTATAACCTTTCATGAAGCATTACCTGCACTCAGAAACGTTTTAGGTATATAGACTGAAAGTAGCGGACAGTGGTTAGTAGTACCTACTAGCCATAATTTTTCTCTTCAGTGATAACTGTTGCATTAATTTGTTTGTGTCAACCAAAGTTGCAGTCAACTAGTTCAGTTGTGAAAATGCTAGAACAGAGAGAGACAGGTAGATTTTTTTTTTGTAATTCCAACCAAACTTTTTAGAGGCAAGAAAATCCTGCTTTTGGCCTGAGAGCCACAGTATACAAAGAAAAAATGCACACATAAGGATTCCAGATGCATAAGCTGTCAATACATACTAACTCTGTGGGCCTGCTATAACCGCTAATAGGAAATGTTTGAATACAAATTTCTTTTTTAAAAAAGTCTCCCATCTGTAAAGTTATCAGGGTTCAGGGAATAATGAGAGTGAAATGATTAAATACAATATTTTCCTGCTGGAATTCTCTATTCTTGCAGACTTAGTTTAAGAATTTGGAAAATTAGAACATGCTGGGAAAAAGATCCAGAACTGGAAGGAAAATTAAAGAATGCTTCTTCCATTGAAACCCAAAACTTTAGAAAATTAGGATATGGCTATAATTAACAGTACAGGAACACTAATGTATTCCTGAGCTGAATTTTGAAATTTTGTCCTTTCTGGATCACAATAAAGGTCAAGTTCTTTAATGAATGCCCAAGTCAAAAAATGTGTATACTTTCTAAGGTTGACTGAGAAATACAAAGATGCTTATTGTCTGGAAGGTAAATCCCTCAGTTTCTTGTCCTGAAGCCTAAGATATGAATGCCTAGGAATCTGAGAGAAAATTGCTTGTGGATGCTGCATTGGTATCTGTTAAAACTCTGATGGTAACTGAATTATTACCTTTCTGTGAACTGTCTAGGCATTCTGTTACTCTCATTCTCATGAATCCTATCGGATCCAGTAAAACCACTGACCTTTTTGTTCAGATGTAGGGACTTGTAATAATTAGATGCCTGTTTTCTGAGGTCTTTGAAATGATCTTTAATGAGAACTTGGAAAGTAACCAGCATTATATCTGGTCACTGTCAAAGTAATTGGAGTTCCTTGAGAGCAAATACTTAGAAATTCTTAGAAAAAAAGCAAAGGGATTTTTTTCTTTGGTATCTGAAATAAAACTAGGAATATTTTTTTAGAAGAGCCAAACGTGGGCTGAGAATAAAGGAACCCTTCTGGCAAAATGATGAAAAAGCTGGAACGTGTCTTCAGCTGAAAGATTCTGTCACTACACACAGATGTTATCATTATCAACAAGTTGCTTATGCATTTCCTGTCACAATCCAGACACACGCTGCAGACAGAAAAAACCCAAAGAGGATGAAAAGGCATTGTCTGGAATCAGTCTACACTGTGGCAAAGTTCAAGAAGGACTGGCGACTCAGAGAAACTAACACAGAAGGGCAAGCTTCCTTTTAGGATGTTGAAAAATCATGAAACTCCAGGACGTAAATATTTTTATTCCCAAACCAGGGAGGCCCAGATTCTGTGAATAAAGAGTTCTTCCAGTCAACTGGGAAGAGTCAATATTGTGCAAAACTCTTCTTCTGTTACAAAGAAACCTAAACACAGCCCTCCAGAATCCCTTATGAAAAAAAAAAGGTAAATATTTCTGGCAAAAGCGATTCACAACTCTATCCTTCACTGCCTCTTTTGTAGAGGTTAAATAGTTGTGAGAATGTATCTCTCTGATGTGGATTATTAAATTTTATTTTCAATGCTTGAAAACTTAAGAGCTCTCTTCAAAGGGAAAACATATACTCCAAGCAATTGCATGCCACCAAATCTAGTCCCCTGCTATACCAGACAAGCAGTTGTGTCACATAATCCTGTTTATAATTTCATCAAATGTCATCTTAAATCTGGTTAGATTTCCTATTCCCACTGGAAAGCTAGTGCAGTGGTTGTCTCAGTACTTAACAGAAATTGTCTAGGCAAGAGGTACGCACAACTGGCTGATACCTATTTGTCTTGAACGAACATGTCCTTTCCTTGATAATCTGCAATCTTAGGAGTCCTTATTTGCAGTGATTTCAATATAATTTTCATCCTTTGTGAAGACAGACATGTCCATAGCATTTTAGAAGGAACCCATCAACATTTTAAATAGTTGATACTACTCAGTACAAGGGCTAGAAATACCTTATCATATAGCTCTTGCTATTGTGTGTTTTGCACAGCCAAATCTCATCAGTATTTCGTAAACATCCTCACTGCCTAATGCACTTAAGTCTTTTTTATTCTAACTGATGAGAGCTCAGAATACAGCAGAAATTATTACTTGCTTCTGATGCATGGCTTTGTCTTTTCTACTATTAAAATCCACCTCTTTTTATTCATTTCAGCTCTCAATATTACCCAGTTCATCCTACTTGTTATTCAACTCCTCTGCATTGAGATTGACCCCATCTCTGCTTTATCAGCAAATTTCATTTGTGAGTCAAGGTCATTAAGGAGAATATTAAATAAGATTGTTCACTTGATGAAGTCCTCTAATATCCTTTTTCCCTGAAATACTTCCACTTTCAAGATAACCCATCATCCTGGGTAGATAAGGAGCATACATGTAATAGACAAAGGGTCAGGAATGAACTCAATTGCTTGGAGCCTCTTCCTGGAACAGCAATAAACTGAAACCTGTTAGTATTATCACAGGGATTACATATTAATGTTACTGTGGTATTGGTGGTACCAGTGTCTCGTTCTGTAGTCCCACAAGTGGTCTGGCCCTTCGCTAAGTCACCACATCTTGTCATTCCAAACTCATCCCAGCCTGGGCCAAACATGGGCACATCACTGCAAGCATGGCTTGTGCATACTAGCAAAAGGGACTTCTACCAGCACAGTGCCATGTGTGGGGTCAGGGGCTGCTGGAGGGACCTGGAGGGAAGCTCTGGTGGCCACTGATGAGGGAGAGAGTGCCCTCACAAGCAGCAGCAAGAGAGCTGGTAATATAAGGCAAAATCTCCCAGAGAAATGTCCTCACGTCCACAATAAAACCAAGACCGTCTGGAAGACAGAGTGTTAATGAAGAAAGAGAGAGATGCCCAGACTCTTGAAACGTAACCTGAATAGTTTCATAGCATCACATATTTTGCAGTGTCATGATTCTTACTTTTTAGTATCAATATTGTGGAAGGTTCAGATGACATTATGCATCCTTGTACAATAACGTTCTGCAATTCTTACAGCTTTGCTGAAGTGGTTTTATAGCTGTGCAACAAAATATTGCCCTCTTGTCCTTTAGTGCTGACAGGTTCACAACCATTTAGTCAGTCCACTGGAGCTGGCAGGCCAATGGGGCGAGAAATTAGACACGCTCAGCAACGTTGCTTAGATAAAAGCCATTGCTAGGCTTAGTAAGATTGCAGGCTAAGCCAATCTGGCACAAATAAAGAGAAACAAGAAAGAAAGACAGAAAGACAGAAAGGCAGAAAGACAGAAAGACAGAAAGACAGAAAAAAAAGAAAAGTTTAATTGAACCTCTTCAAGTACTTTCCAGTTACTTTTGCACCTGTTGGCCTATGCAGACTGGTAGTGCAGGTAATGGCAGTAAAAGCAGGTGTGGAGACGAGATGGTCCCTGAGCAGAAGAGAGGACAAACAGCAGCCATGCAGGCTCACAGACCATGCTAGCGCTTTCTGGACTGTAGTTGAACCATGAGGCAGAAAATGAAGAGGGAAAAGAGGAGAAAGCAAAGGTAAAACAGAGAACTGAAACAAACTGATCGCATCTGAGTGACCTTGATTCAAGCACACTGCCTCATGATATACGGATGTAAAAACTGACGTTTGAAGTATGTTGGTCTATTTTATAAGGATTTATTGTCAAAAATTGTGTTTTGGTTGCAACTAGGTTACAGGAGTTCACACAGAAATTTGGTACAAGCAAGTAAATTCCTGAATTTCTATTGCTTCTCTGCTGAAGCACAGAAGCCCTCAGTTGGCTTATACAGATACATCCCAAACACAGCTGGATTGGCAGTTTACTTACAGAAAGCTAACTTATGGAACAGCCTGATGGTAAGCTTTTCCTCTGTAAGTATCATTCAGTTTTTTGGGTCAGTCTGAGGAATTTACAATTTTGAGTTAGAGTTAAGCTTTATAGAATAGTTATGAATTGAGTTTTAAAAGCCCTTACAAGTACCTCTAAGAAAGATACCCATAAAATCCCTTTAAACACAATTTAATTTATTTGAAGATAGAGGCTAATAGTATAATGGAAGAAGAGCTGTGCAGTCAATAGCCAAATGAATCAAGAATTAATCTGGGATTTTCACAGAACCTGTAAGAATTAGGTGAGCCTCTGAAAATCCCTTTCTTAGAAAAACAGGTAAGACTTAGGACTTCAAACAAAAGTCAGTTGTCAATCAGTCTCCAAGAGTAGATGTTGCATGCAAAGGCAAGATGTCAGAATTCAAGGTCATGGTTTTAACTAGGTAGAATCTCTTTTATTAGCTATTTTCCTTGGATATTAATCAACGTGAGAAAGAAATAGCAGCAGTCTAGAAATTATCGAAGTGTGAGCTGAAAGAAGTTTTTAATGAGAGCATCAAGGACTGTATCAGCACTGATACGGTACTTGAGTATAAAATCCTTATGCAAGGCAACTTTAGATTTAAGAATACTCAGTGATTTAAGGATTATACCAAAAACCTGCAAGAGCAGGTTATAAAAATATGCAACATCTCTCAGTAATTTCATTGTTTTAAAAACTATTATACTGATGCCCCTTTCTTTGTGCCTTCATTGGTTACATATTAGTACTATGAAATAGATAAAACTGAGAAAAGTTCTCTGCTTGATTTTCTAATGTAGTTTTGCACAAGTTTCTTAGAACACTGTGGCTAGAAAATATTGTATGTATAAAAAAGAACAACCCTCACCCATCAAAAAACCAGGAGACATAATTCACAGGAGGGGGAAGGTATTAGGTGCTTTTTAGAAATGGATATGGCTTATTGGCTGTTTTAAAGGAGGTCACATCATCTTACAAAGCAGGACACAGTCAAAAGAATCTGTTCTTTTCACCTGCCTCATCCTGCATTTGCAGTACAACAGTGAGAACCCGTAGCTGTTCAAGTATGCAAAAATCAGTCATAACAGGGAAATCACGTTTGGATCCCATAAAGTAGAGGCAGAGAAAGAAAGGCTGGAAACTATGCTTCCCTAACAGATATAATCAGCTTCTAACAGAGGGAGACTAAAATGTTCTGCTGTAAGAATAATTACCGGTTCTGCAACATAGCATTCAAGACATAATATTCTCTCTGTGTACTATTCTTATTTAAGTTCTTCCTGCAGCTGAAGAAATCAAAGCATGATTTTATTAATCAACATTTTAATTTCATATGCTGAGACCTATTGCAGAGACCTATTGCTGAGACCTATTTTAGAGCAAACTACTCTCCCATAGCAGGCACCATTCTTCAAGTTTTACAAATTTCCTTTTCTATGTCTGCTATTTTTGCCATCTACATAAATGAACTTACAAGCACACAATCTATTGACCTCTTCATGAGAAAAATCTAATGTGTAAATTAGTAAGACATCCTAAGGTTTAGTAAGTAAAAGTGACATGAAATTCCCTTTTGCTTTTTAAGCTAATTACCTAATTGATGCATTTGCTTCATTAAGCTTTAGGTTTTTTTCTTTTTCCAAGTAGCAAAATGCTAGCTGCCATGCATTTTAAAAAGGTATCACTTTTAACTGAATGGTTTAAGGCACATTTTAAAGTGATGTTTCTCAGAACCTTTCAGCAAATAAGAGTTCAATTGTGATTTATAACAATGGCATACAGATCAATGTTTAAAAAGTTGCACGAATACTATTCAGAAGAACACGAACTGCGTTATTTGCCTTCAATATCTTGACACTAGCTGTGCACAAGAGAAGTTCTTTTCCTGTGGCAAGAAGTATGGACTTTTAAAGAACAGCTTTACAGAGTTAAGAAATGAGGTAATTCAAGTTAATATACATACACACAAAAATTACTAAGCACATTTTTGCAAAGGAGAAAAATTAGTACCAGATAAATGTAATTATCAAAGACAGTAAAAGAAATTGAACCATATGTGAAAAGCTATTCGCCTGTAACAGGTGAAAAGTCTTTTCAACATGAATTAAAGTTAATCATATCAGGATACGACACATTCAATAGAATAATGGTTACTTCCTTATTTGAGCTGTTGTAAGTGATATTATTGCTTTTCCACAACACTGTTCTTTTTGTTGAGCCTTATAAATAATAGTATTGAATGCAATCATTAAAAATAATTAAATTTTCTAGTAGCACCACACAGACTATTGAATCTGCTAGCTAAAAAATGGATTTAACCTTAGCAAAGAACAAAGCGTCGACACTGTTTTACATAGGCTTGGAGAGGTATGTTGTCTGTTCTACATGCAATTCACTATCCACTCTGCCTGTATCATTAAAGAGGATTATGGCTACTTTTCATGAAAGTTTCTGTTTCAGAAGCAGATTAGAACACAGAATAGACTGTAAAATATCTTAGGTTTGTGGAAAGAAAAATACTCACATGTAATTAATGGATTTCTCAGCTAGCCTTGGGTAACTGCTAGTAAGGTCTACCTATATTGGAGCAGACAGGCTTCCAGCTACAACTGCTTTTTCCAGTTTCCATAAGAAAAACATGATCACACAGGATGGAACCAAGTGTCACCGCTATATTAAAGTAGCTGGAGAGGTAAGTGAGGTGCTAAAAGATGTCAGAATGCAAAGGAATACTATTTTGGAGATGTGACAAAAAGAAAGACTGTCTATTGGAAAGCTGCATTAACTGTTGAGCAAAACCTACAAGCAAGGGGACAAAAATCTGTTTTAAATCTCGCTCTTGTCAAATATCTTCTTTTCATCTACATGCACTGTCTTTGAAGTGTCAGGGCGAAAGGCAAAACCCCTATCTCTTTGGTGTGCAGACCAGAGCCCATTCAGGAAGATGGGTGTTCAATCCACAACATCCTTCCAGCCACAGTGTGGATGGACCCACTGCCTGGTTAGAGATCTGTGTGAAGAGATCTATCTTATTAGTAGAAATTAGACTTCTATTGTGAAGTGTTCTTACACTGATTCAAGTTTCCTTAATAGGTCATGTGCTATGGTAACAAATCTGAAATCCGTGTAGGTAAACTTGCTGATTTATTCATAGCTGATTTATGGATTTTACTTTGAGCCTCCAGAGGAATTCCATTACATCCATCATCTGTTTTACCAGATTTGATTATGTCAATGACTCTGTTGCCTCTCCTTCACCTCGTTTGATTTCACAGTCAGAATGAGCAGAGAGTATACGGAAAGGAGTATGTAACGGAAATCTCCAAGTTTCTGCCTCTGCAGACTTCCAAATTCAACGTCAAAATACAAACTTGAAGGCCATTTTTTATGTTAAAAAATATACAGGCTAATAGGATGCTCCAGCACATGGCTTTTGAAAAAGTTACCATAGTGTTAAAACGTGTGGTGTTGAAAGAACATAAACTTCACCAGATATGTCATTATCTTGACTGTTCTCTTTCTGTAGTGAGAGCAGATGTGCATAATTGTCCACCTTTCTGGGGCGCTTCTCAAGTATATATTATAGACTTGGAACACTATTTGTCTGGATTACAAGGGAGAATGATATCATTGGGAGTTCAGTGAGCTACTGTGTAGGAGGTTTCTGCTATTTCTGAATAAATTATCAAAAGTGCAGGAGTATTTCTGCCCTGCATTGCAGCCTCCTTTCCTGTCTCATCTAAAACCCCCAGCATCTACACAGTCATACAAAATAGAACTGGGTTTTGCTACTATATTGAGTAACTAGAGAAGTAAGAAGGGTCCTAAAAGATGTCAGAACATAACAAAAATTTATTTTGTTTGGAAGATTGGATGCCTGATAAAAGCTTGCACTTCATTTGAGTAGGTAGCTAAATGTGTGTTATCCTTAGGAGAGCAGAACATTCAGAAAAGCCTAAGAATGACACACAGAAAAGACACAATAACAAAACCAAAAATAAATAAATAAAAAATCTGGATTTCCCTCTATGCTTTGTGGCTGTTATTAAGATAACAGGTTCCAGGATACACAGACCCACTTCTGAAAAGAAATTCTTAGTCTGTGAGACCCAAGAGCCAAGCCTTTAGTCTATATCAGCACCTATTTTGTACATGACCTTTTGCTCAGGGCTTCAGCTTTCCTAAACCCATCCCTGTGGACACGGACAGTGTCTCTATATCTCTCCTTAGTCACCTACCCCTGCTTCCACCTCTTGCCTGCGACCTTTTCTGTGTTTGGGTTCTGTCAGGACTTCCTTGTTCATCCACACAGGCCTCCTGCTGATGTTGCCTGACTTCTTGCACATCAGGCTGCGCCATTATGGACCTTGGACGAGGAGATCCTTGAAAATCAATCAGTTCTCCTGGACCCCTCTTCTCTCCAGGGCCATATCCCATGGGATCTTTCCAAGCAGGTCCCTCAACAGGTGAAAGCCTGTTCTTCTGAAGCCTAGTGTTGTGATCCTGCTTTTTGTCTTATTACCTCCTTGCAGGATCCTGAACTTCTCCATTTCATGATCACTGCAGCCAAGACTGCCCCCAGCCTTCAAATTCCCAACCAATTCATCCTTGTTTGTAAGTATGTGGTCCAGCAAAGTGTTCTCCTTTGTTGGCTCATTGATTACTTGTGTCATAAATTAATCTCTTTTTTTCCTTCAATTCACCCCTTTTCCGTCACGATGTTGTCTCTGCTCAGGAAAGCTTGCAAGGCAAAACTAGCAGAATCATAAAGAATGAGAACCAGAGGACAAGAAGAATTATAAAGCAAGAGTCAGTGGTATGGTTTCCCATCTGAGCATTCATGCAGCTCTTGCAGAGACAGCGTATATTAAAATGCAGTCAGGTATTTCCTTGGAGAAACTAAGGCAATAGACAAGTTAATCTCCAGCTGTCCAGCAGTCCTAAGGCAATTTTTTCTAGCATCTCCTGTGGCACATACACTGGTGGTACACTTAAATTAAGAAATAGTGCAATGGGAGGTCCAGTGGTCTGCTTATCTAACATGACATTGCATGGTGAAGGTGTTTGTCTCCTTGTTGTGTGTGACAGGAGCATTCTTTCTTTGCCCTATCTCTTGGACAAGTTTAGAAAGTTGGCTGTGAAACTCACTAGCACTCAGTCAAATTCTGCAGTGGACCAGACAGAAAAAAAAATAGTTCAGAATTCAGGAAGGTTTGCAGTCTGCAGGTTTAACTGCACAGTGGCACATGCCATACTGTGTCACTGTGCTCAGCAAACCACTTTTAATGGTCCATTCAGACTGCCATTACATTTCTCATTTTGATTCTGCACTTACAATACCTTCACTTACAGTCCAAATTATGCAATGCATTAAAACATCTTGAAAGTGGGAAACAAACAGGCACCAAAAATTAGTTTCAGTAACCCTTGCTGTGTGGAAATTGAATGATAATACCACCCGCAGGGGTGCAGAGATTTACAACTAATCATATCTGTTCATACCAACCATTCAGATCCTGGACAATACGTAAATACCAGGCTCCCTATAGTGTATCTAATAATTCGCCTGTGCTCACTTTCAGCTAATAATTTTTTCTCCCCAAAACAATTTTATAAGCTGCAAAAGTTTGGTTCAAATCAGATTTGAAGCTTTGTGGATAAAAAGACAAAGGATTTGGGGTTTAGCCCTACACACAACATAACTAAGTACTTAAAATGATCTCTTAATTAAAACCAAATCAAAACAGAGAAAACCTGTACTACACAGCATGAAAGCCTTTAAAAATTCATTAATCTATCATATAACATTGCTGTATGTGATTCCTTCTGACAAATATGAATTTAATAACAGAAAACTTGAGAGGAGTTTGGGGCTTTGAAGGATTTTCACATTGCTACATCGTGCAATGCCTCCCATACATGGCATGATGGTAGGTTGTGGGTGCTAAGATCAGATAGAGGTTTGTAGTTCAAGAGTTGTGTGTGTACAAGAAGTGTATCTATTTTATTGGTGTGGTAGGGAGAAAAGAGACAGTTACCATTAACTCTTCGCCTATCCCTTTGTAACTTTAAATCTCTCAGACTAATACATAATGATAGAAACTCCAACAGATTTTTCCTTTTTTCCGCTCTTTTTTTCTGGCATCTCAACTTTTGATAATTTCCATGGCTTTTTGTTCACTTTAGATAAAATACAGTTTTAGCAACTTTGCCTTAGAAAGAAGCAGATCTAACGACCAAAAATACACTACTTAAAACAAAGGCCCCCCCCCCAAGATGCAGCCACTGCATCTCATCCACACATGAACAACCCTGTAATGACCAGCTTGCTCACTTGCAACTTCTCCTGGTTTCTAGCTTCTCCAGCTTCCAGGGGAGATGTTTCAAGCTATGCTTTCGCACAGGAAAAGAACTTTTATACATCTTTCAGGTTTTCTTTGAAAGATTCCTCATCTTTCACTGACTGAGTCAACATAAAGCTTTTCTTGGAAACATTGCAGCCTTTATTCCTGCTGGCTCCATCTCCCCTCTGCCTACTCACTGCTAAACACCAGCACTTCCAGGTAAGTTTGAGAAAGTGAAAATAAAGTAAACTCGCATGTTGGTGTGCTGTATATCACTTTTACTATGCAAATGATTGTTTAGAGAAGAATAAAAGGCTGTAAATATTTTGAGAAGTGGGCCCCCAGTGCCTCTTCAGTATGCCAAATGGCACTGTGTGCTTCGTAATTATGTAATATAGAGAATACCAGCTGGTTTGAATCGTTCTCAGGGGCTTTGGATGATATCGAAATGCTCGGCTCCCCCAGTGAGAGCCATAATCAAGCAAGTAATACCGTAAAGTCAGACCAAATTGACATTGAGTTGTTGGCTCTTAATACACTTTAAACCAGATGTTAATGCTGTACACTGTGATTTTGAAGTTTTGGGGGCTTTTTTTCTTAGATAAAGTATTATTTCTCTGACAAAGTAATGCTCTGGTATGTAGACGCTCTCTCAGAAGTTGCATTTTATATTTTCTGAACAGACAGATAGCCAGATGTTTATTTTCCACTGCTATGGCAAAGAATGGAAGGGGTACTTGTTTTGCTGTCACAAAGTAGTGCAAGGAGGCAGCCAACACACACATTGTTATGTATGTGGCATGACAATTGCTTAAAGCAAAGTCTTGGGAGCAAACTTGTCAATTCTTACAGTGGCACTAACTGAGAAGAAGTGGTAACTGCTTTCTGTTAACAAGTAAAAATAGGCAAGCATCGTAATTTACAAAATCTTTGCAATTGGTTCTCTAGTGTTTTACAAAGCAACAACCACCTAGAATTTCTCCAGAGCTCGTGGTCTTTAGCTCTTTACAAAAATGTAGTATGAAACTAATCACAGAACTAGAGTCTATACTATTATATCCATTTTGCGCAATCTAATATAGAAGCTGAGAAAGCTCTCAAGCTGTTGGTACAACTACACGCCTACTGAAGCATCACAATTAAACCACTCTCTTTCCACAGAGATTATGTCTTCCTTCATCATATTCTTAATTTTTTACAGCCATGCTGAGACAACTTTCAGTTTTTACAACAAGGCAAAGAGCTCCTTCCTTTTACATACCACAGCCTTCCAAGTCAAAGACCCTGTAAGCCAAAGAATGAACCATGTACCATTCACCATGTTTTCTATGCCTATGACAGGAAGTGGAGCTGAACATAACCGGAGAGGCTGCTCTTCTTTCTGTTTACACTAGCAAGTGAAAAAACCATCTTGCCTCCTACAGGCATCTAAAGCAATAGTAGGATTGTCCTAACAGAAAAGTCCACTTTGCGATATGGACTGGAGGCCCAGCAATCAGCGTGCAGCGTACTGCCCCGGTGCTCAATAGCCAATCCTCCTGCACAACCAACAAATATTTTACACAATGCCCACACAAATCCTATTCACAATTATAATTTTCTCACAGTATTAGCCAAAAATCTGCCAAGTTTGAAGGACCAAGGACGGAAGCACGGCTGCCATGTGTCACACGTGATCATGACATCAGTCCATGTTCCTCTTCATCCTTCCTCCCCTCCTCATAGCCTTACCAGTTTGCCACTCTGATCCCTTGACAGCCATTCTGCTGGTTTTAGGCTGCTTTGCATGCTGCTGTCTGATCCGAGATGTGGGAAACAAAGAGTGCTAGGAGATTACAGGTGCTGTGAAACAAAGCTACTGCATAAGGGATAGAGTTCAGCAACTGCTTGGCTGAAAGAAAATGAGAGGAATGCAAAAATGTACTGACTGCCTACTGTATATTATAATATCCCAAGGTGAACCGTAGTGACATTTCCTCCCTGAGACACTAATATAGCACAGACTTTGTATAAATACGTAGCAATTCATCACCAAAAATCAGTATAATACCCTTTTATCCTCTTGAATAAGCACTAAAAGATGTTTTACGTATTATCAGTAGCCTCCTTCCAGATAGCTATGTTAAAACAGAAAATAGACAAGCCCTTAGGTAATAGGAATAAGCACAAGCAATTATGTTATCAATTATTCAGATGGATAACTGCTTTGAAGAAGACAACACAGCTGTTTTAATAATTAATAATACTTAGGACACTAACAAACTACAATGTCACTTAAAAAGATTTTTATGGCCTATTGGACAAATATTTTTTGGAGGAACACATGAAAGTAAAGGAGCATTTGAGAGACTTCTACGTGGGTTATAGAAAGATTGTATCAGCATTTCAGGTTAGATTGCACTTTTAAAGTTACTTTCCACAACAATCTTTTATCCCAAATAAACTGTTCTAAAAATAATGTGGCAGTCTTGTACTTCAGTAGTTAATATTTTGTTTTCTATTGAGTCTACCTTTTTGAGATTCTTTTTTCTTGTCAGTTACATTATTTTCAAGATATCAAAACCTGACTTTCAATTCTTCTTTTCCCAATGAAAGTCCATAAAGAATCCATCTCAAAATGAAAATTTGTTGGGAATGGGTGCTGCAATAAACCTCTTGCTTGGAGTTCACTGCAATTTTAAGAAAATAAGAACAAGAAAATATCCAATCAGCTCTTGTATTCATAAAAAAAGTTCCTTTTGAGGAGCTTAAGAAAAATGTATGCAATTGCATTTTTGTACCTAGGTTAGTAATTCTACTTTCCTTATCTGTTTTATTAGTTTTTGTTAGTTCCATTTACCCAAGACAGAGGAGAGAATAGAGATTTTTGCCCTGAAGAGCACTCAGAATTTTCTTTACAGGAGTGCCTAAAGATAGACTCCTAAATCTATACTTAGGTATCTAAGAAGTTTGGCTTTTTGGCATGAATAACAAACAGCTCTCCTTGAAGGCATTCACCACCTTTTAAAATAACTGAAGGTAGGTTTTTGTTCAATGTCTAATTAAAGAATGGATTAATCTCTAATTTAGTAGGACAATTATTGTATCATTTAAGATTAAAATCATTACTATAGACCTGTGCCTTTTCAAGACCAAGATCCTGTGGGAGGTTCAATACACATAATTTCAAGAATTAATCTGGAGCTGACTGTGGGATCAGAGCTATAGTTCTATTGCTTACATTTGTCCCTCTAAAAGGTAGTTATTCCCCAGGTTTCTTTCCCAGAATCGTCTCCTGGAACCATGCTTCACTGATTGCTTATGATTCAAGGACATGACTGTGCAGGAAATTCGTCACAGCAGGCTGGAGGGGTGTTCCATTTATGTTCGAAAAACTGCAGGCTCCATGGTAATATGTCTTCAGACTTGCCCCAGCACAATAACGACAGAGCAAACAGCTTCTCAGAAAACATCAACACCTGACTTCCAGAGGGAGCAAAAGGCGACGTGATTTTTGATTCACGACGTGATGCCTGGCCTACTGACACAGGCATATTTAGAAAAGGATTTGCACACGGAAGCAATTTAACTACACTGAAGTTTAAGGTAACAAAAGCTTGTTTCAAAAGATACATGCAATTTCTATGTCAGACCTTAACTATCTGGAAAAGCAGTGTGTGATTTCTTCAGCTAAACTGATAAATAGGGTTGCTTTGCTAAATTTTATTTTCCATCTATTTTTGATATTAAAAAAAAAAATCCTTCACTTTGGGATTATTTATTGGAGCTGCTTCTTCCATAATTTTTAGAAGCTCATTTAATATTAATTAGAAAATTCTATGCAAACAACAAAATATCAAATATGTCACTGCTTTGGTAAACCTAAAAATAAGCAAAGATGATCTTTATTCAAGCACAACTATACAGGGACTGAACTGGAATGAATCATAGGATTCAACTGGTTGGTATTTCTCCCTTTCTACCCCTACCTCCCCAAAGGCTGTAGCTAATGCCAAATTGACACCAGAGATTTTGGCTTGGAAAATAATAAAATAAGGGGGAAATTATTTAGCTATCATTACCAGTGGGATGGTTGTTATCAGAAATATGGGGATGAGATCTAAGATCAACCAGAATCAAATCAGAGATGACAGGCATACAGCCATTACAAAAAAGGCTTTAAAATATAGCAACAAGAGAAGACTTAGCAATAGTAAAAACTTCAACTATAGACGGAAATTATAAAACTTCATAACATGCCAATGAGGCTCAAGTATTCAAATAATACTTGCATTTGCAAAAAGCAGAATGTGGTACTCATGGCATGAGAATGATGAAAGATTTTTTCATCATGTGAGTAACATAAGTGGATAAATACCTAACATGGACTAGGGATAAGGATTACTAAATCAGCTTCTTTTTTATAATGACATCCCAAAGCTCTATGGAGATGGCTGGAGAGCTATTTCAAACACTATTACCAGTTTTTATATAAGCCTTGTAATACTCAGGAAACTTAAGAAATTTGTAAGCATGCTAACATTTCAGTATGCAACGAAGGCAAACAAAGAAGTATGAATGCTGTGCATGATAAAAGAAAATATTTCCAAAGATTTGGTTTTGAAAGCATGGGAATACAATTAAACACTATATTTGGGGTTACATAATGGAAGTCTTGGCAGCCATACCAAGTTCTAGTATTTTAGGCGGTTATAAATTGGTAACTATGAAGTTGGGATAGTCTTAGAATTTTGTACTGGTTCACTTAGAACCACCTTAACTACTGCTTAGAAAATAGCGCAACACTGGACAATACCAGTAAAGCGTACATTCAGAACACTAAGTGATCTAAAATTATCTAATACTGAATCATTCTTAAAATGCTGAAAGCGTGATTTTGTAACTTTGAATACTAGAGACAATCCCATTTAAAAAAATAATCTAGGAGTAAATAAATAAAAAAACCATTGCTGATTTTTCAAATTACACAAAAGACTGCTAGTATACTCTGATGCGGAGAAGGAAGTAGTGCCTGAAAGGCAAGCATACGTAGGAACTGCAAACACAGGCTACACTAACAGAACAGGAGGTTTGAACCCTGGAAAATGGTGAAGCTGAAAAAGATTCAGAGAGAACATGAACTCCCAGGATGGTTTAATGACAAGAGGTACTAATGAAATCCTTGGGCATGAGCAAGGAGGATTAAGCAGAAATAATGACTTCAACACAGTGCTAAATTGACATGAGAGCATTTCACATGTATTTGGCATGCATAAACCAAAAATTATTTTCAGAAACTGAAGAAATTTCAGGGACAACTCAAAAATAATTCAGTTAAGATATCTCTGTGTAAAATATTCAGAAGAGATCTGTATATATCCCACATCAAGAAAATGATTGCAAGATGATCAGATAAGCAGCTTTTTAACTTATGCTCCCCCAGTGCCTCTATCCCATCCCATACCTGAAAGGCACCACTGCCTCACTCAGCAGTTCTGCAGGCAGGAATCACCCCACAAATGGTGGGCTGTATCCCCCCATATGTATTCTCTGTCCCCCCATATGAAAAGGGAGAACACGGACTGGACTCCTCTGCTGGAAACCCCCTGGGTCAGGTTGCAATGACCGGCGCTAGCCCCTGAAAGAAGAAAGGGATAGCTGGAGCTGGAGCCAGCCAGCTCTCATGAGAAACGGGCATGATGTTTTAACTGGGTATGTGCAGGTACCACACAGTCAGCCCAGGTGTCTGGAACCTCGGTCTTCCTGGGTTTGCCCAGTGAATGGCATCTCGATCTGGAAGCAGCAGCAAGGGCAGCTTGGGAGAGTGCCGCTGTGTGTTTGCAGGACCCATCCGCACTTGCTTTTCGTGATTAGGAAATTCAATATTAGCTGCTCTGGAGAAACAGATGTTGCCTGACTCTGTTCAGCTAATTGACCACATCCAGGTAAAAACCTTACAAGGCAAAAACTAGTTGAAAATTAGCAATGTTTTACAGGCCTTCTTTTCAAATTTTATTTCTGATGTTGGAGAAATTAGATTGGGAATATGGAAGATTTTAAAAGATGAAAGGAAAAACATGTTTAGGTATTTCTATAATTAATGTAAGACATTAAGCATTTGCCTTACAGATTCCCTGGAAATATAACAGTAACCTTCCAGCACCATTGTGTACATGACAAGTCAAGTCATCAACACATCCCATGTGACTGCAGATTGTGCGAACTATTAAGACCATGAAAGCCAAGGAAATTCCCCCCTCAGAAACAGAATACTTACACACCTATTCCTAAATCATATACAGACAATGTCATATAGAAGATACTTGATCGATTAGTACTGCGATAGCAATTTTTTTCCTCTCTATATTTGTCCCTCTGTTAGTAAGTGCTTTTAAATTCACCCAACTACAAATGCCACAGAAGTTTAGAAACTTATATAGAAGAGTTGTTTTCAGTCAGAACCATTATCACTGGAAGAAATAATCCATTCTGATTAGCCATTTAGATATATTTTCAGAAAAAAGAATTGCAAGTATTTAAAATCTATTAGGTGAACAGACTGTGAATGAGGCTTCTGTTGTTTGCAGTCTTATTAAAAGTTAGAAAACTGCATTTTTATTAAAAAAAGCTAAATGAAGATGGGTTGATAGGGAACAGATTGTGACAGTTTATAAATTGAATTAAATTCTGAGATAGCATCCATTTTAAAGTTTGTCTTCCACTTTAATCTGTTTCTCCTTTTGCACACAGAAAGCTTGGTGAATGTTGGAGGAATTGAAAGAAACTGGCACAATACACATTCATCTCAGACTCCTGTATGCAATAATCTTTCCTCCCACTCCAGCTCAGAGATCATACTGCTCAAAAAGCAGGATTTGACGGGTTTTGACAGCTGATATTTTAGATATTAGGCACCTAATATCTTTTGAGTATCTGGCAGAGAAGTTTAATCTCTTGGCCAATCATTTTTATGTCTACCTGTCCTACAGATTCAGCATTCTAGTTGTGCACTGTTAGAAGAAATATCAGAACATTTCTGTGGCAATTTTTTGTTGTAAAGGCTTTATTTATTAATACTTACAAAGATAATTTTGCTCCAGTTATAAATCAGGTTAGCCAAAGTCCAAAGAACTCATCTCACAATAAGAAATGGTCAAGATCAACCTTCTGGGCCATGAGCTGGTCCCATGGCTGGGCACTTACTGCAGCACGTACAGACCTGGCTTTTCAGAAGTGCGGTTCTACTTATAGCAAGGCACTAAACAGGCACCTACACTTTCTAGAGAGATCAGGAATGTCCTTTCATGCCAGCAATACAGAATATGAAAGCCACAAAGGAGAATGAGGAAATACTGGTCTCGCTTTTATAGCACTGCTGTGAAAAACACCATTTACTATAGCTTACATTCTGGGTGACTGAGAGAGGAAGCAAAAAAGAGAGTGAGATGTAAAAAAAAGAGCTAGCAGAGGAATTCTTAACAGACAGTTAGAGGGTCTCTTTAAGGAGGAGTGCCCCTTCAACCACAGAGAAGAGTACAAGAGCTAGAAAAGAAATCCTGGTGAGATGAGGCTGAGGGTTACAGATGCAATACATGCAATACATGGAAGCAAAGCAAGCAGGTCATTTTTACAAGAGAATAGATCTTGAACAGTTAAAATATAGCAATATATGTATGACAGGCAAAAGGAGGGAAGGAGGGGTATATATTGGGTAGCCATGAGATTTGGAAAGTAGAAAGACATAGGAGCTTGCAAGAAGGAAAGGATAAAGAAAAGGTACATGTCTTAGAAGGCAGATGGGGAGGGATATTTTGAAGTGGAATGTATCTAGGGATGGTGTGAAGGATGATTTGGAGGAAAAATATCAGGAGGTTTCAGGCAACAGAAAAATAGAACTTTAGCTTGACAAGGAATGAAATAGATGCTTGGTAGAAGTTTTGGGGGGGGTGTTTGTTGTTTTTTTTTTAAAGGAGCTTCAGAGTTAAATAGTTAATAAAGAGAAAGGGCATTGATAGAAAGATGGTATGGAAAATATGGGTAGTTTAAGGAACAAAATCCAAGGAATCGGTATTGGATGGGATTTTTCCACTTTAAAAGGCTGACTGTCTACTCAAGAGAGATGCCTAAGGTACGCAAGATACAGATAGAGTTTGAGTTGGCCTCAAGAAAGATCAGAAGCTAAATCAAAGATGCAGTAAGTGGAGAGAAGTAAATAAGTGTTGGCAACCAGAGATACAAAGACTACCTGCATCCATGACAAACGGCAGAACAAACATTAACCAATCTAAGCATCCTAAACAAGCAAATAATTAATCAAGGCAGCATATAAAGAAATCATATTTAACAACAGTTGAAGCCACATGTTTTCTCAGGATAGAGAGGCATGAGTTTCATCAATTTTCAGAGGTCTTCAGTATTCCCACCTGCTATATTCTATTTTTTTTCATATGCTATACACCTGCAAGCTAGAGGACATATTAACAGCACTTAAGTATGTACAGCTCTCTCCAAATACTCATCTCAAATTGATTACTGGAGTATATATTTACTGCCTGTCTAAGCTGCAACTGAAATTACTGAAGGACTCAAAACAATCTTAGAAGACGATGATAAGCAACGTTACACAACAAGCACTTATTATTGTTTTAAGTCCTGCCAGAAAGTAGACACGCACTGTGATATTGATATGAAAAGATCAGTTACTTATTTCCATTGAATTAACAGGAAATGACTTGACAAAGTAAAAGGAAGAAAAAGCACTATGTTTTTTTCCTCTTCTGGCTGTGCACTTGTAAAGCTGTCACATCTTGTCATGATCAGAAGGAAAAAACCTCACAAACCTTTTGCAAGAATTTTTTTCCAATCTACTTAATCAAATACGCCTAAAACGTGTAGAAGTACGCATTTTGGCAGAGGTCTGAAAAGTTACTCAAGTCTCATTCAAGCCTATGAATCAGAAACTGAGACAGTGTTACTGTTGGTAAGTCAGGCAGCTTCTGGGATTCTCTAGCAGGGAGCTATTATTGCACTTTGCCCACAGGTAGCCATCAACCTCAACCACCTTTGCTGGTGCATTTCTCATATTTTTAACTCCTCCATTTCACTTTATCCTGTCTCAGCTTTTGGGTCCAGGAGTTCAGAAATGCAATTTCTCTCTTTCACCACTTCAAAAGCATCCTGTTTGTTCAGCTGTCCCCATCATCTGTGAGTGCTTCAACCTCAGTGTTTTAGGCTTTTTTCTCACTGTCCTGGTTTCAGCTGGGATATAGTTAACTGTCTTCCTAGTAGCTGATACAGCGCTATGTTTTGAGTTCAGTATGTGAAGAATGTTGATAACACTGATGTTTTCAGTTGTTGCTCAGTAGTGTTTAGTCTAAAGTCAAGGATTTTTCAGCTTCTCATGCCCAGCCAGGGCACCTGACCCAAACTGGCCACCAGTGTATTCCATACCATGGGACATCCCATCTAGTTTAGGAACTGGGAAGTGGGGGGGCAGGGATTCGCCGCTCGGGGACTGGCTGGGTGTCGGTCGGTGGGTGGTGAGCAATTGCCCTGCGCATCATTTGTACATTTCAATCCTTTTATTACTACTGTTGTCATTTTATTAGTGTTATCATTATCATTATTAGTCTCTTCTTTTCTGTTCTATTAAACCGTTCTTATCTCAACCCAGGAGTTTTACTTCTTTTCCTGATTTTTTCCCCCATCCCACTGGATGCACAGTACCTGTGGGATTTGTCCTTTGTATCTTCACAAGACTGAAAATAGTACCAGTGAAGCAACACATCACAGATTTGTCAGTATTACTGTATGGCTCCTTGTGAAAGGTGCTGGCAGCAGGACAGTTCAGAAGGTCTGTCTGCCAGCCAAAGAAGGTTATTATTTGTTATCATCTGCTAGTACCAATATAAGCCATGTTATGGGACTATCATAGAGAGAACTGTCCTTGAAATAATTTTTAGGGCCATTTTTAGCTCCTTGGCTTTAAAATCTAAGACCTTGGGCCAGAGCAAAGTTTTCTTCTGTGTCAAGGAGTTCCATGACTGGTGAGAAGCTGCACCCTTTTACTGTTCCAAAGCTGCCTTCTGCCACCTTCAGTTCAGCTCCCTCTTACTTATAGAGAAAGATGCGATCAGCCTGTCCAGGCCACTCTTGGTTCTCCTGAGTATTAATGGTGAGCTCAATGCCTTCATTTTCTGTGTGAAGTTTGGACTTTTTTCTACATGCATCACTTTGTATCTATTTACATTGCATTTCATCTGTCATTTCACTGCTCAGTCACTGATTCTTATAAGTTCATCTTGTAGTTTGTTATTGATGAACCTTGTCTTTACGATGCTAAGTTAATTTTAATATCATCAACAGACTTGGTCACATCTATATTCATTCTATTATTTCTATTCCTTGTTTTCTGTCTTTTGATCCACTATCTGTCTATGCAAGGAACTGTATAGGCAGCAATCCTGTAGTCACTTAAATTTCCTTAAAACTTTTGGGAAAGAAGTCTTGTTGAAGGCCATCTGGAAATTCTGACAATCTCCTTTACCCGTGTACTTGCTGACAACTTTGAAGAATTCCAGTGGCTTTGTGAGTCAAGCACTCCATTTTAAAAAGCCACCATGAATGTTCATCGTATTTATCCATGTGTCCCTTAATTCTATTTTTACCACAGTTTTTATTCATTTCCCTGAAAATTATATTTGTCTGTTACAGACTAACACCTGTATAGATTACAGGTCTATGTTAACCCTGACTTCCCGGAAAGCCTGTTTAAAAACTGGTGTCACATTTGTCACCTTCCATCCTTAGGTACCAGAGTGGTTTATGTGATGAATTATAGGCTGCTGTTAGTTACACAACAATGATGAATAAACACCTTTTAAAACCAAACCAAAACAAGTCGTTTTCAGCTAATGATGTGTCTAAAGGATTTAGAGCTGTTGCTCTACTTTCTCTCAACTGCACCTGACTGCTTATGTACTTTATCCACTTAAAATTGAAAGTACTATCCCTCTCAGTTACCCAAAGAGAGAAATTTTCTGATTTACTGATAACACCCAGAAACTGGTTTGTATGCAGTACCTGCTAGTATGTCTCTACCACTACTGGCAAAAGCAACCACAAGAACACAAACCTTAAATGGCATCCTTCCTAAGAATTCCTGCTTAAAATTAATTGGATATGATGACTTCCTGTTGTTTCCAGACTTTGGTGTAATTAGGTTCATATTTAATTATAATTGAAAACAGCTAAATTTCCATCAGAGGGCTGTTTAGTTGTGAACTTTTGTCATCTTAAAGGCCTCAAATGAAAGACTGCAATGGATTTAACAAAACTGAATATCTCTGATGCAGATACCTGTCATCTCTGTCAGTGCTTCTCAATAAACCCATCTCAACAATTTTGTTCTCCTGTCTCACCAGCAACTGAAGTGGTCAGGCAGCTGGATTAGTGGATCGTTATAGGTCCCTTCCAACTGAAATATTCTATTTTGTTCTATTGTATTCTATTCAACCATTGCTACTTGGGGTTACTTCTAAGAAATACAAATTTAAATTATGTACAGAAAACATGCACTAGCCATAATGCAATGCTATCTACAAATGTTCATACTAGGTTACCTTACTAGGCTATTTGTTCTACTGTGCGATAAATGAGGAAAACATTACTATAGGTAATACACCCACATAAATGACAAAATGATATTTAATATATTGAAAATAGTCTGTACATACACAGTCTCATTTTTTTCCAGTTACAAAAGTTGTGTCTAATAAAGACACAATAAATGGCACATGACTGAAACACCAACACATTTTCTTCCAGCCTTGATTTGAGGAGGGTTCTCTATGCTTCACCAAGCAGAGAAAGATGGTTTTCTTCCTTGCATCAGACACAAGCAAGTAGAAGGTTTTGTATATTTGTCTCATGACAACATTTCATCTTAATACAATCTGGTCACAGCAGCTACTGCAGAAAATTGCTCGCAGTTTGCTGGCACCATGGGAAACCATCGTTACTGACAAGATTGAGAAACCCATCAATGACAATTCAGGACTCAATCTAACTGTAGCACCCAAGTGCTGTGCTTTTTTATTAGGGCTATTTTCTTGCATCTCTTTAATTCTTATTCATGTCCATTGGTCCTTGACTCACATTGCGATTCAATGCAATAAAGGCTTCAGCTCAACAGAATTCAATCTCAGAAATCATCAAAAAGTAAGATTTATGTAGTAGTTTTTAGAAAACCTTATGACAGCCACCAATCCAGGTGAGGACACGTAAGCTCTTCTTCAACAGTATTACAAAGATGTTCACCTATCTCCTTCACAAAGGAATCACACAGGGCAGCTTGTTCTGTATCATGTTGTGATGACATAATTCACTTTCTCTGTGGATGTTTGGCAGAAACCAGTTATCATCTGTGCCAGCAACTTTGTTTAATAAGTTTGTTTGGTTGAAACTCATCTATCAAATAGTAGGTTTTTTACAGAAAAAAATAAATTCACCTTTCAGTCTCATGATCACTCACCCCAAATTAGACTAAAGCCATCACTGCTCTTAAAAATTAAATAGGGTACAGAACTATGCTTTTGAAAATATATGACTTCCTGAGCTTGCAAATGTCACACAACAACCAGTAGAAAACAAGAACCAAAAACCACAGGTCTATTTTTTGCTTCCTTGTACTGCAAATACTGTAGCTATGTGAGCAAGGGAGAGAGATGCTAAAATTCTAGAAACAGGACAAAAATACATCCTTTGGCATGAGACACAAAGATTCATACTGTCTTCAGCTGAAGTTGATGCACCTGTCATTCCTATGCTACACCAGTTCCCTGGTCTTCATCTGCAGTACAAATCTCTTGTTTCATACAAATCTACTATTCCATACAGTGGCAAAAATTTACAGCTATCTTTTCCCAAAGCAGAGTTAATCAAACCTGTAATCAGAATCTCATTTGTGGGCGGTATGGGGGGTGGGGGGAGTGGGATTATTCTTATTTCTTCTTTTCTTATAGTAACCTTCAGTCCCTATCTGGAAGACCTCTCAAAAAACTACATCCCCAATCTCTCACTGGTAAGTGGTAGGGTTTTCTAGCTTTTGATTTTCATCAGTTATTGAAAACCAATCTTGAAATAAACTCAAAGCACCTTTTTTCCAAATTTAGTACAGATTCTCAATTTCTGAATATCCAGTTTGGACAATAGCTGGGGGGAGGGGGGGGAGGGGGGGTGTGGATTTTGGCTTTTTTTTAATGTTATACAGTCAGGCACAGAAAAGAGTTTAGGCACAAAGAATACCACTGCAGGAGGGTGCTGAAGATAGGTCACGAGATTTTTCAAGGTATTAAAGAAAAAAAAATTATGTGGCTGGCCTTGTTTTGTAGCCTAAGGCTGGTTCCATCCCAAGTGAAGTCATCACCAACTAGCTTCATTATGGACATCACATTAAGCTGTCATGTCATTAAACAAGCAGAGTGAATTAGGTCAATACTAAGAAACAATTCCTCTCCCCCTTTCATCATTACATTACACAGATCCAGAAAGAGACACCAGACAGATCATGGTCCAAAGCTAGTATTGGCAAAAACACCAGCAACCCAGCAAGACACAGCCAAATTTTCATCTGGGAAAGTGATACTGTGCAAATGGAAAAAAACATCTGTGTGCTAGGGTATGCTGACCTGTTCTGAACCACATGTTCAAATTACTCTCAAACAAAGCAGGTGGCAAGACCTATTCATTCTTTACATAAGTCAAATAAATGTAAAAAACACAACAAATAAAAACATATCCGACACTTAATTACAGTCAGGGAATAGGATAAGTAGACATACAGCTAAAAAAGCCAGGATGTTTTTTTACCCAAATTAATTTCCTTATATGATTTTTTTCTTTTTCTAGCCCCCATCTGTTTTTAATCTTCAGGCTGTGAACTGTTCTTTTGCCTCTTTACATTCCTCATTATGATCTTTTCTTCACTGAAATCTTTCAGTCATATAGTGGGATAATTATTACTAACAATATACCTAGGAATTTTTTTACCTGCTGGTACTTCTAACTATTAAATTTTTATTAATTCTTAGGATGTGTTTTCAATATTCATGTGTTTACTTTTTTTGTAAAAAAAAATTATTCTGGGCAAAGATAATTCCACTCTAGCTTACAGGTTCCTTCCTATCAGGTCCATTTAAACTTGCACTGAACAGTACTTACACTGAAATGGTAGAAAATACAGTATATAAATATTACTATTTGTATTGAGTTTTGAAGCCTCAGAGCTGAGTGTAAACTAAGGTAAATTGTCAGCTACACATACATATGCATATGTGCACACACACATTTTTCATTGTTTTACTTGAAACTTCTTAAAGGTATAAAAGTCTATTCAGAAGACTTTAGGTTATTGTTGAATGAAACCACAATGTTTTAATTCATCCCTGTAATTTCTCTCTCTGAATTTACTCCATAATGGTTGCTACTTTCTTCTTTACGTGCAATCTGATTTTGAATAAATTTTAGTTGCAATAAGGCTTACACTGTGGAGGACCAGTACTCTATGGAGAAGATAAAAAATCTTAACACTAATCCTAGAGAAAACAGTGTGGGTAGGATCCAACCTCTTTAGCTGCTTCTTCTCTCAAGGTCCCCACAAGACAGCAGTTCCATTTTTTGCTGTCATCTAACTTGATCACCTGTGCCAATCACCCTGTCCTAGGAGTACCTTATTTATACTCCAGGAAACATATTAATTTTTATAATAGGGAGAATATTTATTCAGCACAGAAAAGTAAAGTGTGAGTCTTTTATACCTTCTACAATAGAAATAGCCTGATGAAATAAGGTATCACTCTATGGTCCAAGGAATGGGATCTCATAGTTACAGACTATAGACAGTCTTAAAGTAAAGTCATTCTAAGAGTTACTAGGAAGATCAGACTTCTGTAAGGGATATTTTTCCTATGGTTAAAGCCTACAAACTGTGATTAAAATCAGGGGCATTAGAATTTAGAATTTAATCTGTAGATTCTACAGGTCTTCATTAGGTGAACACATAGCAATCAAATCAGAAAGGAAAAAAAAAAATTTTTCCTTTAAAAAGAAGCTTGAAAATGATGTTACTAATGCTTGTATCCTATGTTCACACAAGGATTTGCAAAGTAGAATGAGCTTACTCTTGTCCTAACCAATTTTACATCCAGTTTTCAAATAGGAAGCAGTGGACTCCACAGGCTAAATGTGATGATACTTTTTTAAACATGAAAAAAAAAAAATAATCAATTCAACTCCAAAGTTACAAAATTAACTGTTCCTTAACCTGAGGTACAATGGAACTCTATGAATTTCCCCACTGGAAAGACCTACTATTTTTTTTTTTAGTGTGAGATATGTCTTGTATGGCACTCTGTTGAGAGAAAAGCACTGATGGAAGGAAGCCAGTCACAGAGAAGGATGATGCTAGCTGTGGTAACAGTGGCTTTAGATGGCAAATGTACTACCTATGATGCAAAACCACATTTACCCTGCATTTCTGTTCATTGCAGCAAATACTGTATTTATAAAATAATCAGATTGCATGACAAATCTGTACAGAAATACTACAAGTCTCTTCCACAATACAGTTCAACACACTTTGGTTCTCTTCCCCAAAACCACTCTATAGCACTGGGATATGCACACGTGCTTAATCACAGATATGCAGAAGTTCACATATGCTCAGCCTAATCAACTATTCCTGGACACAGGAAAATAGCGATACAACCTAAGCTGTTCGGGCTGCACAAATAACTTGTGTAGAAGGTTAACAAAACACTGGAATATATTAGGTACTTGTGGAGTCAAAGCTAAAACTGGATTGCTTGAGAACCTTTTCCATACATTCAAAATATGAATAGAAAAGAATTTCCTGTCCTTACATGTCTTTAACTGCTCACTCCTCCTCATGGCAACAAAAACTACTCATGTGCAGGACTTTTTTCCTCATTATGTCAATCCTTTCTAGTCAAAACAAAAGCTCTGGAAAAATTTTGTCTAAAGCAAATGTCTACTAAGAAGTGCCCTGCCCACATACGGAGGAATTAACTGAAAGGAAAATTATTTGATTGGTGAAGCTATCCTAAGTTTTAGGTAAACGGGCATCCTAAGTTCATTCACTGTTCAGGTGTTCCTGGGGTCAGTAGTTTATTCCCATCTACTACCTGTGAGATCAGAACCACATCAGTGTCATGCCTCTATTGCTTGAAGCTAATTTTGGTTGTCTTTTTATAACTCGGAAAAGATAATAAATAATCACACATACAATTAGGGCAGTGAGAGACTACCATTAAAAGTATTCAACATATGTCTAGTTGCTCAACTAGGACGAAGGCAGTCTCTCTTTAACACAAATCTAATTAAAAACAGCTTACATACAGTGTCTCCAGAGTATGCTGAGACAATATGGAAAATATGCATATTTAAAATCCCTGGATTTAAATTTAGCATAGCAAAGAATGCAAAGAATGTAGAAAGAGTACTTTCAATGAAATTTAGAACCCCAAGTATTTTTTTCTTTTTTGCAGGTAGGATCTTAGGTTATTTGGGCACATTTGACAATTTTATCTTTGGTCTATAAGACAGGTTTTCCAGCTGGGTCTCAGATTCTGTAGACAACACCCCAGATGAGTTACCTGGCTGATATCAGCACAGATATTATTTGATAGAAGTACTGGAGCTTTACATAACTCTGCTCATTCTTTAGAAGACCCAGGAAGATCTCATGAAGAAGCATATTCTCCATTAAGCAGAAGTGATTGAAAACGCACCCCTAAATAAGGGTCTCTCTCCCAAGCACTGTGATCCAAAGCAATTTCTGAACAGCATCTAGCACCAGGAAGAAAATGAAATTACAGAAAATAATCTGAGCAGGAAAGATGGAAACATCTGGATATATGGAAGGCAATTGCAAGAGATCTAAACCACATTATGTATTTTGAGGAATGGATGCTGGTGAAAAGAAAAACATGCAGACAATAGTCTGATAGCAGCAGATTCCTGTGTTCTTGATGTGTTTTGGTTGGCAATCACGCAGAGGGAGCTAACTGTACAAGTGCATTGCATGTAGCTACAGAGAGTCATACCTCATGTAAGACCAACACATTTGTTCTAAAACATGTATGTTTTAAGCTTGAGGACAGAAAATAAATTAAACCTTGAGAAAGGTTTGTGGCTGATCTAAGGCTGAAAAGCTGTTTGCAACTCTGAGAGGATTAGCTGAGATAAAAGACCAACTCTTGATCAGACTACAGGACAGAAATCTCAGAGGGAGATTTCGAGGAGACTTAGAATTAGTCCTTTACAAGGTGATTCTCATTTTCCCAGCAACAGCTACCATATTGACCAGGCTGAAGTTTCTGACCCCGTAGGCAAGATTAAAAATGCAAAGGTATCACAAGGAATGGCTAGAAGCAAAAAGCAAGTAGAGCTGGTTCAATGTATATTTAATAATACCTGAAGCTTGCACAAAGTGCTAAAATAGGGATAATATAATGAAGCAAAAACCCCCAAGGGATGCCTTTTATTTTTAAGAAAGGATAACAATATGCAGAATCAGCTGACATACAGAAGGAGTGGTAGCAGCACTGTGACTGTATGACACCATACACCAATTGCCTACAGTCCATTAGGAACCCAAAACAGGCACGCTTGGACTGTTTACTCTTATTGCCATTCTTCATTTTCAGAAATGCACAGTCAAGAAACATTTTCATTTCAATTTCCTAGCAACAAAATAGGTATCTTTGCATATGGAGAAGCACTTTAGGCTGTGGAGAGGTGTCTGTCATCTAAGCTCCAGTGTACCTACCTCCACTCCCCAAAGAAATAAAGTCAGTAGATGTGTTTGGAACAAATCATCCACAAATGACTATGGCAGCCTGCACTGACTGAAACGGGAAGCTCACACTGGGCAGACGAAGCCATGCCTACCTCTGTGGGGCATCCAGTAGTCAGCACAGTTGCTGGTAGAGGCAGGACCCAGGCATTCCTACCCTGAGAGCATTTGAACCCCACTGCTCAGGACTGCCCTACTCATCTGATAAGAGGCAGGACTGAGAGGGAACTGCATCTGCTTGGAGCTGGGAAACCAAGAATGGAAGAGGTGAAGGGCTGAAGAGAGAATGGGCATGAGAAAGGCTGATACAGTAGCTCCGTTCCCATTCAAGGATCATTGCATACACCTTAAAATGGTTTTGAGAACAGGGACCAGCATCCTTAACTCCCAGCGGAGTTTGCTTTTCACTAGGCTTTGTGTGTGTTGACATTTAACTTTAAATTTAATAGCCTACTATTACCGTAGACCATAGTTTGCAATTTGCAACTACAATTTCCTAGGAAACCAATAACTTACAGAAGCCTAAGAGCAGGTTAAAGTGCTCACAGTCTGGTCTGCCTGAGCGCTTGACTATATCAATGAAAAACCAGCAATTTATGAATGCTTAAATTACATAGGTAGGAGAGGATGGGTCAAGGTCATGCTTCTGTACTTCGCATTTCTGATTTTATACAGAAGAAAAATATGCAGGGCAACTCTCCAAAGTGTTACATATCATTCAATTCTGCTGCTGACTTGCTTAAAAACTTGAACTTTATTCTCATGGAATGACAGAGAAAACAGTGTGAAGCTGCATTTTCCTTGATAGTTCAGATCTCATCAGGAAATGTCCAGTTGCTGAGTCAGTAAGTTTTTTAAAAAGCTTCTCCATAAAGCAGCTCTAATACTGGATTACTTCCAGCCTACTTTTTGTCCCCTTGTTGAATTATGGGGCATGGATTTTTCAAACAAAGCCCTTGCTGCCTGCCATTAATCCTTTTGGGTAAGCAAATCAGCAAGCCTTTTAATCACTGGGATAGATACAACCACTCCTAGCAAAGCATCACAAACCATCTGCCAATTTCACAACTATCAGATCCATGAGTGAATGAAAGTACAAGATAAACAGCATGGTATGGAATGCCACAGCTGAATAAAAAATTAGAACCAGCACAGGGGAGACGGATTACTGCTTTATTGTACTACAATCCACAGAGCAGTTAAATCTCGACATATCATTCCTATTATGGCAGTCTGCTCCAAACTGCAAGTCTAAGCATAAACACATTTCTATGTATTATGAGAACAGAAGAATGCAGTTACATACCTAACAAATATGAACATAATGTACATTTTCACAGGCTAACTTGTTCCCATTGCCTACAATCATGCTATATCCACAACAGCACTTCAAAATAAATAAAAATCTTTGTACCCTTCTCTCTCACAAATGTTGCAATTTGTGTCCTATATCGTTATATAAAACCAAAACTGCTCAATGGGATATGAAATACTCCTTCAAAATGCTGCCAGGCCAATCTCACAACAGCAGTTGCTAAAACTAGGTGCAAAACAAAACCCAGGGCAGGTCTCTTTTGAAACAGTTGAATATGGAGGGTTGCAGGGGAGGGGAGGAAGGGTCACAGTCCTCCATCTGCACATTTGGATTGGAATAATTTATCCATCGATTTGTTTAACATACCTAATCCTTCTAGAGAAAATAATAAAGGAGAAAAATCCCTAAACTATGTTGAAACCTGAAATCACTGAAGAAAAAAGATTATGTCTAACCACCATCACAACTCATAAGAATCAATGCTGGCTCTAAGCAGAACAAAGGAAACAGCTTGGAGCTCAGCTCAAAAGCGCTGGCAACCAGTCCTCCGGGGCCCATTCTGAGCTTCCCCAAACCATGCAAAGATCAAAATACTCACCTCAAGCCTTTCCAGTGTAAGTTCAAAACTCAGAGAGCCAACTACTTAACAGTTACAACCAGAAAAAAAGGCCAGCAGTAAATACAAACTGTAAAAATTATAATTGATGTTTCCCTTCCCCTCCTTCCAAGCAGAGATTTCCACCTCCATAGGTAGCAGCTGCATTGAAAGTTTAGAAACAGGAGTTGATTGGGCATTAACCAGAGATTACAACTGACAGGCATAAACTTCCAGCGGGAAGAGAAGACAGTGAGAAGGGAGAGACTCTCCTGCACTAGTCTGGCTGCCTCTCCCCAGCCTTTTGTGCTGCAAAAAGCAGCTGCTCACCACCTCGGCTGGGCAGGCTCACCCCCAGTGCTGTTCCTCAGGGCTGAGGGAAAAGCCATCGCTGGCAGGGCAGAAGCAGGTGAGAATCCCTTAAACTGATGCTCAACCAATTACAGCTTATGAAAATGAGAATAAATAAGGAAGCTGCTGGTGAACAGCTCTGCCTGAATGTTGAGAAGGGAGTCAACTTGGACCCGCAACTCCTGGATGTATTCATAAGGCTAAGGCAATCGGTAGAAAGGCAGAAGATGACACAGACTTGTAGCCCAGTCTCCGCCAGCAGCATGTGGTAGCTGGAGCCACACTCCATGAGGAGCTCTGCTGGCCATCACCTCTTTGGGATCTTTTGAGGCACTCAGCTGATCAGGACCCTCTGAATATTCAGGGAGAGGATGGCCTGCTTTCTGGATCCTGACTTGGAACAGGCACCAGATGAATTGCAAGCACAGGTTACCTCCATGATGCTGAAGACAGGATGGCCACAAAGTAACTGCTCTATTCATGTTCAGGTGCTCAGGACCCTCCACCACAGCTGTGTCTGGGGAAGAGCCAACTGGAGAGGCCAAAACAATGCTGAGGCTGTTCCTAGGAGAAGGGTGGAGGCCCTTAGCTGAGATCATGACCTTTATTATCTGTATTGATGCACCCACAGAGAGCACAAGGGACGTTCTTACTGAGAAAAAAACCCAAAACATTAAAACCAAATTTTTTTGTTTGCATTTTTTTCTGAAAAAGCACCAAACCATTGTTGGCATGATGTAAAAGTTTGGTCAGTGCTTTCAAATTTGGATGGCCAAGTTGTATAAAAATAGAAGTAGCCTGATTTACAGAAATGTAATTAATTAAATTTCTACAATTTGGAACCTTTGGCAGGCAACTTCAGTGTTTATTTCTAATGTGTAAACATGGACTGAGATACCTTACTTAAGTATCCCAGTAAGAAAATGCCAGCATGACTATTCAATGTCCAAACAGGAGGTCTTCATTAAAATTAATTTATCTAATTACAATTATTGAAGGAAATTTATCTGCAGAACACATGCAAAACCTATTCCCATTAAAAATTGGTGATATTCACTTAAAAAATGTCTGTTACTTCCATGGCAGAAGTGATTCAGCAGGCTAAGTGGCAACATTAGTACAGGAGAAAGTTATCCAGAAAGGTATTTATTGGCAACTGGGTCTGAGAAATTGGAGCAAATCAATCAAAAGGAGAGAGTTACTAGATGCTGACTAATACTGTTGAATCTATTTATTGCACATGACTACAATTTTTAAGAACAGTTTGTTATATTTTAAGTTTAAGGCATACTTGGTTTACATTATTTATTTATTATCTGAGGAGTCATTACTGGATGCATCAGGCACTTCCTGGAAATGAATGACCAATGAGATAAACAGAGACTACGGTGAGGTATTAACCTTTCCAGATGACAGAAGTACCCCTTTGAGGTAATTTATAGAAATTTCACTGCCATAAGAAGTTCAAAAATAATAATTTTCTGCTTTTTAGCACAACTATTTTTGAGAAGAGCTACCATTTTGTTTGTTGCAACCCTTTCCTAAAGCCTTTGAAAGACTTTCCCGGTGTGCTGGGTCTTTCTGAAGGCTTTAGGCTCTGAAATTTGGCACATTCAGTCTTGATTACAGTTTCTAATGTTCTGCCAACGGAACCTGCAGTTTTAAGCATCAGGGGGGAATATATGCTTTGTTAAATTGGGTCAGCTGGCCTGTTCCTACTGCAGCAAAGGCTTCAGTATATTCATGGAAGGACCAAGCTATGATCTGGCTTCAGGTTTGCTATTATCTCTTGCATCTTAGAATTCATCATTATTGTTAGATTCTGTGAAATATTTATTTAAGTAAACCCAGAAAGCTACAGTCTCCTACAGGCAGAACCTCCCAAACTTCCAGAATGGTCCTTCTACTTTCTACATATTCTACCTTTTTGACATTTTCTCAGTGCCTTTTATCTTCCACATCCCCTACTCAACCACCATCTCTTATCCTTCCTGCAAAACAATAATGGAGCCATTTTCACACTTCATTATTTGAATTTTCATAGTTTTAAACATATTTCTTATTTAAGACTCCTGTTAAGCGTGGGGAAAAAATGAATATGCATTGCAGAGTTCAAGATCTGAAGCACAGAACAGTTGAAGGCCAAATCAGCTAATATCCAAATCAAAAGAAGACTGATTACCTTTGTAGACATGGACCAAAAATGTATTGTTTTCACATTAATATTGAGGCATTACTCTAACAGTGGAATCCAGGCTGCAGAATACGGTGGTTTGCTCTACAGTGATTGCAATAGTTATATAAATTGCAGAGGCACTAACCTTGTTCTGCTCTTAACCCATACCTCAACTGAGCCTTGTCCTCAACTCTGACAAGAAGAAGGGGAGACAGGTACTCAATGTAGTCTATACCAGGTTAAATCTGCTCTGCCACCCAAAGAAGCACGCCTGCCCTCCCCACACATCTGCATTCCTGTTTCCCCTCCTTCCCTTGAATCAGCATATAATTTTTGCGAAGGTGCTAAAACTCTTGGAAACAAACAAACAAACAAACAAAGACATAACAGTAATTCTGATCCAACTTGAGAGACTAGAAAAACTGAAGGAAGAGCACCAATTAAAGTGAGCATATTTGCTGGATGGTTTCTGTAAAATCCCTACACAGTCCAGGAAGCAAGGAGCAGAACCAGAGTAAGGATGTGCAGGTGGCTGCCCAGGACAGCTCATGCTTGCAACCAGCATCCTGGTCTCTGCCACTTGTGGTCTCAGCACTTTCTTAAACTGATCTACATCCATGCCGATCCTGAAAAGGGCAGCTCCTCTCTTTGCACTCTCTGCTTAATGTTTCTACCCTCCACCTCCAGTCAGTCTCAGAGCTTGGGCAATAGCCTACTGATTTTGAAGGGGCAGGGAGATTTTCACCAGATCAAGTCTTGAAGCATTCACCTAAACAAAAGGCATTGCTGTTACATGAGGTTATTTGTGATTTACTTGAAAGATGCAGGATACTTCCAGGCACCTAAATAAAAATAATACATATAGTTTGATATTCTTAGTTCTTGTAGTGAACCACTACAAAACTGTGATTTACAATCAATGTCTTCACATCTCAAGAGAGCGCTATGCTTTTTACTGGTGATTACTACTGAATAAAGTTACTTAGATGCTGAAAGGATGCATAAAAACCAATACAGTTGCTTTGTGAAGTCTGAAGCGCTATTGTAAAACCATGAAATACATTTCCCTACAGTTATTGTGAATATACTTGAAAAGAACACAGTCTATTTTTTATGATAGAGTATTCCATGCCAGAAATAAGGAAGTGAAGATGAAAATTGCTATCAGATTAGAATCCTCACAATCAAGCACTCATTAGAAACTCAAAGGTACCCTATATGCAGACATACATGTATATTTCTTACATTTTACATCTTAAAGACTACTCAGAGGGTTAATTTTGTGTATTAACTTCGAAAACTTTCAAACATACCCTTACAGTAATTGTTTGACCTTGTAGGTTTGTTCCATTTTACCTTACAGTCACTTACGATTGATGATTAGACTGAGTGAAAGTCAGTGCAATTTTAGAGCATTTTAGAGCATTACATAAGCAAGAGTAAACCTGCTCCTTTCATTATGTGAACACGAATAAGAAGTGACACTGTGCCAGCTGCAGTATACCTCCTTTACCTTCTTCATCAAGGCTTCTTCTCAGCTTTTCTCCATCACTTGTGTTACTTGCATAGGCTTTTAAGCAAGCTATTGTAAAAACATGGAAATGACCTAGGCAGTCCTGTCTTGGACGGACGTGGCTCTAACACAAGGCCACACCTGTTGCCTCCCACATGATGTAAAGCCCGCTGAGTCTGTCTAATGACTAATGATGTCTTGTGGTCCTAGAGCTCTCAAATGCACTATCCTTTCTGGCATCCCAGAAATGAGGGTGATCAGTCATCTTTATAAGTCCAGCCAGAGTATACCCTACTTTGTCACTTCAGATATTTAGATACATTCCCCCCAAATGTAGGGATAATAGGTCTGGGAATAGGCTCCAGCACCACTCTGTGATCATTTATTGTCAAAGTTGTAATTAATACCTTGTCTGGTGCTTTTGACTCACACCAGATAGCACTGGTGTGACTGGGTAACAGCCTGGTTGTAGCAGAGCCCAGGGACTGTCGTGAAAAGGCTGTGTGGATGAGGCCAAGATATTTTTTGGAGGAAAAAAGTTAGCCATATGGGTGTGAACTCTGTTGTGCTACTTGAGCTTTGCCCATAGGCACTGCCGCTACATAATCTACTTCTCTGCAGATGTGCTAAACCTCTTGAAGAAACATGGCAAGAAGGCAAAGAATTGAGTCTCAGCGATCAAGTTTCCTAACTTTATAACACCGCTGTCTGAATAAAATATATTGGAGAGTTATCAGACTGACAAAGAGCCATGAAAAGAGTATACTCCTTACGTGGCACTGATCGGTTTGCTAACAAGTTTCATTGGGCTGTGCAGCTAAGCCTGCCTACAAGGATCTGGCTAACTATGATTACTTCTCACTGGAGAACTTCAGGGCTTTGCCTTCTCCATATTCCCTTCCCTCAAACACCCACACGTACATATTCCCCTTTATTTTCTGTAAAGAGTGAATAATAGATGAGCAACTATCATTGTAATAGGGAAATATCTTTCAGTCAAAGGCCTTTTGTTTCACAGTGACCACTTGGAGCCTGTCACTCCACCATCTGTCAAGCATCTCTGACAAAATTGTTGCTGTAACGCACTCCAACAGACAGTGAAGATGACACTGCAAAGGGAAGTCTGCAATGCAGAGCTAAGCCCTTGAGATAAAATGGCAGTTTACCAACCTGACACATTCTGATTACAATAGAGTATTACTTTTTCATATTATTGAAGGTTTTTGTTCAGAATGTTGTTTTCTTGACCTAAGATTCAAATTTTTTAAAGGAAATTACTGCATTTTCTTCCTTATCCTTTCTTGATATATCTCCCTGCTCAAACGCATGATTGTGGATGGTTTATTGAGAACCTTGCAGATGGGTGGCATACACTATCCTCGTCCTTTTTGTTATGCTTTATTTAATAGACAATCTTAAGATACTCTCTAGAAGAACCAATAACAAAGAACCACGCCGTATCAGTATGTATGAGTATGACAGAAGCCAGTAACAGTATATTGGTGTGGTCGGAAAGAGGTCGCAAGATTGGGTTTCTGTTTTTAAAAGTCCTCCCAGTTTCTTCTTTACCTTTTTCATCTTATATTATACTTCTAAATAACCTCTTCTAATCAACACATCACTCTTGCATATGAAAAACTACACATCAGCTGTCAAGGAAAACACTTGTCAGAGTGCTTAAAATCCTCATTCTAGAGCAGCTAGATTTCTGAAAGTATGCATATACACTAACCTAACAGCATAAGCAAAGAAAAAGACAATGTAACTTCAAAAATTAACCCTTCTTTAAAAAAAGAAAATGAAAAATCAAGCTCATATGCAAAGATCCAATTATTAAACTATGTACTGTAACTCAGGGAAAGGCTGTCAGGAATCTTTGTCTTCATTAAATGAATATAGATTTTAAGGATCAGATGTATATTTTGCCTGGCAAGCACCCACAGTAATTGAAGATACTGCTGTTCCACAGCAATGTGTTACTGCCTTGATGCTGGAGGTTACTGCATTGACCTGCATTCTTCAGCCACTTAGTGTGAAATCCAGCAGCTTAGCCCAAGCCACATTTCCATGACAGTATAAAATAAAACCACTTAACTTTGCACTGTTTGAGGAACTCTCACATGGCCTGTTGACACAGCTGTCCAGCAGTAGCAGGCAATTGGTAGGTTGTTCTTAAGCTTTTGCAGCTGATTGCCATGTGACATGCACTTAAGACTTTAATTGTAAAAAGCTGACAATTAATTACAAGCTTAAAATTTGTACCCCTAATTTACTCCTTCAGAAGCCAGGCTGCTCTCCGGAGCACTTTTTGGTCTAGTTTGCAAGTAGGACTGCTCACAAGTCTAGAATTGGTGCTTCAGGCCTTTCTACAACTAGCCCAAAATTAATACAGAGGTTCAGATCTTCCAAGGAGAAAAAAGTTTTTTTAAATACAGTCAGGGTATGGATTTCATTACTCAGTCTATTCCTGCTACACACTCTAAACAAGCTAATTTAAACAAGAAAACTTGACAGTTAAGGAGGCAAAAGCCCTAAGGAGATACAGGTTGCAGGACTAAAGCTTTAACAATCTGTACAACATACATAACTATAAAAAAAAGTGACAGAGTGAAATCATTGAGAATCTGAAAAGAAAAAATAAAACTCTATTCTCTACATCAGAAGTTATCAGTACAGTACTACCAGTATACAAAGCTTACATGATTGAGTTAAGCACGTATCACATTCAGACTGATGGAAATGAAGATGCTTGTAACTGTGTTCTGTCTTGTCTGAACAGTAGCTTCAGACATGTTTTTTCTAATAGTCAGAGTGGAGACATGTGCTAGTGGCAGGGGAACTGAGGAAAAAAATGCCATTTTCTATTATTTATTTGGTCAGCTCCTACACTACACAGCATAATCACTTCTATAAATTATGAAAACTTTACTCTTGTTGTAATGACTTGGTAATAAGTCCAGATGCATTGGAGCATGATATAATATCCAAACCATTATAGGAAGTGTAAAAGATCATTACCTGGTTCAGAAATTATTATTGTAAATAACATCTTGTACAACCAATTAACAATCTCCATTGCATTTGTAAAATGACATGTCACTTTTGCTTCTCTAACATTTGTGTATTATTGTGAACCAAAGACATCTTTATAGTTAGAGCCAAAACTCTTGAAAATTTGGAATGTATGTGTTCGAGGAAGAGAGAATGTGGATATCTTTGCTGAATGTCATCTGTTTGTAGTATGTTCTGAACCTCAGACACTCTCTGAACTGGATATACATTTGATAATTTTCTGCTTAGCAGAAAGTAGTCTAGATGTACATCCCAGCTATCATATGCTATCCATATGTTTCTTATCTATAATCAAAACATAATAAACTTGCTTAATCATAAAATAAACTTGTGGAATTTGGGGAAAAACGCTTTTAGATCAGTGCATATTAAAAGCTGCTTCTCTGCCCTCTTCCTTAGGGGCACAGGACAATTTCAGTTTTGAATACCACACAGGTGGAAAGTTTCTTATAAGTTTTCTGAGAGCACAAGATCCATTTTTATTTTGATACTTTATGGGTTTGGATCCTAAACCAGCAATGTTACTGTTTTTAGTGAAAATGTAATATGATTACCATGACACTATCCAACTGATGACTGCGTGGCCCTCTATTTCCAAACCAGACTGCCCTCTTTTTTAAGCTCATTTATGAAGTGAGACATTAAAAAAGCTAGCATTTTGCAGCCCTTTTATGTTGAACCCTTTACCATCATAAAGTAACCAAAGTGACAGTTCCAACTTCCCGTACTTCACCAGAGCACCTCATTAATAAAAAACAGGAAAGGATTTTCGCCAACTGGAGAAAAACCTGCAGCAAGTTCTCCTTTCCTTGTCCTAAGTCCAGGAATGCATTACCCAGGGGATACTGCATAGGTGCTCATTACACTGTTAATAGCATTTTAACAAGTTTCGGTAGCCTCTTGGTTTACATTACTTACTTTTCTACCCCTTCCTTTCTCATCTCTCTCAATTTTTACTCTCAGTGTACAGAAAACACTCTAAATGCAATTACACTGACTCTTGAGTTTTTGTTCTGTATTTCAAGATTTGGGTACATGTCTGTGTCTGAAACAGAATCTTGGCACTCTAATTATAGCCACAATCAGGGGATATTACGTTATTTCTTTAAATAAATTCATTCATGTTGCCATATTTTATAAGTTGGACACAAAATACAGATCAGGGTTCCTAAAGAAAATGGGGCGTTTATATATCTATATATGTATATGAGAAGTATAACCCACTGCTTTTTAGATCTTCATAATAAATAACATACAGAAATAACATGAAATCAGATGAGCAGGAAAACCAGTCTTGACAACAGAAACTATGTTCTCTTTCCACTGCCTCTTTATCCAAAATCCAAGTCACAGTCAAACCAAACATTTTTTGAACTTTAAAAAACTTAGCCAGTTTTTTTTCCATCAGCATTTTTTTTTTCTATGATCTCCAGATCACAGGAATATCAGACAAAATGCAGCTCTTGTGGTCAGACTGATGAGAAGCAGAGAAGGTTTCTTTCCAGTTGTGCTGGACTGGTTTGTGGAGTTAGTACGTTCAGTGACTGAATGCAGATTTCTGCAAACATATTCAAATTGTTTGAGATACTTCCAGAAGTAATACTAGGAAAGGCAACACTTACATTCTAGCAAGTACCACTTTTATTAGCTAACAGCTCCATACAAAAACTATGAAGAACAACAAGAGCTGTTACATACAAATCCACAGCCCAAACCACTACCCGCTTTTCTTTTTTTTCCAGCAGCTATTCCAGAGACTTAACCAGTCTTTTTAGTATGTAACATGACTGTTACCAAGACTGGGTCAAAGCCCCCTTATTGTCTTTAAGGTATTCCTGACCAGCTAGTGCCTACCCATAATGAGTAAATACTGCAGTACAGCTGAACAGTTACTGGAGGTGCAATCTGGGAAGCTGTTCATTTAGAACCACAGCCTTAAAATCCCTCTGACAGGGCCACACGAGATGTGTGTGGGATACCAGACACATTCAGTATGCTTTAGGCAGTGAGATTTCATGAGAAAGTATGTGATTGAACTACATCCCAAAACAGAGATTCGCTAAAGCAAAGTTATGAAGCTTTGATATATAGCTGATACATACAACCGAGTCAGGAAGTTTTCCAGGTTCTCCTTTCAGAGTGAGTGCTGAAAGCTTGTGAGTGCCTTCTTCAGTGACAGCAAATAGAAAAATACTCAAGATCACAGCGTGATCCTGTGTACAGATAAGCTGGATAATGTACCACCTCATACACAATCATTATTCTTCTACTCTATGGATCTACAATTGTAGGTGTCTTCTGAATCACATACCATGCTGTAATTTAAATGACAAACTGTCCACACAATATAGCTCATTAGTAAAAGAGCAAAGCTGAACTCTCTCCAACTTACTCTATTTCCTTAATTAGCGCAAAATCTGCTCTCTCTCATTGCTATAATGTATATTAATGAGATATATTTCATTCATCTGCTAATTTATTATAAGATTTTTACTTCAAAAACTGGATTCTGAAAGGAAGATTCATGGTTACTGTTCCTTTCACAATTCAGTTTTTTGATCATCTGATAGTTAGAAACACAGTAGGAGATGCCTTGTATCAGGGACATAACAAGGGACTTACCAAATCAGAGGATTTATCTGTAGATAGTTGTGCTATCAATAAAACAACAGAGCTCCTGCTAAGGAAGCAGTTTGTTGGGGGCATATAGCACAGTAGGAACACCATGTCTGTCTTTAAAGGTGACCTGAAAAAAATTATGTGATACTGCTGAGCTGTTTATTATGCGGCCTGTTCATTTTACAGCAGAAAACCTGTCACACACAAAAATTACTCCAAAATGTTACTCCAAAAATCCTTGTTTGTGAAAACCTGCAGGAAGTGCATCCCATTACACAAAGAGAGAGGGTCAGTAGACATACACAGTAATGATGTAAGCCAGACACAGTACAAGCTTACACGCTGATGGACAACAAACATTTACCACGGAACAATATCACTAATCTTTTGCTATGCCCTTCATTGCTTCAGTAGTGACGCATTTTAGCAGGGCCTGGTGCGATAGGACGAGGGGTAATGGCTTTAAAGTAAAAGAAGGTAAATTCAGACTAGATATAAGGAAGAAATCTTTTACAATGATGGTGATGAAACACTGGAACAGGTTGCCCAGAGAGATGGTAGATGCCCCATCCCTGGAAACATTCAAGGTCAGGCTGGACGGGGCTCTGAGCAACCTGATCTAGTTGAAGATGTCCCTGCTCATTCCAGGGGGGTTGGACTAGATGAGCTTTAAAGCTCCCTTCCAACCCAAACTATTCTATGATTCTATGATTTCATGATTCTATATTTATTACCTTTCAGAAGATACAGAACAAATCTTACTTTTTCTTCCTCCCCCCCCCCCCCCCCCCCCCCCCCCGCCCCCCCCTTGACCACTGTATCTCAAGATATAACCAGCTTAGGCTGTTGAATGACTCTAGATGTGGTTCAGGTATCAGAGCTGGGCTCAGCAGATAGAGGTTCAATTCCGCAGTCCACATCACTTTAACTTTACTTTCTCTTGTCTTTACACCATATGACCTTTACACCCTTCACCCTGCTTTTTGGCAGGGAGATCATCTTTTTCTAAACATATGCAACCTATATAGGTGTTGAAACACCATTCTTGGTGCATCTCAGGGATATGACTGAGGGAGATAAACAGGCCTTATAGGCCAATGGCAGTTACCTCGATTATATAAATAGTATCAACTGTATAAGTTACTCAACTATATAAATTCACAAAACATCTCCCTCATGTTTTTTAACTATGCTAGTTGCTTCCCACTGACATGATAGGTGAGAAGACAGTAGCTTTTGTAAATAAAGAATACAGTAAACTACACAAATAACTACAATTCATCTATCTTAATTTGCTATCCAGCTCTTCATTAGTTTAAATTCATACTAATCTGTTCTTAGGCTAAAGAGAAGTATCTTCATCATTTCAGCCTTTAATTTGTTCAATATCTACTGTCTTCTCCCATTCAATGGGAATGAAAATGTGATTACTATCTTTAATATACTTATGTATGTAAAAATAAATCCTCTCTCGATCATATGAGCAGATTGCCTAAATGGCAGCTAAACTATTTTACATCCCCAACTGACGTTTGTGCAGCCTAAGTTCCGTATTTTACATTTGTCCTTTTGGAGGGTTTTGTTGTTGTTGTTGTTGCTGTTACTTCATTCTGTTCAGCCCAAGTACTCCTGACCCTAACAATCAAAGAGTTACCAGAACATCAGTCTTTATAGCTATGTTAAATGTATATTGACCTTTAATTTGTGCTGGCTTCAGTGACATTACAAATGACCATAAGGTATCTATTACAGAGAGACAGATAATCTTAACACACTGGTGCAATACATATTTAATTGCCACAAAATGTAAGGATAAATACAACATGATTTTACCAGGAGCTACAATGCGTGCCTTTAACTTTGTATTTTGGCAAAAACGTCATCTGGCTTTGAAATGGAAAAATAAAACTGTCTGATGAGACCATATGCCTCCCAGAATGTGGCCCTCTGCACCAAGGTCATACAGTTATGAAGATGTTTTTCCTCCATTAGAGCACAGTGCCATTATGATTTATGACTGCAAAAACCTTTTCAAATTAAGATTTGTTTGATTGTCTGTTTCTATTAAGGGTATCATAATAATATTTTCCCCTTTTCCAAACAAATGTTCTACACAGCCTAGCATCCACAAGACATGCACAAGGATGTGACAGTGATTAATTTCTGTTGCTGAATTCTTTATTTCCAATAACTAATTTAAGATAGTCACCACTTTTTAATAACTAAAAGCTATAAATTCTGCAGGGTATTTTTGCTTAGGTAATTGATAAAACATCTTCATATTAATGACTGTAAATTATGACTGTATTATATAAATCTGTCTTCTCAGAAGTCTCCTGCAGAACACAGCAGTATAGGCGCTGCTGTGCACCGAGGTATAAAATTTATACTATGAAAAAGAACATATCACCACAATGCCAGAAGCTGTCTGAACAAATATAAATAAAAATATTTTTTCTGCTTGAATTTTATCTGGATGATAAAATTCTGATGACATCATATAAATAAATTATATATATGGTTGTTGAGACTCATTGAATATCATCTTCCCATAGGAAATGGCAAAAGCACAATTTGGTTTGGGTTTTTAAAAGCAAATTAGACAAACCACTGGAAACCTGCCTGTGAAGAACAATGGTGCACTGGCAGACAGAAGGACAGGTAACTTAACAAAACTGTCCTAGTATCTAAGAATTTTTCAACCTCTGGTCCTTCCTTAGGTAAAACTATAATCAAACATAAACAAATTTGGATGCAATTGCAAAAATAAATGGTAAACTAACTCTCCATTCTTAAAGCAAGCTCATAAAAAATTTATCCTTGCTTCCACAGGATCCTTTCTTAAAGCTGAGGCCCACATTAGAAGATTAGGAAATTTTCTTGTGTGGTACCATATGTTATACATGCTTAAAAACACCTCAATGTTTAGAATAGAATTTGGTCCTATGAATGAATGAATTTGGTCCTGTGATTTCTATTTTTGAAGAAGCTATGTGAAGTTTTTCCAGGCAGTGATGAACCCCAGTCACAGTACAGATGGACAATCAGACTTCTAATGAGACAAGCTAACAGTTTGGTTCCACCATTTCATTCATCTGTAAACCACTAAATCCTCCAGAAATTATTTGGCAGCAGTCAAAATATGCTGATATTTCATCCAATATTAAGATCCATAGGTTCGTATTCAATTTTATTGCATCTTACAGAAAATTATAGTCCAAATCTTTGGGTTAATAAAAGTCAAGATGATTTCCCATAGCGAACATAAGCCTGACAGAAATACATGTTGAACAGAAACCTACTCTTCTGAAATATTTTGTCAAATATTTTCTGCTAGGAAAGTGTCTTTGAGCATTTGACCAGACCACAGAGGGGAGTAAAGAAAAGTTCTTCAGATAATCAACAGCTGTTTCTTGTGTATTTTACTGGGATTCAAAGACGACAGTATTTCCGTAATGTATGTAATCACAAGTATTGTATCTATACAAAGTGAAGGCAGGGTCATCATTTATTCGTAGTGCACTATCTTTGGTTATATTTCAGCTATCCTTTATAGTTGCACAGAAACAACAGGAGCTATGGAAGATACAAGGACACTGACACAGTCACTTCATCATACCATACTTGGACACCTGTATTATACTGGTTATTAAAATCTCTCTAGACTTTCTATCCAAGAAACCTTACATCACTTCTATTCATGCTACTACCTGCCATTTTTTTTGTGTGTGTATAGGATTTTATGGTTTATAAAAAAAAAAAAACCAACAGTAAGAAGTTCCTGCCAAACAGCTCCTCTCGGACAATACGCAGGACAGCAGAGACCTTGTGTGTGAATATGCAGCTGAATTTTAACAGCCCTGGAAGAGATAACAGAGAAAGGCTTGCAAAAGGAAGAGGACTTTTAGTCTATAGGCTAGTATACAAAAATCTTATCCTCTAAACATGTAAGTGTTTCTCAGACATGCTCTTAATAGCATTATTGTGTTAGTCAAATTTAACAAGAAAGAGAATTCAGCGGATGCTGTGAGGGGAGACAATATATTTTAGCATTCTGTCCTTTTAGCAATATCATGGGATTTATTTAGTGCTAGTCAGTCATGTCTTTCAAGGACTGAAAGTCTTCCTGGAAGTGACAAAGGCATTGTGTTACATTATTTCTGTACTGTAAAGCAATTTACCAGGCATGGAGCAGCATAGTAAAAGAAAATTACAGTAATTCTCAAATTGACAGGGATGAACGTGCTCCTACCTTAAATAAACACTGAGTATCACTGAAAGGAGAGCTCTGAATTCCAAACAAACCTTGACGTGCCTCAGCCTGCAGCTGAACACACCCTCCTTCCTCTGCGCTCTTACTCAAAGGTGCTATGCTGGAGTTACCCCAGGCTAAATGCTTTGCTGGGGTCAATTTTGTCTTATTCCAACAAGGCTATAATGTAGGAAAATTTTAGTTTTCAAATTGCTGCAAGTATAAACACCGCCCTGTTTTTGCAAACAATAATGTAATTAGACACTATTATAAAATAATCACCTCTGAACCATAATTTTGCATGTTTTCACTAAAAATGCACAGACTGACAATTTTAACTACTGTAATTATTGCTTTTATCATTCAAGTAATGTTTCATGGAAAAGCTTCACTAGAAGCAGATTCTGAAAGACCCAATACCTTGAGCCTGCCTGTACCTTAAGATTTTACAAAAGAAATGTGCTAAAATTCTTGAAAAAGACACAGATGGTGTTTCATATCAGTATGACTCAGAAGAAAAAAAGAAAAAAAAAAAGAAAAAAAAAAAGAAAAAACCCCATAGGCTAATGAGTCATTTTAGGCAAGGAACAAGGCTGCTTACACTGGTAATAGACAACTTTTAACAGTTTCTCTCAAGCAAAATCTTTGGGTTGACAGTGGACAAAACTGTGAGTATGTCATATCATACAGAGGATCCAAATTAGCGAAAACTTTCTGACAGACCAATCTTTAAATTATGTAAATGTATGTTAATGTATGCCAAAATTTACTTCTGCTTGTAAGAATTTGAGAATGGACTTTATCTCAACACCTTCTTTTCTTGCACAATCCAATACTGAAAATACAATGGAAGATATGTACCTATTCCAAATCCAAGGACTTAACTGGAATGAAACTTGAGGCCTGAAAGGTACCTACAGCTGAGGAATGAAGCAGCTACACACAAAATATCAGATGGAAGGAAATACTATCAAAATATGAAGTTTCATAAAATCACTAGAAACTAGCAAATTCTGAATCCTTCACTTTCTGGGAAATCCTGACAAAGATACTCAAGTATCCTATACTTTGCACCTATAATTTAATCTAAATTTAAATATAATCTACACTTACCTTAAAGATTGTATCTTTAACTTCAATATACAAATAGCAAAGCAGTCCAGAAAAGTACTACTCCACAGTTAAACCCTAAACCTTCTGGTTTTAAGTGAGAATTGAATAGATGAGAACCATAGTCTCAGAATCCTACGGCCCAAGGCAGACCTCCCCAGGAAATAATTGCCACAGGTTTTCCTCATGCTGACAAGTGGCCAAGAGAATAGAGTCACTGTGAATAACTGGAAATGGATTTGAGATTTAAAGGAGAGATTCATGAAATATTTGTACATTTTATACTTACAAAGGTACCACGTGCATTGAAAATAATTTAAAAACATGTAAGCAAAACTACAGAAGGTAGATTTGAGAAATATGACAGTGATAACTATGAAGATTTGAAGGGAGTTTTGCCATTAACTTCAATGAAACTGAAAATTTATTGAATTAAATTTACAAACGTTCCCTTTATTCCTCTATTGAGATCAAAAGTACATCACAGGATAACAGTTTTCCGTCTCTTTTTAGTAGCAATATCTGGCAGCAGCATGAAGAGGATATTTTGCCACAACACTAGGCTTAATTTATTTAATAACAAAGTAACTTGTCCATAAGTATCTCATATTGTGACCAAAAAAGCTGGACCTCTTGCTTACTTCTGACAATGAATTTCCTTCAAAATCTAGAAAAAACAGAAGACATGAAGTTTCCCATGTCTGAGTACTCACCTATTAAAGCAGTGAGCCTGTTGTTCACCATCCATGCAATGGCTACCTACGTATAGCACAGGGCAATCTTGAAGCTGATAAGACAGCTGAGTCTGCCTAATCCTCGTACAGCAAGATGAGTTCTTACAATATTTTGATTTCTATGTCTGATGGCAGCAAACACAGAGGAGCTATCAGAGCAGCAAAAGAAAACACTGTGTTAGGCTACTACAGTGCACTGACCTTCTATGTGGCAGTAAAAAGTAGGTTTAATGCCTTGCTGTGCTTTGTTTTAATAGTCATTGGGAACACTTCATAACCAGTAATTTGATTTTAAAATCCTAGCACTTTATGCATTTATGATATACAGATCTTAATTAATATCCTTGATTTAATTAAAAGCCTGGCCAAAAGATAAGTTTTCAGTACAACTACACACTTGGCTGCTGACACTATCCAATCTGTGGCCACATGGAAAGAACCAAGCATAGAGTAAACAACACACCCGCACTCTCTTCCTCCTGAAAAGGACGTTACAGCATGACGTGGTGCATGCACACAGTGACATATTGCATCTGCTATTATCCTGTTCCTCTTGCTTATTATGCCCTTTCTCTGCCTTGACTTTTTCTGGTCAATAGTAAAAGCTCTGAAGGGACCTTCTACCAAAGTGTCTGCAATGAAGCTTTTGCCAAGAAGATTGCACTGATTCCGCATTTGGTTTGACCTTAAATGCAACTTTGTCAAGGAGAAACCTGATCACCAGGCAGGTAGAAGAATTTGTTTAGAATAGAAATTAAAACTGGGCAATGCAGAACAGGTGCCTCACATCTTCTGCAAATACTGCCACTGCTCTTACGTCTTTATGTGTATCCACACATTCCAATTCAACTTGCCACAAGCTTTTTTCTTTTTTTCTTAAGAACCATTATAGTTGAGCTGGTCATTAAACTATTTTTACATAAAATGGGGGGGGGGAAATTGTGTTTAATTTCCTGCACATTCCATTTATTTTTCTCTTTTTCATATCTATCTTATTAGAAATCTTTCTCCATTCTAACTATATTACTTCCTTTTCTTCTTATTTTCCTTTGTTATACAATCCTTTATTGCTCCCAACTACCATCATTTCCCTATGTTGCAGTTGCTGTGCCTATCACTAAAGCTATTTCAATCTCACTCTGTGTCTTTCCTGAACATCGCTTTTCTTTCATCCAGCATGCATATGGTCGGAGTCCTTCCTTTCTTCCATTAGTATTTCCTCCTAACACTCTGAAAATATGATCCCACTTTCACATTATCATGTATTTTTCCTACTTTTCAGTTGTCCCAAATCTAAACCAAACAATTCTAGCAAACTTCAAAATAATCCCTGAATTTCTTGTTTGTACTTATACCTGCCCTTACCATGTGCTAGAATTTAACTCTCTTCTTTATATCACTCACATGGTGGCTACAGCACCAAAGAAGAAAAGCACCACAGGAATCCCTCAGGAAAAGTACAGATCTCCTTAGCAGAGTCAAGAAAAGAAAGGCTGAATGAGCCCTTCTCTCACCATGCTATGCTACAGCACATCCTGTGATATCCCATGGGGGCACAGATAATTAAAGCAACAGACAATTCAGTAGGACACAACAGGGAGCAAATAAAGTAGCATGCATATTACTCAGCAGGCATTACTGAGTGAGCCACAGAGAAAGTATTTTGGGATACAGAAAGAAAACAAAAAGGGGACACCCTCCGTTGTACACAAAGAAAGAATTTATTTGAATATGAGGGTGCCTTCTTCCAGTTGTGGAACATGACATGACACTTATGGGCAAGAGCAAACCCTGTCCTTGTCAGATTTCCAAACTAAAGGAAGAAAAAGAGCTTTCACTTTTGTTACTGCTTTTACTGCACTGACCATCACTGACAAAATTTGGAAAAGGACAACTTGTGAGGGCAGTGTCCTGCTATATTTTAACTGCTGTTCTCATGTGGCTGATGAGAATAATTTCCTAGAGACACAATTGAAGATATTTTCAGAATTATTTGAGTAAGATGCTGTTGCCCATACAATTCTCACTCCCAATTCAGAGCATGAGCAAAGTCCCTTGAGATCGGCTCAGAGAAAACACAACGTTCCCAGAGTTCACCTTGTGGTCTGGCAGAGAGTTAAAATTTGCTACGCTTACTGTAAGGAGTTTACAACTGTCGCTTAATAGTTTCCATCTTTCAGTTTCTACTATACAAAGGGAAAACATCAAAATTAAGGATAAATTTGGGTTTTTTACATGCTTTTCAGATTATGAATTGTTTCCAGTGTTTCTAGAAATGCATACTTATCTATGGCAAATACCCATCTTTCCTCTCATCTCCCTTCATATATGTAACTGAGGAAGAATATATGTTTCTGCTGCTAAATCTTTTAAGTACTTGTGAATAAAAACCTTTCAAATGCTGTAACACAATACATGGCTACAAGGCACTGTAGCCTTAAAACACATGACAAGCCAAGCAGAAGGAAATTTGGGTTGGAGTTTGGCTTTGTTTTGTTTTGTTCAAAGGACAAGCATAGGAATATTTACAGGTTGGGCCATTGGACTTAATTTCATTTCTTGTTGGCTAGAAAGAAAAAATTACTTTATTTCATTTCATTTTCAGCAAGCTAGTATTTATTCAGAAGATCATAGAAGAGCTGCAGCACATTCAAAGACAAGCCTTCAGCCTCTAAAGTGAGGCTATGAGAAGACAAGCATGCAAAAACCCCCAGATATGGGTATCCAAGCCAATAAGAAAAGAGATACACCCCAGTGAGCACCAGCAATAACATTCATATGTACAAAGTATAAAATGTTCATTATATAACAATGTGTTGCACAGCCAGCTTAATAGATAGGGGTGTTTTTTCATTTATGTGTCACATTATTTGCATACAATGTTAATAATATTTATTTTACAAATCCAATTTTTTTAAAGGGCCTCCAGGAGAAAGTCAGATTTACAGTCTAAGACCTTGAGCACTGGCTACCTCCCTTTTGGATATTAGCCTTTGAATAGATTTTACAGCCAAAACAATTCCATTTCTCTGCATTCTTGTGTCAAGGATTCTTGTCTCTCTGCCTTGTGTCAGATTTAGTGAATTATGCAACTATATGGTAAGTTAGTTCAGTTGACTCATCCTGTGGAAAACTAACTCTGCCAACACAGAAAAATAGAAGGAAAATTTTCTCATGAAGTATCAACAAGATATATCAACTCACCTTCTAGTGATAAAATCACTTGATCCAGCGCCAAGTAGAGAAGTGGGAACAGTGTTGGGGTAGGAGAGCAAAAAGACTGTTCCTTTAGTAGCCACTTACCACAGGGTCAGCTGAACCATAGCACCCTTCACGTGTCCCCACTGTATGGGTCATTTCTTAGATTTTACCATCCAAGGTTTCTTCCTTGGCTATGACCTAGCAGTACTTTCATGCTCCTTTTTCTGGGGAAGGTGAGATTGTGCCCAATGACCTCAGTATGCCTAGAGCACTATTTGTGAATGGATGAGTTTTTCTAGTGCTGTTGTGTGTATGTTATTAAAAAAGTTGGGATACCTCTTCCAACTTATCCATGATTACTTATCTTTGCAACTTATCCTTTGATAAGTGTGGAAAGCACCTGACGAGGAGTGCCTCATAAATTTGGAGAGGCACTATTATTAAAAGAGGTCTTCCTGAAGTACTCCTTGCCTTCTAGTGACTGACACTGAAAAAATAGAGGTACAAAAGGCAACCATGTACTCCAATTCCTCTGAGAGAGACCTTGGAACAATAGGATCATTTAAGAGAACCTTTTTTGAAAGACATTCACAATCCAGTAAGACTTAGACATTCAAGGCCTACAGGGCTCCTGAAGGACAGAGGACACTGAGAATAGATGATCTGTTGCTGTAAGGAAAACATCCCCCTTTTCACCCTCTGAAAATGGCTCAATGTATTGCCTCCTTCTATGAGATCTGTGATGGAGAAGTGACTGGAGAGAGCACCCTGGCTTCTTTTCAAAGAGACAGATGAAATAGACACAAAATCATCCACTGCAGAGTGCCAATTTTACCTCATACTGTTTTAAATGGAATTGGAGCTGGCAACTACCTGAATATCGTATCTTTCATCAAGTTTAGTAGTGCAGATTTCAACACTGAACTAACTCATAAACTTGGCCAATGTCCTGAGCAGCCTCAGTGACAAGATGTTCAGTGCTGAGCTATGTGGCCTGATGAGAGGTGACTGGTGCTAACAGCAAACTTGTGGATATCACAGGTGTCTGTGTCTGAGATGCTGCAGAGGAGAAAATACCAGAGGCATCATAGTCCTTCAAGAAACAGAAAACATTCATGCTTACAGGCACAGGCCTTGGAATAATGAGCCTAGGATCAAGAACAACAGCCCTTGATAACAGCAACCTTGAAGTTTTTCCTGGTTTCTCAGAAACAGTTGGTTTGGAGCCTCAAGCAGCAATATCTTCATTGTTCAACTGTCTCCAGAGCTTATGAAGCCACAAGAGTTTTTGTGGGCTGAAGAGCATGGCAGGCAGGCCTAAAAGCCAGGGGACTAGTGATCTGCCACAATGACTAAAGCAGCCTCTTGAAAAGGGCAGTTAGTAGGGAGAAGCTAGGTGTACAGATAAATGTAAGTTACTTTTTTTCCTTCCAAAGACCAAATTTATAAAAGATCAACGAATAGGAGAAATAAAATCCAATCACAAAATGAGAATGCAACTGCCCTTCACATAAGTAAGCTCTGTCATTGAAGAGATGGAGCACGTGGCCAGCATTTGGTCTCACACTAAGCTTGACTGTTGGTCTTTTGTTGTGGTCAACAACCACTTCTTCACTGTGACGTACTCTCACAGTCTATGCGAACATTCATGTGAGAACAGACAGACATTTGAGGAACAAACACAGTTACGAGTCAACTAAGCAAATTAACACAACTGAAAGGTGGTGACTAATTCTCTTTGAAGTTCTTCTCTCTCCTGAATGTATACTTCACCACAAACACTACGGTAGTCTCATAATTGATTTGTTTTCTCAGCTCAAAGCCTTTGGTTAGTATATACTGAGACTGATTTAACAGGGTTAATTCAAGGGGGCATTTTAGGATCTTAAAATATTTTGTAGTCTTCCCTGCAGGACTACTTTTAGTTATGCTGTCCTTGCATAACTTCCTTTTCTGAACTGATCGAATACCTCTAGCTCCTCTTTTGTTGCTTAGGTAACTGGCAGCAAAAGTCCCATTTGAGAATCCTTCTTCTGTGTGTACTCAGCCCAATGCAAATGAAACCCTCAATTACATCCAGTACTGAGGAACATCTCAGTATGCCCTCAGCATTTGACATGTTCATGACAGTGAAACTCCAGAATCCAGCACAGGTTGTGCTACTCCAACAGCTCAAGGTGTTGAATATGGTGACTGTACAGAATCCGAGACTCAGGGAGAAATGCAAAAAGTATAGTATCATTGCACTTCAAGTGAAGTGAAAATCAGATCTGTATTTTTCCTCACAACTAAAAGATGAATTCTCTTTGAAAGTGAGAAGACAGATTTCATTGTCATTTGCTACGGATGTGAGAAGAGGGCAACCAACACAGATAAAGCTGGTGACCATTTTGATCCTTTTTCTGTTAACTAGCATTGGGACAGCTGACGTGGGGAGGTTGAAATATGCCCTCAGCTTCTCTGACCATGAGACTGAAGTCATTGGACAATGCTGATAAGTTGTTGACGATATGCTGCACATTTTCTGTGGGCTGTGCAGCAATTCCACAATCTCCAGACCATCTCTGGATTTAGATTTGTCTTCTCATGTTGGATGTTCACTTCCACAATGACCAGTGTACATTCCTTTTCACAGCCTGAGAAGGCTGAGGGCAGCATCACTAAGAAGGGAAGTTAGAAAGGAACAGAGGACTGCCTATGAGAAAGTTCTCTGGATTTGACTATGTGATTATACCAGCACCTATGGTCACTGAGGTAGCAGATGAGATTATAGGATAGTGCAGATGAGGACAGACCAGTTTTTTGAGGATCTGAGACACTGTACCTTCTGTCAAAATGCCTAGCTAGGACTATCTATCAACGACTTTGCAGCCAGCACTTAACTACGTTTGCTCTGAGCAAGTATTTTGTCAACAGAAAGCAAGTTTTTAGATAAGCAAGGGTAATCTTATGCCAGGAATTTTCAACAACAGTAGCATCCACAGCCACAATATTTACAGTAGTACTCAAAATAAATCTAGTCTCATGTACATGAGTCACACATGAACCAAATATAGAATCTTCGTAGACATTCATTGAAAGAAGAAACAATAGAAGAACTGAGTTACCCATATAAATAGAGAAACATCAGTCATTGGTTCTTGATGCCAAGAAAAGAATTAATTCATACTTTCTCCAAAAAAAGGAATATTAAAAATAGCCCCCAAATGTAAAAGTATAACAACAAAATCTACAAGTTTAAAATAAAAAGCTATAAAAACTTTGGATTGAATATTCAAGAATAATTTTTCATTCAAAAATACCACAGGGCTGCCACAATGCTGCCATAGACATTAGCATTAATGCATGGATATACTGCATATTCTGACCTTTAAATTTAAAATTACCTAAATCATTGCTGATTGTATAATGTCTACAAGATGCTCCTTTTCCCATCCTACTATGAAATTTAAAGTAAAGAAAAACTAAAAAAAAGGGAGCAGGAGTTAAGACTTGGTAATTTTGCTTGCTATTGGTCTTTTTCATACTTCCTTCCATACTCATTTTTTAGTATCTGCATTTTGGATACTTTAGATATGCAATCTCAGCAGACCTCCTGAATGCAGGGGAAAGAATTACGGAAAGGAGAGCAAATCACATGAAGAGCAGAGCTATACCCAATAGTTAAGGGAAGAACAAACATTGTAATGATACTACAAATTATTGTGAAACTATACAGAAAAAAATCACCAAGTAATTTTCCATTATATCAAAGAAAGCATCTACTTTCTATACAATAATTATGTTTTTTATTCAGAACTCTCTCTCCTGAAAAAAACTGAACTTTTTCACAAATCATACACAATTTCCACAGGAAACAAAAATCTATGGTTTTGACCAGCTCTAGAATTAATTACTCAGTGCTGCTGTGGAACAGCAGCAGAGACTACCTGTATCCCCAACAGTTTGAAAGGGCACTGCTGTCATTCCCTCATGCCTCATAAAAGAAATACTAGATGAGTACCGCAGGTAACACCATTAGATAAAACACAGGATAGTTTTCCTGTTGTAGCCAAAGTACTACAGTGCTGAAGTTCTGGTTTTTAGGTGGCAATATCTAACTATGAAGGAGGTGAGGGTAATGGAATAATATGACTAAATAATGTAGATATTGTAGGGGGTTTTTGTTTTGAAAGCCCACAATATTCAGCAGAGGAACAACACACTTAGGGAGAGAAAATTCTGTTCATAAGAAATGTCAATACATCTTATTACAGTGACAGTGCAATAGCATGGCTTTGATATTATTAAATTCACAGCTTTGATAAACAGCCTACAAATTACCTCTTGAAGGGAGCTGCATAATAATACCTGAAGCGTAACGAGCGGAAATGGAGTTTAATTAAGTGTTGCCCAGCTAAATCACACCAAGAAAAATGTAGGGAGGTGGGAAGAATACTGAGGACTTCAGCTCTGCATGGAGGTGGTAAGACAGAGTGGTCAGGCAAAAAGCTGTATCTGAAAACATGCGGAAGCTAGAGTGGGTTACACATCAGTAGTTTCTGATGAGCAAAAGCACCCATTCTCACTCCTCTCCATGTAATCCCTTTCAACATGCAACATCCATTTTCTCCCCTTGTACACAGAGGGAGAAAAGCAGTATCATAAAACAAGGAAAAATGAGTAAGGCTGAACTGCATGTGTTCTATTTCATATTTAATATTTTAAAAATTACAAAGCTGTAGTGCAATGTGCATTTAGTAGCCCAGCAGGAAAGTCCTGGGGACCCCCCCCCAAAAAAAAACCCCAACCAACAAACCAACACATAAAGGCAGATGGAGCCATTGTAGAGAAAAGCTGCCGGTGTTATACTGAGGTTGGAAAGTGATGGTACTCAAACTTTTTTTTTTTTGCGGAATTGCTGGGTGTTTTAAAAGAAATAGTCAGGATTGGCATGATGCTAAATACTAGCATTGTACACTGTTTTCCTTAGGTATCGCAATTAATTCTCCAAGAGTACCACCGATCATCTAGAACTATCTAGCTGCCCAATAAAATCAAAAGCAATGTACCCTAATACATTTGGAAAGTATACATTTATCTTTCATTTTTTAGGAGTCCAACTTCTATAGGAACAGGTAGATTCACCAAAAGCATGTTGCTGCAGTTCTCCAGTACTTACTGACATCTCACAGATTAAAATGAGCTTGCATTCAACTTTGTCTCTCTACTAACAGTCCTTGACTCAGACCATTTCATTTTGCATTAATGCTCTATTGCCCTAAGGAAATGAACTTTCAGAAGCAGACAACAGATTAACAGTGTCCTAAATTTAGTGGCATTTTTAAACATTACTTTCGTAAGCAACAATTCAGCCATTTGATAGGATATAAACTTCTAGACATTTATGACTGTGAGAAATAATTCCAGCTCTTGTTTTTCCCTACTCTGATCATGTGCTTTCAATATATGCGAGTGTGCATACAATGCCTAATAGTTTGAAAGTGGAGTCCAGACATGAATTTAATATGTAGCTAACTTCATAGAAAGACCATCCCTATTGCAATGCACACTAATAATCCCAGCAAGCTTGCATTGAAGTCAAGGAATGTTTTGCAGCTGACTCCAAAGCAATGCACTTGCCCTTTACAAACAAGCACAGGCAGATATTTTAACATCTCTTGCAGTTTTGCCTTTGCTTAATTAATGAATAATAGCTCTTTAAAGTGTTTTATGCAACATAATCCCACAGAAATATTTCTTCACAGAAATTTCATATTTCTTGAGAGTTTCGATTGGCCAAATGCTAACCTAAAGCTCTGAGAAGGCAACCGTTACACTGCTTGTGCTTCTGCAGTGATACTAACTCTTAACGGGAAACTGAGCAGTCAGAAGAGTTCAGCAGCAAATTGCCTGTGCTAATAATAGAGACAAGGCATCATCTACTAATTAACACACCAATAATTGAATATTGATTAGAGTTTGTCACTTTTAAAATAATTGAATCCATCTCACTTCTAACAGCAAAGACACTGTTAAGGTTTTGTAATAAACAAAGGATCTTCAATTCAGGAATGCTTTGTCAGCTTTCCTATTGTGTTCTGTACACTGAAAGATGTATTCAAAATATTTCCTCCTATTTGATAATTTTCCCTATTTTTCAGTTACCAGAGAGAAAACACTTTGGATATCCCAAGTGCATAAAATTAATGCATACCATCTTGTTCCCATGTACAAAAGTAGATCCAAGTACAAAGGATTTAAGAGAAGTAAGACCTGGTGATACTGCTAAATGTTACATCATTTACTAGAAATTTAAGATAAAATTATAAGGGTTGCACAGCAGCTATGAAAGGTCAGTAACACAAAACAAGGTTTTTTTCTGTTGGTTCCCCCCACCCGGTTATTTTTTTGGAGGCTGAATTTTCAGAGATGGCTAAAGTATAAATTGTGCATCTACCAGAAGCTTTTATGTGATTCCATGGAGCCATCGAATCCTGAGAAATGGCAGCACTTGAGATAAACTGGAAGAATAATGTCTGGGAAGGTATCTGCACAGTTAACAACGGTAACGAGTTAAGGGTATAATCCTGTTCCCTGCCTGGGAACAGAAAGGCCATTAATCTTCAAATGTTTTCTTCCTGGGAGTAAGAAGAATGTAAGGATATGAGACCAAAACCCAAGCCCAAACAGGAGAAATGACAGTAGATGGAATACTATTCAGAAATATCTCCTTTGAGTGTTTTTAACTCTTCATGAGTTCCCTCAGTTTCAAGTGTCTGTAGTCCTTAAGAGTAAGGCCTCACAAAACATAAAAACAGTTATAAAACAGTTGCTTTTAAAATAAGAACAATGACCTTCCTATATTCTATCTGTTTTTTACCACTTCATGTTTTCAAGAGAGGTTACTTTCTTTGTAAGTTAAAAATTCACATGTGAGAATATATATGTCATATATATACACACACACACACACGTGATTTGCCAAGATAATTTAAAAAGGGATGGATATTAATTTAATATTAATTTAAGTTTATAAAAAATTTGAGTTTTTTCTACACAGGGATTCAAGAAATGCATTTATTAAAAAAAAAACTACCACCTCATCTTGATTCTACCATTTTATATTAAACCAAACCATTCTGTGATATTTGCTTCCCTGATGTTGAAGTACAGGGAACCTGATAACTGAAACTGCCTGTTTACACAAGTGACTTCTCAGATCCTTATTCTCCAACCTGAAAGAAGTGCAAGGGCTTAACCAAACCATAAACCAAGAAAAGCAATCTCTATGGTTAAACAGTACTTTAGGTGTAACAAAATGTGGTGTTACTGGTCAAATAAATAAATAAATTTATTTATTTTAGCATGTTTAACTAATGGGTCAGTCCATAGGTATTCCTTTGCTATTCCATGTTTCTTCCAATACTGAAGTGAGGGGCCCTCTGCAACTTATGCAGAAGCTGGGGAGACGTGGTGACATATATCCCACCAAATACCCTTTTGTCCGCTCACAGAAGGTTTCTTCTGTGCATGGATTTTGGGGGAGAATATTCTGGATGAAAAAGTCAATTTTTCATTAAAAGTCACTGAAGCTCATCTTTCAATTGGTGCCAAACGCAGCTCTTGCATTGCAACCTTTTGTGTCCAGATTCATCACATAGGGAATTTTTACAGCAAATTCTACATCTCCTGCAAAGCATGGTTTAAAATGGAAGCTCCAACATAACATTAGCAATGGCCATGCTATGATAAGAGAGAAGAGAATACAATAATTGTTACAGTTAGCTAAGCTCCACCTGGAGGACCTGGTGGCTAAACAGATTACTCGCTGACTTTTCACCTCTGGGATTCCAGCCCTGACTGGAGTGACTGAAAATCATTCTGATCAGTCAAGTGAAAAACGACCAAAGTGAAATTAGAGTGGTGGTTTCAGCTCGGTTCCCTCAGTGCTGTACTTCCAAATCACAAAACCACAGCACGTTGAACACTGCTAGCAGGGGAGAAAGTGAGAGGCTTTGAGGCTTAATGAGCATGAATCCAGCTGCCTATCCAGCTCACAAACACCTTAACATAGACTATAACGACCCCATACAAACAGGCGCAAAGTAGAATAAATGACTGGATTACCATACAAATTAATCAGAAGCAATCCCTTGTGAATGTGTATTGAAATGTCTGTATTGCATAACACAATAATATAATTGTTAATCATATTAGATTAACTCTGACAGCCAGATGATACTCTAGTAAATGTTTAAAGAAATTCTCTAAAAGTATTTGAGTTATTTCTATTAAAAAAATTTATGCCTTTCTATTTTCATTGCATTCACAAACACTAAATAATCCTGGCATATCCCATGACCTATGTGTGTAAGAATTATTTCAATTTAAAAATGGAGAGACTGGGGAACAGAGAGGTTGAAGTACTTTATCCATGGATTTTTAAGGCCAGAAAAGGACATTATGATCATCTAATCTGACATTACACTTCCCACCATCTCTGTGCAAAGCTCAACAGTGAGAATCAATAAAGAGAACTGCTGTCAGGATGCAGGAATTCAAGATTTCAACCCCCAAGCTCAATTCCCTGTTAATTTATAGAACTAGGCGTAGAAAATTTGCCTCAAAGCCAGTGTTTTACTGCAGATAAAACAGACTTGCCCTGTGCTCCTGTCTTTAGCTGTAGCTCAGCCAGCAAAGACAGACAAAATCCTGCTTCCTCCAGTGAGACAATTTAAATGGGAAAGAGACCTGTCACACATTAAATGTGTATGGAAACTACCTCATTAAATTACTGCTTGGAACCAATCAGGAGAAAGTCCTCTATCATAGTTTGAATAATTCAGGGTTAGGAGGTTTTTCTGGTTGTTTTTTTCCCTTGTCTAAAATGATTTTATAAGACCGCTTCTTTATGGCAGAACCTGCAGAAAATACTCATTTGCTATGTGAACATGAGAGACAGCATAGGTATGGATGAAATTGTGATTTTGTAGGCTGGAATTAAGATGTCTCAAAAATAAGCCTCATAAAGAATGCTGCCTATAAAAATGAACATTTTTATTTATGAGATTATTATTTGGGGGCATCTAGCACATTGTCATGATTTTCATTGAATGAAAAATCAATTGAGGAAAAACCAGAGCCTGTGAATTTCTCTAGGGAATGGGGTATTGTTCCTCACTCAAAAGCGATGTTGGTTTTGCACCTTGGAGCTTTCTCAATTCTCACATCAGAGCAACAAACAGAACAGGAGTTGTTATAAAGCAGCCACAGCAGCTGAACTTCTGCTCACAGAAGTCTCTGACATTATTCTCCTCCCATACCAACTATCCATCTTCCATGCTCTGTTTAATGAGATTAGGAAATATTAGCAAATATGCAACATTGGACTGTTGTGAAAATGTGTGAGAAAAATTTAGAAGTCAATTGAAACATCCTGTGTACGTGGAGAGTTTTCAAGTATGGCTTACTGCAGAAGACTTGATTAGCTAGATATGATTGCAATCACTAATTCTCTTCTTTAGGGTCATATGACTGCTCTGATGCCCAGGAAATTTCAATTACAAAGCAAATAGGCTGTTTGTGCTCCATGACTTTTACTAACCTAATACTAAATAGCCTTCTTAAATACCGTATTTGCCCATAGCTCATACAAGGAATTTCATGCTTTAGAATGATTTGTCTTTATTTAATAATAATTGCTTTATAGGATTTTTCTTGGTTTATTTTAAAATGGCATACAGTATAAAACTGCTTGTAGAACTTTTGTAAAACTTACATTTAATGAAACAGTATGCCAAAAGACCTTCTAGAAACCTGAAAACAATTAACCTGACAGCTACTTGGTTATTGGCAAAATACACATTTTTCAAAATTAATTTATTTCTCTATTGCATATACCTCATACTGCAAGGCCTCTACATGTCTACTTTTCTGCTCACTGCCGTTTATGCTGTTGAAAGGAGACTGTATCCATATAGCAGACTTTCTTTTTTTGGATCAGTCTTTGACAACTGGGACCTGGATTACTTACTACAGTTTATCGAGTTAGGCTGCTACTGAAAACCACGTGACGTTATTGTTTTCTGGCAAGACATACACATTATAATAAAATCTGGTTCAGTGAGAACCTAGGTAAAAACTAGTCTGAAATTAATTGGTCTCCATACAGACACTAATATGAGACAAAAGGACCTGATATACTCTATCATAAAGGAAAGATCAGATTTGCTAATGGCATTTACTGCTGTGCAAAATTAAGGAGTTAGATACAAGTTAATTGCATCTGATGTTCCATCTATTTCACGTAGAAACTCGTTCTGCCTTAGAAAAGCACCACTATAAAAAATTATGTTATCTTTCTTTTGATGTATCACCAGAAATTGAAAACGGCTTTTTAAAGAGTCTATTGGGGAACCAACATATTTTCCACAATTTTCTCAACCTTTATTTCCCCAAAATAGATTTTCTTATTGATTTTGGAGCTATCATACATTTTAGTTCACAGTAGCCTGGCACACTGAAACGTTGCTGGGCACATCTATTTCTTTTGCTCTCTGCTATTTAGATTTTGCATTATATAGTCATTCATCTCCCAGTGTGGAAGTCTGCATCATTTCCATCTCTAAAATCTATTAATAATTTTTAGCTATACTGTCACATCAACCCTTTTTCTTACCAAGGTTGGTAAATCTCAATTAAAAATAAAAATCTAAAAATCTACTCAAGATTGTTTTAAGTAAGCCTATAACATTTTGTTTCATGTCAAGAGGAACATACTCATTTAATTCCTATTTTCCTACTTCATACTTGCAGCAGTATCCAACAAAATACTGCTGCTCCAACAAAACACAGCTAATAAAAAAAAAGTTCTTCAAAGATATTTCTTCCAAACACAATCCCTCTTCAGAATGGCTATCAAGTCCAGTTTCATTCAAGAGCTAGTAATGAGTCAGATACATTTTTCTCATTTAAATGCATGCTTGTATAAAGAATCATTATCTGTCTACATTTGTACAGAAAATGTAATTCTCAGAGCATGAACAACCTGAGCTGTGAGCTACTGCCTGTGAATCAGATGGAAGGGTTTACCTTAGAATGGGCTAACGCTGCTGCAGGGCGTTGCTAAAATGTTGAGACCTAGTTGCACATTCTTCTCCCTGCCTGGATGTGAGATTACAACCTGATACCACACCCAGATTTGCATTTCTAGAAGTTAGACATTGCATTCAGTAGTCCTTCAGTGATATTGTTAAGGCATTCTGAATGACTCTCTTCCTCTTTGGCAGAAGAGCCATGGAGGGAAGAGAATGCAACAGCATCCTTGGCACCTTAGGCAGGTTTGGGCATGTAACAACACCTGCATCTTCAAATCAGGGCTCTACTGAGCAAAAAAAGGTGTAGGAGAAAGAGTCTGTATTAAGATTGGATCCCAGCTGTGATGTCACACAAGTGTCCTAACAATGTGTAACATGATGTAGCAGAGAGAAAAGTATTTCAAATGAGTTAATCAAAAGAATAGAAAGATATGAGCTTGATTTTCCTGTATTTTGCAATCTCAAATTCTAATACATATGTTAATAATATATTTACTGTGGCCTAAATATTAACATCTTAATTTTATGTGAACATTCATCTTTCTTTACAGATTTTTTTAATTCATCCTTCCATACCTGCAGCTGTGCTTAGATTAGGAAACAACAGCTATCACAGTACCCAACACCAAAGTACAGTGGTCAAAAGCAGTAGGCAGTGTGGGAGGGCTCCTGCGCAGAGCTGCAGCGGCTGATGTGGCAACAGGTAACTCAGGCATCATTCAGAGCAAAATGCCTTCTAACAACCAGCCTCAGTTACAGAGTCCTTAGCGAGCAGGGAGAGTGGGAGAACGCCTAAACCCCTGTGTTTGTAGCAATACCATAACATTTCTCCTAAGGGAGCCTTTTAGTTTATTTACAGTTCTTTGCAATATATATTAGCTTTTCTCCAGCTTCTTTGCACAGTGGGGACTGTAGGCAACCAATGGTTAGAAGCTCCCATTCCCTCAATCTCTCATGACTATGATGAGGTGCTTCAAGTAGAGGCATAAAAGTTAGCCCCATTATGCTGCAGTGTCACTCCCACTGGGTTTCTGAGAGGTATAATTATTCTCTCTCACAAAAAACCCCACCCCAATAAAACACATTTAATATGCCAAGAGACCATCTCCCTACCAGCTATCTTTACTACGAGGGCCCTTGAGCACCCTTGAGTTCATTTATGCTGCTGATATTGGCAAGGCTTTGTTTTCCTCTTACTGGTGATTGTTGCTATTTAAGGGGAAATGCTGTTCGAAACAAAAGCACCTGTAATCACTGACACTTCATAAAGTGCCCTCAGGCACAAAGGCAGCCGAACATTGGATGCCTCCTCATACATTTGCATATGTTGGGTCTCTTTATTCAGGGGAAAAGTTATTAGACATACATAATGTTTGAGAATGCCAATATATAAAGCAAATTGCATGATATATTTAGTCTTCCCCCCCCAGTAATACTGCTTAGAATGGGTATTTTTAATATAGCACAAACAGAAATTTCAACAAGACTAGGCTGTGATGAACAACTGAGATTACAGCAGCATATCCTACAAATAACGGCTCAGGCTGGTAGATGTCCAGACATGGTCCCTAACCGATCAACTTTTCCACCACTGGTAACACTGGATGTACAGCCCCAGACCCCAGGTGCTACCCTGAAAACTCTTAAGTCTCTCTCACTAAAATAACAAACTTTTTTTTAAATAACAGCAACTTCTTTTTTTTTTTTTTTCCCTGAGGAACAATACATTTTTTACTCTGTTACTGACCTTCTCCCTCTAGAAGTTGCCCAGTTATCATCAGATCATTGTACAGGAAAAGGAGACCATAACTGGTCACAAATTCCCTAAAAGCAAGTGTTCCTAAATTCTCACCTTCCCCAAATAATACCTCCAAGAGCTGCAAAAGGTAGCAGCACCCAAAATAAGACTGCCAAATTAATTGTGGTGTTGAGTATTATCTCACTACTAGAAGTTGGGAAATACTTTTATTTGGTAAACTTTGGCTAACCTAATATTATTCTTTTTATACCTGTATGAACTTCAGAAATCACAATACCCCGAACTACTGTAAGATTAAATAAAAAGGTGAGGGGGGAAATACAGCAGTAAATATTATTATGTATTAAACAGGCTATCTTAAAAGAACACTCTAATTAGAAATACACAAAATATTAATCAACTTAAAAAAAAAGGAAAATTGTAGTCAGTTTATAACATAGATCTCAGACAGCCTATACAAGCATTACCATTTTGTAGTTGTAATTAAGAGCATATAGGTTTTATGCAATTAATTTCACTGTGAACACACAAAGAATTTGTATTTTTCTTTAGGAATATAAGCTCATCTATACCCAAGTTAAAATGAAAAAACCATAAGTCCTTGGGGATATTACTGGTTTCCCTGGTATGAAAACAAATAAGCCTAGTTTTATTTCAAAACTACATTTCATCTTTGAAAAGTATTGGCAATAAAAGTGGGAAAACACTGGCATTTTGTAGAAGGTACTTTGCGTCACTCAAACTTGATTTTTAAATCACAAAGATTTAATTAATAATTAAATATAAAAAAAGGTTCTTTGCATTGTTTTCACATCATTTGTTTAACCTGATGTACACAGAGATTTTATTCTTTAGCACTAGAGGATCACTGAGTGTTTGCAGCTTCTTCCCAGGACAGCTTAACCTGAGAAAACTAAAGACTACTGTCAGTTTTGTCCTGAATGTGCTTAATGTTCAAGCTTATTTTTCTTTGAATAGCCAAATAGTATTACATATTCTTCTAGACAAAAGTAAGATAAACCTGGAAGGGACAGCCCAGGGAGTGCAAGCAATTCCATCTTTTAAACTTCTGCGCTGATCACCAGTCCTTTCACAGGTCGCCACTGATCCATTGTAAAACTAACCAGTTTTTTTGCTCCCTCTGCTGCTTTTGGCAGGTTGCTCCAGAACCCTCTCTGTCTCATGGTGAGATATCTCCCAAGCCAAACATATTCAGGGACAGTTACATTCATTTTGCTCTTGTGCTACCTCTGCCCTTTAGCTGAAACAGTTATTTCACTTCCTTCTCTGGTGCCTGCCCCTGAAGGAGTAATCACACTCCTCAGCCTTAATTGTACTACATTTAACAAGCCAAGCTCTTTTTGTCCCCTCTGCATGGCAGGCTTTCTATTTCCTTAATTACCCCAGCTCCAGCTGTCCCAGTTCAAATTCATTTTCCATGAACGTGGCTAAACAAAACTGTCAGGGGAGGTCTCTCCACTGTCCTGCACAATGTCATGAATGCTCTTCTATCTCTACCAAAATGCACTGTTTCCTACTGGCTAATACCACAGCCTGATTTATGGACTCAGCATGCAAGTACCTCTGGTACACGGGGTCCTTGCAGGTCTTTTTTTCTTACTTGTTAATCTGTGATTGAAGGGAGCACTTCAGTGCAGAAACTGGTAGCCTGTAAGGCTAAAGAAAACAAGTCCCAGGACTTCACTATCCCTAAAGCCACATACACATTACACAGCATTAGAATCTAAGACTGGGCATCTTTTGTGCCTCTTGGACCCAAGGACATGATGACAATGACAATGACTACTATTGTTACTATTAGTATTATTACTATTGTTGTGGGGTTTTTTTCCAGTTCAAAGTACCTGAAACAATGAGAACCCATGTTGTAGCCCACCACCATAGTATTTTTATGCCACAAAATGGAGGTTATGTATAATGTGCAGCACAAGGGTGCAGTATGAAAGCATATGGGAACATTTGAAAGTGCAAAGCCTGTGAGATTCGGTGGTGCCAACACTGATATTGTCTTGTCTAAACTGGCTGTCAGGAATGGTGTTTAGAGCACACTATTCCCTGAACCATTCCTGACCATTGTTTTGAAGAGGGCTAGCTGGCATGGCCTAAAACCACATCAGGGAGCATGCTAAAAATTAGGGACCATGCTGAAAATTAAGCAGTACAATCTGTAGTCACTACCTGATCTCATGACCTATTCTCCATTTTATTTAGCAGTCTACATGTAATCTACAGGAATGATCCTGCATTTTCTAAAACTGAATTTCATTACATTTCTGCTATTGTAATCTTCAAGTTCATCTGTTTCTTTCCAGCCCACTATCTCAAACCTCTTTCTTTGTGGACAGTCCCTCTTAAATTTATATCAACTTCAACAGCAGAGCGCTACAACTTGCTACAATATTACTAATGAAAATACCACTAACTCCAATAACTTCTTAGTCTTTGGGAAATTCCACTGCTTTTTCCCCCTCAAGCCAGTACTTTTACAACACAATCCACTGTCATGTCCCATTAGTCAGCTCTTCCACTTCCTAATATTTCACATACTAACTCCCATCTTCCTCAGTTTTGTAAATAGTTTTTGTCATTCCTCGCAAAATAATTTGCTACGCTTCAATATTATTCCTGTCATTGTAGATTCCTTCAAAATTATTAATTCCAAACTGACAATCTTATTTGCAGATTTCCTCAGAAATCTGGGGTATATACTATGCAGTTCTGTAGAACTGAGCACATTAAGCTCCGGAAATTCAGATGCAGTAATTCTCATTCTCACGCAGTCACTCCACAGCTCCTTGTGCTTAAGCTTAGTGCAGCCTCACAGTGTAGAAAATCCAATTCTTCATTACTGCTTTATTTACAAGGTTAAAAAACTTATTTCTAAAGTTTTATAAGGATTTAAAAGTAGTGTAAAAGTGCCAAAATGAGTCTTTTACAGTACTACAACTTCACTTTCATTACACCTTCATGGCAGTGTCTTCAGTGCTGTCTTAATACTCTTCAATTAAATAATTATTTAAACATATGCTTTTGTTCAGAACCTCAAAATAATGGTAATGCAGGTTCACAGCAATAACAAATGAAACTTTGAACTTTTCAAATCCTGACCCTACTGATGAGCTGCTAATGAATCCAAATCATACTGTTAAAATAATAACAGAATTTAACTTGGTTTTAACTTTACATTTATATTGATATTATTTTAAGCATGCTTTAATGAAACAGCTATAATACCTAGTAGCAAGAAAGTATTTAGGTTTAAGAATTCTTGATTCCATTAAAAGTGTTCTCTCCCTTAAAAGTAAATGGTATCAAACATTATGCTATCAATTCTTTATAGCCTGTAACTGAAAGGCAGATTATTTTCTTTCCATCGGTTAGGTTCTGAACAATTAGATGATTACAGTACTTTTTTTTTAAATACGCATTCTACTTTGGAACAAAATTCTCAGCTATTCTCCCCAGCTACTTCCAAAAGCTCCTAAATTTGACATATCTGTAATACAAGTAATTGAAAAAATGGAAGGTGAAATACAGCCCCTATCAGAGGGAGAGAGCAGATAAGGTCATATGCTGATATAGATGTTTTACTATTTTACATCTGTGAGCTTTCCAAAGATCACTGGCTACAATGAAGTGGTAAGCTCCTGATTCATTCCAGGATGTACTCCGCTTTCTGGCAGTTCAGACAGGTTATTTTTTTCAGTTACTTGCTTTGTGGAAAAAAAGCATATTGTTCCATTTTTCCTAAGAAAGGAATGGGTTCAACGGTGGCATGTCTCCAAGAAGTACTGCTCTCCTCCAGCAACTCTCAAACTGGGACACCAGATTCAGTGAAACTTTCTTACTATCCTAAGTGCATTTGTGCCAGACACATTCCAAAACAGACTATACAAAGGTGAATTTAAAGAGTTTTATGCCTCTAGTTATATGGTGGGGCTTTGGGGTTGGGTTTTTTTCCTAACAAGAGGAGAGGATTTGCTTTTTCTTCATTCATTGAGTTGTATAAAAATCCCTCTAAGAATATTTTTTTTCTTCACCTCTTTTTCTCTCAATTAAAAGACACAGTTTAACAAAAAGCATATTCTGATTAGTATTCCACAAAATAACCACCCCCCTGTGTTTATTCTCCTCTCAACAGCTGAAAGAAAAAGATAGGAGCTAGAGCTTTTTTATCATAAAAAGCTGTCTTTCTGTGCAGTCTAAGGGGCACTTTATTTATTATTTGTACACTCTTCCATTCATTCCAGCAGCCCCTTTGACCGTAAGAATTACTTACACCTGCAAGATTAACACAAAAGCTGACGTTTAAAACTTGTTCTTGGTCCCTCCTTTGCCAGTACCTCTTGACCCAGCTTCCTCTGTCTCTCTGGAATTAAATGAAAGCCATATGCTGAAAACACGTAACTTGAACACTCTTCCAACGTTAGCAACCTTATGACTTGCACTAACAGAACAATGCTTAAAGGGAAAACCAGCTACTGCAGTATCATCTTCTCAGAAGCACTGCACACATCCTGACCTACCGCTAGTATGTAGAAGCACAGAAAAATTGGTTTTGGAGACAGACCTACCAAGTAATCTGACGGATGTTCCTCCCCCTCTCCCAAAGACAGCTAATTGTAGGATTCTTTTGAAGAAGAAAAGAATATTCCCCCGTTTATATAGAGAAAGCTGAAAACATAGTTTATTTATGGTCTGACTGACAATATCCATCTAGACAGAAAGATATACTGGACCTTGCTAGATTTATTTTCTGACATCAGATGCAAAGCAATGATGTGTGAGCATGCAGTTTGCACAGGAGGAATGCTTTAATAGAAAAGAACCAAAAAATGCTTCAGCACGCTCCATCTCAGCAATACAGTCCAACAGCACAATGATTTCTGAGAAGTATAAATGCATTCTCACCCAAAAAGACTGAGGAAACTGAACCTTTTATACCAGAAAGCTCTGGCCAAACTCAAATCCCTCATTTGCAGGATGGATTCAATCATAAACAAACTCCTAAAGAGAAGTCATACAAGAGTGAGTTGTGGCTTACAGAATATTTCTTTCCTACTTTAGCAGACAGCCATTTTAGGTCTGCTCCGTATATCATAAAATTAAATTCCATTTTTAAAAAAGTCATATTATTCTACAGAAAATGGAAATTGAACTCCTACCAGGTACATGAACACTTATTCTTTTGAAGTGTCGTTTCCTAAAGTGAAGATTTGCACGTAACCTCCACTTCTACTAGAGGTGGTAGTAACGCTGGTGATACTCTCAAAAGTTTCATCATCCGCATCTATTTTTAAAGAACATTAACAACTTCCATATTATGTAACTCCAACAAGTAAACATATTTTAAAAAAACAAACCGTTTTTTGCCCAAAGATATGACTAGATAAAATTAGAGCTTCCTTATATAGGTTGGTGTTAATGAATTTGCATAAATATCTGGTCATTATCACCTACAATTCTTCCTTTGTGGTTCACTGTATTTTAGCTACAGTTCCCAACCTGCTGAGAATGGCTGCAGGTTCCCTTCCCCAGAAGGTGATCCAAACATCTAATTTTCTTTCAGTGAGAGCTTTTCTCACAAATTACTTTTTGCCTGAATGCCCTTCTCTAAAATCTCAATAAAGCTTTTCACAGGCAAAATTCTCTTTCACCATTTATAGTTTCTTTTCTTTTAATTAATAACCCAGGATATAATTGCAATACGACATTTCAGAGAGCACAATTATAGGTTAATAAACCACGCAGGGCATTTAAAGGCAAAGTGTCCTAGGTTTTCAAGTACTCTACATTATTTGCATACTCTTTGACATGCTTTGTGGCTTAGTCTGATGTGGCTTTTCTAATTAGAAATAAACTGAAGTTAATCATTCAGGAGGCACTGGGAAGGGGAGAGGCAGAAAAATATACCTATTTTGCAGTTACATTTTAATTCCATTCAGTAATTTAGACATAATCTATCCTTTTTTTTTTTTTTCCCCCCCCAAATAGACTGAAGAATTAGAGTGAGACTGACGAGACTGACAAGGGGAAAAACCCCCAACAGACAATTTACAAAGATTAAGGCAGAAAAAAAGTTCTGTTAATATTTAAGAGTTTATATATCACCTCTGTCCACACTGGGTTTGTTGAGCAATAACTTGTAGTGTTGTTCCACAGGGAACAATAAACACAATTAGTGAAGCAGATGATTCAGAAAAGAAGAATTTGATAAGAATATCACCCAAGTCGTAAACGGAATCTGCATGACTCATTTGTCACTTAAGAAAGTCTATGGTATCATTCCGTTACTCATTTCCTAATATTTTGGGACTGTCTAACTCCAGTGGGGATAATTACTTGTGGAAAAAAGTACAATCAAATTACCTAGGACCAAGGTCAGATATCCATACAACCCAAAGACATTATTAAATAAAACAAGTGTTCAGCTGCTGCCTTGAGGAAGCTCGGAAAAGATAAGGAAGTTGTGTGCATGCGAAGATATTGACACACTTCATAGTCCTGAGTGGGAAACACTTAAAACAGTCATCGCAGTAAATAAACTCTGGTTTAAGGTATGTAATTTCACCCCCACTTTCAAACTGTGCTATTTTCCAAAATAAGTCACGCCCAGAACTGTCAAGGTCTGCTATGGACAGGCATCTCCGGACCTTCTCAAAATTACTAACTTTGAAAACAAGTCCTCCTGAAAATATGACCTTTTCCTACTTCGGACTACTTCTGAAGTCAGCTATTTTTACAACAAATATTTTTTGTGATGAATTATGCTCTGAATGAGGAGAAAATGAAGAAACAGGATCAAGTCACTAAGGAAAATCATCAGGAATCTGATCAAAAAGAGAAAAAAAAGTTATTTTTATGATTATAGTAAAGACAGGATAGGAAACTATATATTATCTATTTTTTGCAGTTCTCTACTTGCCCTTTTTGTAAAAGCTTACCTTCAAATATTGGTTTTCAACTATTATCCAAATAAATTTCTGTTCTTACTAAATGTGTGTAAATTAGCAAGCTAAGGGTTCTGTGAAGCCTGCAGTGTGTCTTCATTCTTGCTGTACATATATTCCAGGTGCATTAACTTTTACTTATTTGACTACTACTTTCTTTTTCTTTTTGTGTACTTAGTATTGTGTGTGCTTAAGTGTTTTGCTAGAACGGGCCCCCAAGGAATAACAATTATTCACTTGAGCCCTCAACATTCTCACTACTAATTCAGTAATCTCAAACCAGAGAATTGCAAGGTACAGTTAGTTATGTTCAGCACTACGCGTATTATTGCATCTAAAGAAACCTCATAGTAAATATACCAGAGCCTTGAAAGAGCTTTGTTTCACTTTTTTCTTTTTTTGCTTTGTTTTGTTACTCTCATTTAATAAAGAACCTTTCAAATGCAGCGACTTTAAATCCACAGCTGCTAGGAGGACTATAGAAAAGCCCTTGACCACCAGGTGCCTACCTTATGCTTGAACTGGGAGACTTTCTTTTGCTAAATTCCCATGGAACTTTTAATGAAATATTTTGATTCAGAATGTAGTCAGAAGTGGTGGGCATTTTTATAAGGAGAGAACAACCCCCAGTTCCAGTAAACGGAAACTATTCGCTATATGTGCTCATCTTCCCAGCACCTGTGGGAGCTGCTACCATAGCAGATGGCCAAGAGGAGGATGAAAAGAAGACGGATGAAGGAAAGAAGGAACCAGACGGACAAGCCAAGATGGTATTCATCTAACTCTTTCCAGTTCTTTTTTCCTGTTTCCTCCCTTCTGTCTCTCTGTCTGTTCCAGTCTGAAAATTGGTTGCCCTTCTTCAGGACATTTTACAATTTTACAGGCAAACTAAACGAACATATTAATTCTGTTTTTACAGGAATCCAAATAGTGAGCAAAATAAATGTTCGTTTATAGTGGCAAAAATGCTAAACAAAACATGTGTCACGCCTGCAATAAAATGGTTTTCTGATTATGTGACTCTCCCATCATATAAGCAAAAAATTGTTTCACAACAATTCAAAGACATTTCTAAATCTGTCTTCCTCAGTTCCTGATTGCCCCTACATTTTACCTCCGTTTCCCAACCTCCTTACTCCATTCCTGAAACCTCTTCTAATACACATGTAAACCATTACTAAAAAGCATATAATTAGACTTAAATCAATAGCTGGATATCTGGGCTGTGCAGTGGCAAAAGTCAGGCAATTCCACAGAAATAGCCCCTGAGGAATATCCTCTGTTGCTCTACGAGGTTTTAGATTTTACTTTCTGCATTTTGACTGATTAATGTAAAATGTACCTTGGCATTTTTGCTGCTTATAATGCAAAAGGTTTGCAACATTCAGCAAGATACACTTACATTTGCCCGATATTTCTAATACAAACACTGCCTTAAATTTTCTGAATTACAGCAGCAGATTTATATTAGGCTTTTTTTCCTCTGCTGGTAAAAGCAGTAGCTATTTAATGTTTTTTAATGAGAATTAAAAATCTGTTTATTTGATTTAATCAGCTCATTGAGCATTCTCTTTGTACCTCTAATCCCTTGAATGGGGATGTCAAGGCATGTGATAGCACATAGCTGTGACAATAATCTCAGGAGGTTTTCCATCGCTGCCATTTATAATAAGTAATGTGTTTCAGTGCTAAAGAGACAGCTATATTTGTTATAGGGGAAATCTGCTCCTCCCTATGCATAAGAGCAGCAGCAGCAGCTGGCTTTAGGCAAGGAGTTATGGAGGCCTTCAAGGTACAGAACCCATTTCCAAAGCAGGACCTGCCTCTGTAGCCCTCTGCAAAGGCCCTGCCACTCCATCACCTCTTTTCCTTCAGCCTCTAGACTAAGGAGCAAATGATAGTTACTGCTTACTCAGTTTACCTCCAGAGCTTCCTTCTGTTATACCACATTCAGAGGCTGCCATGGACCCACCACTCTATTACCCAACAGGAAAAAGAGCCTTCCATATCCAGTTATGGATAGCTTTCAGCATATACATGCATGTGGTATATATAGCATTAGACTCTGAATGAATGGCTGTGTGCATAAAAAACACACCTATTTTTACCTCAGAATTGAGCACCTTCAATTAGCCATCCCTGCAAAAGAAACTCTTTTCAGATGTGTTAGGTAATGGCTCTAGCAAAGGCTGCCAGAACCTCAATCAGAAAAAAAACTATTTTAGCTGTTTCAATATGATTTTAGTTTCTTGCACTGAAAATTGAATATTGATGGCCACAAACTGTAGACACACATATCCACAAGCTAGGTTAGAGAAAAATATGCTGCAACAGAAAGGAAAATTTTTCATCTGGAGACAAAAACTTGACTGTCCCACTTATCTTATTATGTACAAAATTTTTTTTTTTTTTAACAGTCAGTGTCCACCTGCTCCAGTCTTCCATTCACAATAATAATTCTTCCTGATACTCACCCTGCTTCTCTTTACAAACTCATCAGTGCCTGAAGTTGTACTTCATGATTAAAAAAAAAAAAAAAAAAAAATCAGCAACATGCTTCAAAGGATTATGCAATGCTGACTAGCATTCATTTGAATGACATGTCCACTCAACAAGGCAGGTAAAATAAGTCAATAAGGTTATCATGATTGCTCAGTCATTCTGTCTCTGGAAAACTACACAATCATTTCAAGTAAGGCAATTTTTGCCTCTTTTCTTAACTTACTGATGAGCCATTACCCCTTTTACTTCAAAGAGACAAGATGACTTGGTTTTCCCACTAAATTGCAGCTCCAAACTTTCAAAGAACAATGAAAAACCAGACTTCTAGTGATAGCATAGAAGGACTGTAAAGTCTTTCAGGGTTTACCACTGTCAGGTTTGAACTGCATTTTGTTATTTTTTTCAAATGCAACAGTTACTTGCATTTGTAACACTTTTGTATTCTTTTACACTTTGTCTTATGTGGGACATGTGGTTGCCTTTAACTACACAACTGAAAACGCTTCTGGGATTTCTACTGCAGCTTAAGTCTGCTGCCATTATTTGAACATGCATATTTATGTTTAAGCTTTACAGCTGCAGAAACACTGTGAATATCAATCACAAAATTCCTATCTCAAAGAAGCAGCACAATATAACCTCTGTGAAGTGACTAGATCCTTACTAATTGTCAGCTTGAGGTAGCAGGACAAGTTCTGTTCAGCTATGTGTAGAGGAACAATAAATTCCTTAAATGCAGCAGTTACCCAAGAGTCCTACTCAGTGACACTGAGTTCAGAACACAACCATAAATAGCAGCAGATGAGACAGCATAGTATATGCAGTGATGCTTCACTTTTTGCACTAGTGTTGACTCTGATGTAAAAGTTGTATTAGTCCAGAACTGAAGAACTAAGTCGGAAGAACTATATCTAAATTCCCATTGACCTCCTATAGATAAATCTCAAAGCCTGCAGAACCAGACTCACTTTTTTTATGCAATAAATGGATGTTTTTAAGCCTTCGTTTGCTAGCCACATGATCACATAGCCCAAAGAAGCAATCAAGGATACTACAAAGTGTTTTACAAGGAAAGGATAATTTCCATACTATGTTTTTTGAATGACATTTAATGGCTGCTCAGTCATCAGGCTGAAACTTGACTTTGATCTGATGTCCACTCCAGGGAAAGCATTTTTGAGAGTGCATCTTCTTCCCTCTGCACAGGTGATTGCACTGACTAGAAAAAAACTAACTCCCCACCAGAGCTGGTTCAGGAATTCATTCACTATATTGAGAGAAGTAGGTTTGAAATCAGCCTGGGACCCTGACTCACTCTGCTAACTAAAGTTAAGACACCTCCTGGTAAAATATTCAGAGCTTCTTGAGCAAACAGAGAAAAATTATGAAAGCAACTAAAGACAGTTCAAGTGTCAAGTTAACCATGACGTAGTCTAGTAAGAATGGAGTATCTCACAGATACCTGTTGTACCCCCTCAAAAGAACCCACATGCATGAGAAAGCTTAAGGTAACAAATTCAGGTGGGTAAAAGTGACAGACATCACAGTTGCCTTGTGCAGTGAAGCATGCAGAGAGAAGGAGCTTTTTCCACCAGCTGTAATGAATTCTGTGTAAGCACATTAACAAGCCGCTTGCTTCTATTCTGATTTATCCTTGCCATCAATTAGATAACTTTTATTTATGCCTTAGGGCTGTGCTGTGTTGGCACTTGCTGTGCACTGTTCCCCCAGTGAATTTATTAGCCAAAGATGTAATTTAATCAGTGATTTCAATTTACCACCAGCAAATCACATTTACCATCATTATTGTTTTTAAACAATGTGGTGCTTTGTTGTGTCTCTTTTAAATAGTGTCTTCAGTATTGTCAGTCTGGTCACATTAGGCCTGCAAAACCTGCAAAAAAGAATGTGCTAGTTCTTCTGAGAAGTAACTCTATTTTTCCACAGCATACCACACATGTCAAAAATATAATCAAAATTTAAACTAATGCCTCAGGATGGTTGCTTGTCTACCTTTTCCTGTACTGTTCCCATATATCCTAAAAAGCACTCAGATGCAAAAGATTGAATCAGAACGTCATATGTGCACTGATGATTAAACTACTCTCATACCTCAGTTATGGTTCTGTTACTTTCCGGATACTGATCCTGATCGTCTCAAAAAAATAACTCAAGAGAAAGCAAACCACCAGATCAACTAAACCTGTGTGAGTACGGTAAGAGTGACAAGAGCTAGAGGAGCCACTGCTCTGTTTGAGCTCTTCCTCAGGCACCTTTTATCATTACTTTGTGATATTAACATTGCTTGTCAGCCATGGGCATGTTTAGGACAGGAGCTGAAATAGCCAAGGAGCAGTTACAGTAATAATTATACCATCTGATTTCCACGGATATCCAAGCTGATTATTCCAAAGAGCCCCTCAAGTAGCTTATATCTTATAGTAGCTACAGTAGGAAAGATTTCGTGAGGCTCCCACCTACTGATGCTGCTAGAAACCTACCATGAGGAATAGCCTGCAAAAAGTGAGAAAGACCCTAAAGTCACAATAAAAGAAGTCCCTAGTATGGATCCTACATGCTCTTCAAAAATGGAAGCAGGCTTCCTCAGAGATTTTCTTGGCCTATAAAACTGAAGACCTGTGTTTGCAGCTTAAGGGTAATTCCTTGCCATCCTTAAGGCCTCAATTCCTTTGTTACCTCCTTTTCTGTGGCGTGGGGAAACAAGGATCATTATGATTTTTTTTACACATAAATAAAACAAAACCAAGGGAAGAGTGAAGAGGCTTCCTCCAAATGTGACATTTATAATTTTTAAAATACAGGCCAATCTGAATATCTGACAGTTTTGCATATAAGCTCAAGGCACTGATCAAAAAGGTGCTGCAACAATGGTCTTCAAAAGAAAAGAAAGAAAAAAGACAAAATGAATGGTCAAAGATGAACAAATAATGAATTAATTAACACTTAAAAGATGTACTCACTTATTAAAAACAGGTTCTCGCATTCCAACCATTCATGATTCTCTTCAGCTGATAGTAAAATGAAACCATTAATTACAGATTATTATTTCTAGATAATTTGGTATGTGTATAAACTCTATAATTCAGATGTCAAACATCAGGCTGTTACTGAACAGTATTTTGTCCTTTATTGGTTGTGTAAACATAAATTTTACTGTGGTTTTGTATACTCTATGTAGGGTTAAAAGTTAACATTTTCTCATTCAGTACTAGGGAACGTGGACTTCCTTAAAATTACTGGCTGATATGGTTAATGGGTCTCAAAAACCTCACATGAGAAATAAACCTCTGTGAATAGCAGGATTTTATACCCCCTTTTTTAATGAGTAAAGACTGTTAATAGCAGCACTGAACTCAATGAGCAAAAGTATTTGTAAGTATTAGTCTCTATTTGTTCTACAATTTAGTTCTTCACATGTATATTTATAATTAGCAAGAATGATGGAAAGCAAAGAAAATCTAATGCCTTAGCTATCACTGAACTGGAATATGCTTTTGCTGAGGTTCAAAAGGCTTCTTAACATGGTACAAATAGGTGAGGACTATAAATCCCTATTCTTCAAACTAAAGAGATGTTCAAATTAATTTAGGGAATGTGCATGTTTCCTGTAAATGAGATTTGAAATGTGAAAAGTTCCCCCACCTACTGCAGGTCTCCACTCTTTCAAGTATATGTACTCACACGCCAAGAGCTTCACAAGGCTCAGTCTTATTACTTTAAATAACCCGGGTCAAATCCTCAGATGCAACAACCTGCCTTTTTGGCAGGTCAATAGGGACAGATTGTAGGCAGATCGTCCCGCCTGGCATATCTAACCTTTACCTGTCTATCACTAAATATAACAAATATGTTAAAGGAAATAAGATAATATGGTCAGGGCTCTGTTTTACTAAGTATGGTAGTCAATTTATACACAGAACAGACTCAAAAAAAGACCGTACTAGGCCCACATTGGCATGGACTTTCATCAGAATCAGGAACTGCAGCCAAGCATTTCTGAGCAGCCAGAAATCCAGGCCACTGTCTTTACTTGTCTTTGTAAGTGGCTTTGTGTCCTGGTTTTGGCTGGGAGAGAGTTAATTTTCTTCCTAGTAGCTGGTATAGTGTTGTGGTTTGGATTTAGCATGAGAAGAATGTTGATGACACGCTGATGTTTTCAGTTGTTGCTAAGTAGTGTTTATAATAAGTCAAGGATTTTTCAGCTTCTCATGCCCAGCCAGCAAGAAGGCTGGAGGGGCACAAGAAGTTGGGAGGGGACACAGCCAGGGCAACTGACCCAAACTGGCCAAGGGCATATTCGATACCATGTGACATCATGCCCAGTATATAAACTGGGGGGAAGGCTGTCCAGGGGCCACTGCTTGGGAACTGACTGGGCATCAGTCGAGGAGTGGTAAGCAATTCCATTGTGCATCACTTGTTTTGTATATTCTAATTTTTTTTATTATTATCATCGTTATTATTGTTTTCTTCTTTTTCTGTCCTATTAATCTGTCTTTATCTCAGCCCACGAGTTTTACTTTTTTTCGATTCTCTCCCCCATCCCACTGGGTGGGGGGAGTGAGCAAGACGCTGCATGGTGCCTAGTTGCCAGCTGGGGTTAAACCATGAGACTTTAGTTATCTGCCTGCTGTCATCACCAACCTGCAGTATATTCACAAAATGAATTAAGGTCCCAGGTTATCATTCTGTGCAATAATAGAGTAAAATGAGCTTTCATATGGAAGATCCTTTAAAGTGAACTAAACCCAATGGGGCAAGAATGAAAAACCTTACAAGCCCTAAGAAGACAAACAATGATACTTTCTGAAGCTAACTCCTTAGTTCACAGCATACAAAATATTGTAATGGACTTGTGCCTGATTTGCTACAAATTTATTTCCTTTCATCTGTAACACAACAAGAATAAATTTCTTTACATTATATTTAATTTGTGCTAGCACTCATCTTCCTATTGAAAAACTAAATAATTCGTTTCTAAGTTAACTTAAGCTTGAGTCTTGCTGCATTAAAAGAAGAAACACTGAATTAAAACAAAGAAACAAACAAACAAAAACAACAACAAAAAAAACAGCCTCAGAACTTTCCTGGTATCAAGATGGGACTATCAGTTGGGCAGTGAAATGTTCCTGCATTACGTGCCTTCAGATGTCAGAAAACAAAGGCATACTACCACACAGTGTAGCCTGAATCATCTCAGTGCTAACAAATAATAAAGATTGGGCACTAGAGATTTCAGAGGTATTATCACAAAAAATAACCCTTTGTGCTTAATCACTACTCTGAAAATAACATTTATAGAGATAATTTAGGTCTGCAGCTCTCAGAGGAGTGAAAACAAATTAAATTCCATTCTTAGGAAAATTTGGCCAAGAGTCCAGTGTTGATCAAAGGTCCTATGTATGTAGGGTTGGCATATACATTATGAGTTATCTGAGGGAGCTGCATTCAATACCAGTTAGGCCAATAAAGTGTGGACTAGTATAAGGTTACCCACTTTGATACTTAAAAAAAGAAAATGGTTTAATCAGAAGTCATCAAAAGGCAAAGCTAACACTATGACTCAGCATGACTTCCATCTCTATGCTGCCTTTTAACTTATCCATTTCTAGTACAATTATTAGAATAATAATACATTGCAAGGCAGCACAAACCTTTCAGGGACGTGAAGAGCTGTTCTCTCCCAGTGAGGACACTGTGAGGTGGCAGTGCTCTGCACCTTGCAGGGTCACGCCTGGAGCTTTCACTTAAAGCCAATGGGAACGGGACTGTCCTAAGACACTCCTCCTTAGATAGTTAAAATACAAAGGCATCTTTGGATAGGGATGCAGTGAAAAAGCTCAGATCCTTTTTTGATGAGAGGAATGAGGGGGAATGAAGGGAAGCATCTGTTCAGATGAAGACCAAACACACGCAAAATACATAGTCTCAGTCTGCCAGAAACAAAGAATATATGAAGACAGCATGCTGGCTTCTAGATTACTTTTTGAATATGTTACTGCAAAATAAAAAACTCCACAAATTAATTTCCTTGAAGGGTATCCAAAAACTTGGGCTCGCAAAGGGTAAGATCTACAAAACAATAAATGTTCTTTTTACAAAGTGCTTTGTAAAGACGTATGAAAAGGAAGCTCAGCTTAATTCACCATATAGGCGGTTAAGGAGTGATTCTTGCAGCACTCCTCTGTGGCCTGTGTCAACCTCATTATTCTTAATAAGATAAGGATGCCTTGATACATGTTTCATTTTCTGCAATAGTAAAAATTGGTGATGCTGGAAAAGCTTTTCAGGCACATGACCTTCCTCTACATAACTGCAAGTCAGCTCTTGTTTACAAGTGCTGGTATTGTGTTACGCTCATATCATTATCTATATTACCTGCTGCATAAATTGCATTATAGATCTCATTATTTAATGACTTATTTTTTGGATGAAAATTCTGTTTGTATGATACCACAAAAAACTCTCCAGGCAAAACAATACTGGCAGTTTTTAATTTTTCCAACCTGTTATTACTAGTAGTACTTCATAATTCTGCCACAAGTCATCTGCTGGTACCCAAGTGCTATATAAAAAACGGTAATTAATTAGGTTTCTCAACATGCTCGTGAGGTACCATGGCTATTATTTTCATCATACCAAGAGATTAAATGACTTGTTCAAGGACGCAGAAACAAATCAGACATTCAGACAGAAGGTTTGAATCCTAGGTTCCTGCTTTTAATGGTGACCAACACTTCCTTTCCTTTCACTGAAGAGAAACCACAACAAAAATTTTAATGAGTAATCTGTTAAACATCTAATACTGCATTATGCAGACTATCAGTATCAGTGCACATAAATACATGGTCTCCAAGTGTTTAATCTTCATTCCAAGACAACTAACTTCAACAATAATGAAGAAGGAGATGTATCAGAAAAAGAGATCAGAGGTTAATTGTTATCACATTAAACTCTAAAAATGTGCTCCCCTTTAACACCTTATGACAGATGCCAGAAAAGCAGACAGAATCTGTCACAAGGGAATAAAAGGTGTTAATCTGCAGATAAGTCAACTATAGTCTACAGTAATAAAGTCAGTTCTTGTTGTTTCTTAATAATGAGCTGTCAGATGGCAGGATTATAGTGGTTTGACACCAAGCTACTTCTCAGAGAGCCACAGCATTGTGATGATGCTCACCTCCTTCACTCTGCTGGGGTATTTCAATTCCATTACTTATAAAAGGGAACCCAATTTCCTACGTAGTACCAACCAACTTTGAAACCCTTAATGTAATTCTGTGGGGTGGGTGGGCATGAGGGAAACCACTTCATAGGCAAACAAAATCACATTACTAGATCATCATTTCTCACAAATAGACTCCCTACACTGCCTGGTACCCTCTCTCTTTTTCCCCTTGCCCCAGGGCACAACACAGTACTGTGCAGCATATTGCCTTATGAATCTTCTTCAAGTACCCAATTATCCTGGTGCACCAGACTTGTCATTACCATGACAGCTGCGTGCAGTATGCAGTACATGCTGTCAGAGGTGAAAGATTGTACACAGGCATCATGCATTTCCATTACAATGTGGAAAGTGAAGGGGAAGGAAGAGACAGACACAAACACACACACCCCCTCAACAAACAACTTTGCTAAAGATGCTGATTAAAAGCAGAGGTTAAGATCATTTTTTAAAGTGGTAATATAATTGCCAGATATTCTGGTGCTGTCTCTGCCTCCAGCAAAATTCCTCTTGTGTATTTTTTGTCATGATAATCAATGAGGTGGTGTAAGTACATTTTGAGCACTTTTAACAGAGTTGAATAAAACAGTCCATCACCCCACAGTTTCTCCAGAAGGAGAATTCAGCTTTGTATTTTCTTCCTCTGACCAGTTTCCTTCTTTTTAAAAAGTAAACATCCCATCACCACTCACACACAGAGAGCCACCCATCCACCAAACTCTGAGGGCTGTCACAGCAGTAACTGAGCTGTGCTGGCTCAAATAGGCTCCCAGGCATACGACGGGGTACAGAAGTGATATAGAACGCTCACCCTCTAGGTGAACAATACTGGCTGAGCACAGAGATCTGACCCAGGACACATCTGGGAAACCGCATTGTGATGGATCAAAGCTGGCATTCACATGGCGGGAGGTAACTGATGTTATCCCTCTGAGCATATGTTCATACAAGGTGACATATGCCCTCAGTTCCCACTAATATCAACAAGAACTGCACCCTGCAAGCATCACGTTCAATATCTCGCAGGATCAGGCCTTTAAGGACAAATACGCAATGCAGATGAGTGGTCACAGTTCATAAGAACATGCTGCAGATTTTCTAATTACACACAGTGTTCAGCACTTATGTTCTGTGTCTTGCTTCCTCCTTCCTGAATTATCCCCAGCAGGCCTCTACCAAATCTTCATGTGATCATACAGTTCATTACAGCTGTAAATATAAACATCCTTTTCTCACAACCTACCATTATTAGGAAACCAGATGGGAAAAAAATATCCAGATTAACAGTAGTCATACTGAGATTTCTTCTTCCCTTAGTAATGCATTTTCGATTTTAAACTAATGATTAATAAGCTTGTAGAAAACAATAATTACAGTATGCATAGCTAAGACAGTTAAGGATTCTGTCTAAAAACAAGCAGGCAGAAAAGGCTGTGTAACTGAAATAACTCATCATTCAAAATTAATTTCACCTACATCAGTAGAGACAAATGGAAGCAACCTGAAACCTCTGGTCAAGTATTCTAAAATCAGCACTCAAGGAGATATATCTTCACAGTCGGAAAGGGAGAAGGGGAGCAGCTGCAGAGAGAGAAGGGAAGAAAACAGAGAACTCCCACCTCTCCTTTGCAAAATAGGAATGAGGTATTTATTACTCAGCATCAGCTGCTTGCTTTTCATAGGATGATGTAATACATGAAGCTCCTGAACAAGATCTAGAGTTAATACCCTGTGCAGACACTCAGCACATTTGTCTAGCTAGAGGACCTGAGAAGCTGAGGTTATGGGGAGTCAGTGGAGCCTAGAGAGACACATTTTGCTCAGCTCTATGTATAAATAAAGGACAAACTTTCGTTCCTTGAAAGAACTATACGAAAGACTGCTCTCTGAAATCAGCATCCTATCATAAATCATGATAGTAGTGGTGGTGTGTTTCGAAAATACCACTGCTTACAGGACAATAAACAATCAGATAAGCAATCTCACTCTTATTTCAGTTAACATAGAAGACATAAAAAATGGGTAGACAGGGCATAAGCACTGAGAGGTAAGGATTCAGAGGAATGTTAAAAAAATATAAAAAATAGGAATTAAAACACTCTTTAATATCAAACATTTACTCTTTCATAACTTTGCTCCACTGCAAAGGCCCAGGAGCATCACTCTATCTATCACCTTCTTAACGGTGTATTCACACCAGTTTCAACAACAGACTTAAGTCTGTTTGAAAAAAGATCTTTGGAGATGGAGTGGGAATTATTACAGTGAAATAAGGGAGCGGAAAAGGAGGAAAAAAGGAAAGAATAATAACAGTAGCAATAACTGAACGAGTTTTAAAAAGATGAACTTAATATTTGTATCTTGTCTTGTAACAGCAGTTCTGACAAAAGCCAAACTCAGCAGTTAATCTGACAAACATAAAATATGCATAATTTCTACCAGTTATGAAAAGTGCAGCTGTTTTATAGCAGAAGGTTATAAATTTCCATATGGTCTAGATTATTATAATTTCTTTAAAAGTCTACAGCAAACTAACAACGAAGTGTAATTCTCATCTCTTTCATAATGACATTTTTCTATGTAAAGTGAATTGCTTTTGCTTTAAATGAAGCACTATCTTTTTTTTCACAAAGACTAATACTTATAAAAATTTACAAATATGTGGTTTATCACACATTCCTAAAGTAAACATCCTCTTATGAAGCTGCAGGGTCAGAGGCATAAAATGCATACACGACCGTGTTAGTGTAAGAAGGGGCTATAAATGTCTTAATTAATTTTATTACTAATCTTCCTCCCAAGCTCCCTTCAATTTGTTAAAGTTACTGAATCTTCTTCACATTGCTGAAGCTTTGCAAATGGGAGCACTACACAGCCAGAGGACGTGACAGCTTTTCAGTCACAAGGATATGCTTCGTAACACCTGGACAGCACCTATGCACTTGAGGAAAGGCAGAGAGCTCTAGTCTTCAGCTTTTTAAGGGCATTTAGCGTGACTAAGTTCTAGTTCATCTTAGCTCTACAAAATGACTCTCATGCTTAATATATATTTTTTTTTAACTTCTATTTTCCCTCTTGGCATTTCAGTACTTCTGAATGTTAAATCATTTGCAGTTTTGGCTGTCAAAAATAATTTTGATAGCCTGAGATTATTAGTCTTGAATGACATTGTGCACTTTGCTAAATACGTACAAATCTCTTCGTAATGTGCTATGTAGGAAACCAGAAGTGCTAAACGCAGCTCCCATTCTGAAAAGCAACACTGTAAAATTAGACTGTACATGTCCAAGTCTTTCTGAAAGGCAAAAATAATGTACTATCTTGATTAACAGAATGAGAAATTCAGAAATCACTTGGTGATAAAAAGATCAATTTCCTTGAAAGGAGAAGGAAATTGCTCACTAGATGTTTAGTCCCTTGCCTCTCTGCACACACTTATACCCCCAACAACAGAAATTAAAGATACTACTCTGGGAGATGAAGACTTCAAGTTACCAGAACTCGTGGGACCATTTCCAGTCCATGAGCCACTGATATCAGCAGGCTCTCCACATGTACACCAATGAAGATGTATCACAGCTCCCTTTCAAGAAGTTTTCTTATTTTAATTCTGATTAAAATTGAGCCTTTGATCTTGAAGGCAAGCATATTATCCCAAACCTGCACTTCCATTACTATCACCATCATTCAAATTACTACTGAAATTTCAAGATCTAAAGTTATTCTTAAAGTATACTTTAAAATCATTTAATACAACAAAAGCAGTTCAGCAATGGAAAATATCACCTTTTTGATCTGAAGAAGGAAGGAAAAAAAAGCATGTATGATTAAATTTAAAAATATCTAAAACAGTGTTTCCCCATTATCTCAGTACACCTGTAGGACTATGTTGTATTCATATCTTAAGTTAGCTGTAATTATTATTTCTGTCAATATAAAAAATTACAAAACCCCCTAATAGTGGTTAGTGAAAGAGGACAAAAAAATTGTAACCAAGATGTTCTACTTCAGTGAAACTGATAGTGAATAGCCTGCTTACATAGAGAATTAGTTTGAGCCTTTCAAAATCCTTCTGTAGAATATGCAATGCTGGCAGACTGTGGTGCTACTCAGTGCGAGATGTCAGCTGTTCCAGCTGATCTTGTACTTCAACAACAGAAATGGCTACCTTTTGTTGACTTCCAATTTCTTTTCCTTTAATCTGCTGTTATGTTTTATTTCCATATTAGGCCTCCCCTATATAAACCCACACAACTGATACCTGTAGGTCACACTCAGGCAACTGGGAAACAGCCCAAGGAGTGTTTCTAGAACCAACTATTCTAATAAACTGTGTATATACAGGTGATAAATTCTGGCTGATTTATCAAACTGTCAGAAAATGCCTCACCATACCTGGAATCCATCATCTGTTGTCTAAATAGTAAAATTCATCTCCCACAGCAAACACAACAGAGAATCATTAACTTCTGAAGATGATGTTTGCACACCTAGAATGTATTTGAGGAACCAGCAATAGTTTGGGGGACTAGCATGGCCAAATTGCAGAAGTACCTACTGCCATGGAGGACTAACAGGCGGAGAGCCTTCACCACCATCATATGCCATGGAGCCCAAACAAAGCAATAACAATGCAAACTACTTGTATTAAGGGAAGGTTCAAAACATGGAGTTTAGTGGGTTAGGACTCAGCCAGAGCTGTTATCTGAGCATTCAATAGAAGGAGCTCTATACTGTGATAGTATGTGCCTTCAAATTCAGGTAGCCATCTTGTACTACAGAAATAGGAAGATTTTGTTCACTAAACCTATGGTGAAACGTACCTGAGGGTCAAAGCCTTAAAAAAAATTATTTATATACCTGTAGGGGAAACACTGCTGCTACCTACTGCTTGGGATAACATCAGGCACTGAAACAGTCTTCATTTTTTCATCATAATATGGTAACAATTTGAATTGGCAGAAGTTTAAAAAAAATGCCAAATGCAGCATCATATCAGAAAGATTTGAATGTATTAGCAATGTAAGTCTTCTGGAAAATTGCCTTCACGCATCGACAGTCTTGTAATTTCCAGCTTTTCTATTCTTCTCTTATATGCCTTTTAATAATGTGGCATATTTAAACTGCCACGGGACAAAAACATTTATTAGCAGAAATACTTGATAGTAATAAAGCTAGGATGAAAGTTATCTTCCTTCCTTAACTGTGTTGCAGAGCAGCAGCTCCTTGGTCTCTCCCATGCCCCAAATCTGTAGAATGGCTGCTAAATTTTTGTAGGAGCAGACCTACCAGTTTTCCTGATCTTCTCCTGCTCATTGTGACCTCCATCTCAAACCCTGCTCTATGGGATTGCACAGACATGTCTGAAAAGATGGTCTGTCCCTTGCAGGGACACTCTGCATAAGCTTCCCCAAATATTTTAATCTTCCAATGCAGGAGCGTAATATAGACCCTTAACAACATGACTGAATCAGGGGGTGTGGAAGAAAAAGAAGAAATTGCTCTATCTGCAGTAAAATTTCACTCTCCAGGCTACATCTATGCTCTCAATAATGTTTCAAAGTTTTTTGTTTTTTAGTACATCCTTCTGAGCAAAGATATTCTGCATTTGTTTCTATCAGTCTGACATTTAAGAACACTTACAGAGGCAAAAAATGCAACCCTGTTTGATGCAACTGATAGGCAATAAAAGTAAAGATCATTTATGAATTTTGAATCTAATCACGGGAAATTGCTAAGATGACTGACGTAAACTAGGACATAGCTTGCTTGGCTTTTTTAGATTTTTTTCCACCCCATTTACAGTAAACAGCAAAAATGTCTTTAGCATTTAAGGAACACTAAGGTTGTCTGGGAAACTGTTCTCAATTTAAATTCTATTGCCATTATAAAAGGAGAGGTGGGGGTAGAGGATGAATTCTCCATATCAGTGGAATTACATCCAACAAACGGCAAAACAAATTGTGACACATAGCACACGTTGCCCAATTGCTTTTCAGTCACGGCTTGGGGCCAAGCATCGCTTGTCTATTTGTTTCGCACCAACAGCTGGACACACTTATCCATGGTAAAATGCCTTCCTAATGAATTACGTTTAACACCACAAATTATAGATCTTTTCCAAAACCAAAATGGAGACGCTACAGAAACTTGAGATGCATTACAGGCAGAGACTAAATTTCTTGTCTTCCAAGGGCCCACACAATGGAGGTGTGTGCAGTGAGTACTGGCCACATAAGAGAAGATGGGCTGTGCCAGTCCTCTCCGAACGTGGGGAGGGAAGACAAGAAGCCTTCTAGCAGGACTTTCTTCAGCATGGGGCTTCGCTAGGAATCGCACACACACTGCAGTACAGTGCAGCAGTCTCCAAGATAAGAGGGAAATGTATGAGCTTCTCTCTCTAGAAGGCCAGTGCCATCCTTCAAACCTGCAGGATACCATCCTAGCTTGGGAGAAGCTGGACACAGAAGCACATCCCACATGTACTAGGTCGGGCAGGACTGAGATGAAGCTGTGCATTTAAAACAGTTTGCAGCTGATGCAGAAATGATGCTGTAGAGGTCTCGTCACAGTGCCTATGCAGACACTGTATGTGTCTTAGGCACAGCTCTGAGTGATGTTGCTTCTGGTATGCAGTTCCCCTTGGGGGTCTAATACCCCTTCTTCTCCCCTCATGTCCATGCATGCTCCTACTTCACTGCAGTCTGCAATTTAAAGATATACTTCAGGACATAATATCTGAGTGTAGAAGAATATGGCAACTATTCAGCTTTCCCAAATACATTCTTCACATTTCAGAACTTCAGTTATACACTGGAAGCTGGGATGTAGCTTCTACTCTTTTGCAAGAAAGACTTTATTAATTTGCAACAGTAATTGTTATGGGGTTTTTAGTTAATAATTTTAAGGACATCATAAAAATATAGCATAAAAATGGAGACCATTATTGTCAAAAGAACCTGAAGTTGTCAAGGCTTCTTTATTGGTTGCTTCTGAGTACTCAACTCTGAGTCCTTTAAAAAAATTCAATACAATGCATTAGCCATCTACTAGATACCAATGTTGGAAAGTTTGCATAGCTCAAAATCTCCAAAGAGGATGACTTTTTTTTTTTTTTTTTTAAAACAACGTGCACAGTGATACATGAGTTCTAGTCTCTGTGTGTGCTCTGAAAAGGGGTAACACTCAGTGACGACGTCTCTTTTTCTGAGCAATATTCTCTAAAAATAACATAGAACAGAAAGAGAGCAGTAGCCTAAAGAAGACTTACTAGAAGTACTCCTTGGTTACACCTACAATAGTAAATTTTACAGTGCCAAGGAATGTTCCTGGGTACCAAACCTTAGTTGTCTCTACTATTAAATCACTAGAATATGATTTTGGGCTGTGATGACCAGTGTGCTCCCTAAGAATTTCCTGCCACGCTTCAGGGGTTAGTATACACTAGAGACTGTTCCTAATAGGCAGTCTGCCTACAGCCATGCTGCTTCTGCTTTGGAGGACATTAAAAGAGTGTGAAAATGTATTATGAGTCTATGGATATGCCATAACAGTTCTTGGCATGTTTAATTTAGTAATGACAGCGTGTGTCAGTTATAGCAGATCCCAGAGGTTGATTCAAATACATTCAGAGCAAGCTGTTAATAGATAATATGTTCAGCAAAAGATAAATGTTTTAATTTTTTAAAGTACATGTTTACCTTTGCACAGCTGGTGTGTCTAAATGGCTGCCATAAATGAAAACAGGAGACACAAACCATTACTAAAGAAGTAAAAATTACCACAGATTTGCATAAAATTTAGAGAAATACCAAGTGCATTAAACTACATTTCTGGGCTCAGCCAGTGAAGTTTTATTTGCAAATATAGTTAAGTTACTACAGTGGGAAAACATCATTTTGGAGTAAAGATCTTTGTTAACAGAAAGGAGGTTCCTACAGTAGCAATCTTTGTATATTGTGGATACACAAACTGAGAAAAAAGTGCATTGTGCTCATCTGGAATAAACCAACTAGTGTAATACAGTGATTGCCGCTAACTTTTTAAGGTCACTACTTTCTGAGCACTGAGTGAAAATAACCAGTGTAAAAACAGAGATTCAAGTAGTGTGCAACTCTTTGCTGCTACCAGATGTATACTGTCTGCGTTGTTTTTACTTGTTTAGGATATAAAGGAACTTTTGTTCTTCAGAAGAAAAGAGAATTGGCAACATTCCACCAAACACTCTTATGTGCTGCACCTCAGGGGTCCAGCCAGTAACTTTATTTTGCTTTTGTTTTGTCTTTACATAAGGGCCTCCATATGCTTTACCAACATATCCATATGCCTTTTCTTTGTGCCTCCGAATAAAGAATTTGGGGTTTTCTTTTTTAACTAACAAAGATTTTGTTAACATTTACCTGATGTGAAATGAAAGCATGGAATGGAAATTAAAAAAAAATTTAAAAAATCTAACAAGCTTTCTTTTCACCTCTGGAAGCCCACAAATGGCTAATCTTTTGCTACTGTTCTCAATACTCAGAAGTCAGTTCTAATACTTGGAATGTAGCACGTGATCATGTATTTCAGGGAATTTGGGACAGAGCCTTCTAAACAGTATCTCCTCAAAATATATGGCTAAATTCCTCTTCCAATAACATGCAACAATTTGAAAAAAGCATGTACGTCAGAAAACATATAGTATACAATTTTGCTTGAATGTCTGTCTTTACACATACTGTTTTTGCTAAAACTTTAAAAGCAATGGTCTTAAAAAGTTACCAGTAACTACTATATTGTGGTTTATTACATGCAAGTGTACTTTTTTCCAGGTCGCGGATCTGCTATTCCTCTTTTTTTTGTAGATTTGCAGACTACTACTACATAAAAAGATGCAACAGAATAATCGCAAGTAAAATTCCTTTCTCTTTCAAGGTCTCTTTTTACTGCTGCCTCTTACTTAAGTCCATCCAGATAATACTAGTTTGGACACAGAGAAGGAACTGTCAATCATTTACCAGAATATACAAATGATTGGAGATTTTAGAATTTAATATGGAGAATAAAGATGCAAGTCTGGGCAGACAGACCTCCTTGTATGGAATAATTTCTCATTGTATAATTTGGGTTTCGTGTTTTCCACATCTCTAAAGTCCTTTCTAATATATCACCTCCTGGTTTCTACCCTTTGTGGGTTTGGGTTTTTTTGTTTGGTTTTTGGTTGGTTGGGTTGGGTTTTGGTTTTGTTTCTTTACAATTCCTATACACACAGCATTTAGCCATCTTATTATCCAGTGACATTTTATATATTTATGTATATACGTGTAGAGCCACTGAAAGAGATAGATATTATGTAAAAAAAAGATTGCCTTACTCATATATGGTGAACATCTGAAGCTGATCACCCATACACTTAACAGCAGTAACTCTTGTAGACAGAGAAGTTAAAATACTGTATTGGCTTTGTGTGGCAAGGTTTTGGTAGCAGGGGGGTTACAGGGGTGGCTTCTGTGAGAAGCTGCTAGAAGCTTCCCCTGTGTCTGACAGAGCCAATACCACCCGTCTCTAAGACGGACCTGCCACCGGCCAAGGCCGAGCCCATCAGCAATAGTGGTAACGCCTCTGTGATAACATTTTTAAGAAGGAAAAAAAAAGTTGCGAGACAGACACAGAAACAGCAGCTGGAGAGAAGAGTGAGAACATGTAAGAGAAACAACCCTGCAGGCCCCCAGGTCAGTGAAGAAGGAGGGGGAGGAGATGCTTCAGGCGCCGGAGCAGAAATTCCCCTGCAGCCCGTGGGGAAGACCATGGTGAGGCAGGCTGTCCCCCTGCAGTCCAGGGAGGCGCACGGTGGAGCAGATCTCCACCTGCAGCCTGGGGAGGACCCCATGCCGGAGCAGGTGGGTTCCCGAAGGAGGCTGTGACCCCATGGGAAGCCCGCACTGGAGCAGGCTCCTGACAGGACCTGTGGCCCCGTGGAGAGAGGAGCCCACGCTGGAGCAGGTTTTCTGGCAGGACTTGTGACCCCGTGGGAAGCCTGTGCTGGAGCAGTGTGCTCCTGAAGGACTGCACGCCGTGGAAGGGACCCACGCTGGAGCAGTTCGTGAAGAACTGCAGCCCTTGGGAAGGACCCACGTTGGAGAAGTTCACGGAGGACTGTGTCCTGTGGGAGGGACCCCACGCTGGAGGAGGGGAAGAGTGTGACGAGTCCTGCCCCTGAGGAGGATGAAGCGGCAGAAATAACGTGTGATGAACTGACCATAAACCCCATTCCCTGTCCCCCTGCACCACTGGGGGGGTTGGTAGAGAATCCAGGAGTGAAGCTGAGCCCAGGAAGAAGGGAGGGGTGGAGGGAAGGTGTTCTGAGATTTGGTTTTATTTCTCATTACCCTACTCTGGTTGATTGGTAATAATTGAGTTAATTGAGTTAATTTTCCCCAAGCTGAGTCTGTTTTGCCTGTGATGGTAACTGGTGAGTGATCTCTCCTGTTCTTATCTTGACCCACAAACCCTTTGTCATATTTTCTCTCCCCTGTCCAGCTGAGGAGTGGGGAGTGATAGAACAGCTTTGGTGGGCACCTGGCATTCAGCCAGGGTCAACCCACCACAAATATCAAGGATTTTTCTCTTGAATCATAATAATATCTGATCTTTGCTATTGTAGACAAGCCCCTAACGGCTGTTTCAGTCTGTCTGCATTTTATACATTTTCCTTTCAAAGGTTAAAACCCCTGCATATTACATTTACTTTGCAGAAAAATGCAAATATATAAGTACACAGAATATGACTCAGTATGACAGATAGATACTTACTTTATTTTGAACATACAGCCATTTCCTTGTGAGTTTTCCCTTTCCATGTTGTCCTTTCCAAAATGCTCCCATGGAAAGGGAATATAAACCCTACAAGACATCGTCACTGAGTAACATGACTTTATAATCTGAAAGCTGGATCATGTAATCAGGTAGCTACACTGAGAGATAAGAAAAAAGAACAAGCAAGTTAATAATACTTAGAAATCTTCACTGCGCAAGTTTGAAAGTAAAGAAATCACCACCACAAGGAAGCACCTGCAAAGCTACATCATTCTTGCAATGCAAACACATAGTGTATCTGTATAAATGCTTTAAGCTCTGTTTCCCCTTAAAGTGTAGTTGATGGATGCTGGCAAAGTCTCTGCAACTTTATCAAAATAAAAATGCAACCAAACATAAGTCAATATAGCTCCTGCCCACTAATTTTGTTTGCAGTAACTGCCAGTGACTCCCAGGAAGCCTGTGATTTCTATCATGACAAAGATGATACGTTACCTCTCTTCCCTCTACCTTTATGCATCAGATACTCTGTCTAAGAGGAAGTTTTCTGTTAGTCCTGTCCCACTGGCCACTAATTCCTGTAAAAAACTAGCACTTTCTGGTCACCACGAGCAAGTGCAACATGAAATGTGATGCTGCTTGTGCCATTAAAGTAGCAAAGGGGCTATCTGCCTCTTCCATTACCCTACCTTAACGGTTATTTTTGTGAAGTAATGCAAACTTTTCTACTTCGTAAAGCAGCAATCCATAAACACCTAAGACAGCCAGAGAGAATTGCAGCACATTTCACTATGAGAGCTCAGACAAGAGATATTCTGCAATAACAGGAGAATTAAAGGCCTGCGTGAAAGCCCACAGTAGAGGAGAACATATTTCACTCTAGTCTGACATTCAGCCACCATGTTATTCGGATGGTAATATAAAATAAAATTAAAATAAATGTGTTTCATAAAGCTCAAGACTAAGAAAATAACCATGGAAGAGACAGGCTGGCAGATCATAATTTTTTGTTATGCTGTGAGACCGGTTAAAATCAACAGTGCCTGGCTTTTCATATATTCTTATGTTGGCAACAATTTTAGAGTATCTTTAAGTGCTATCTGACTTAATTTGATTTTTGTAGGTTTCTTTTTCTTTCTTTTTTTTTTTTTCTCGTAACATGCACAATTATAACCTGCAATTTTTGTCACACACTTCATATCCTGTAAGTTAAGCAAGCAGGAAAAAAGTATATGGAGAAATCTAGAGAAAACAAATGCTTCATAATTTTCAAATATTCCTGTGACATCAGCCAGGAAGAAATAGTCCCTTAAACTTCAGAAGAGCTAAGAGGTGAGATACAGACTGATGAAATGGGCATCTTCTCCATAGGTACTATCTAATAATGAGATGCCTGCCCAAAGACAACCCTTCTGAAGTAATTTGGTTAGAAAACTCTCCTGATAAGAGTTATGGCTTTGAATCCCAGTCTTTAGGATGCTTCCAAAAAAATCTCCTTAAGACTCAATTCCCCACACCCAAACAAAACAAAACAAAAACCTAGGGAAAAAAAATATCAACTACAAGCAACAAGAAAAAATAACTTTTAAAATTACTATGCTGCTGTGATTTGTGCCAGCTCTTTGTGTTTGATTAGGGTTTTGCTCCTCTGAAAAGGGTGCTTCTGGCTGCACATGGAAGACAGCGGAAATATTTTAGAACTTGACATGAGGTACTAAAATAGTTTTGCTTGACTTTGAGCTCTCTATAGCCCCTTCTTCAGCCAGAGAGCCTAGATTTCACTTGAACACAGCTTCTCTGTATCTCACTGACTTCTGAGACTTGAACTTTTTCCCATCAGCAAAATTCATGTGGCTCTGCTCTGAGAAGTTTTTAATTCAGTTCATGGTGAGTTAAATTTTCTTTCTCTAAACTCCTCCCATGTTTTCCACAGTGTATACAGTTCTGCTCTGCACTGTTGATGACTTCCACAGAGTGGAAGATTTGCCTTGTGTCTTTGTCCTATAGCCTGGAAAACTGAAGTGAAAGACATGCACTTCCAATTTTATTTTTCAATGGTCCAGTAACAAAGTACATAGATACTATATAACAGTGCCATAACAGTTTCCACATCTTTCCTTACAAAGATTTTGGTTTTGCTTTTCCACTTCTTTATGAAAGATGACTACTCAACTGATTTCACCATGGCTTATACTTACAATCTGAAGAGTTAATTTGCACTTTGCTCTTTTCCTCTACCATGTGGCTGAGTCACACTCCAATTTTACTGCTACTTCATTCTCAACATCTCCAAGATCCTGCTTGTGTTTTCTATAGACAAGTCTCTTACTCTGACCCTCATTATATCCCACCTTCAGCACTGGTAAATCCTGTTCCTTGACTTGCTAAAAGACTCCCCTCATTCCATGCAAAACACAGCTGCAACAGCCATCTTCCTCACCTGTCGATTTGATCATGTCAAGTCACTCCCTCTTTGAAGCCTTCCACTTCTATCACATCAAATTTAAGCTTCTTGTCATCACTTTCAAAGCTTTAAATTGCCTGTCACTGTCCCTCCGTTCCCTTGACCAGTTTTCCTTATGCTGCGAGTTCCCTAGAGCAAAGAATATCCTCCTTGAACACTTGTAAAGTGATTAGTTGTGTGACAGAGGCTATTACCACAAATAAATCACAAACAATAAAGATCGCACCAAACCTCATTTTTTATTTCACTGTTAACCTCGCAAGCTAATTCCTACAGCTCAGACAATAATAAGATAAATTTCACTTTCTGGATGACATCTGCAGAATTTCTAAGTTATTGGCCTCAAGAAGTCTGTTCCCCAGAGTAACAGAGAAAATTGCAGTGTAGAAAGAGAAACAGAGAAACGTGCAGAAGGCACAGAAATTTTTTCACTGACAAAATTGAGGACAAAAGAACCAATATAAATTCTCCTCAAAGGAGGCTTACACAACAAACAAATGCTCTTTTACTTCTAAATAAAACACTACAGAAGGGTTTTATGACTTCACACCATGAACTAATTGCTTTCCTACATGCCACTCTGCAGAGTAGCCCCCTGTTTCTCAGGTGTGTCAAACATGGAAGAAAATTCCACACCTGCTTTCACTGCTTTATAAGACTATTCTGCAGATTAATATAGCTACTTTATGTGCTTTCTCATCTACTTTAATATAAAATTCATATCCAAGTAGTCCATATATGGTAGTAGTACACTTGCATGATGCTTGGCTGATTGGAAGGAAAGACTTCAAAACTGGAAAAGCTGTAAATCTCCTTGCTGTTTCTTCACCAGTTTTGATTCTCACAGTTTCCCCAACAGTTTGCTGCAGATATTAGGAACAACAACGTTTTTACAAATGGGCTTTTTGTGGATAACCAGATTCCTTAACCTTAAATGCTGAAAAAATGAGAGACAACTGTGCTTCACCATCCAACTCTTCTGTCCAAAGGTATGTCGTTCTGAATTTGAGATGAAAGCAAGCTGGCTAACTAGCTGGAAGATCCCATATCTGCTCTGAAGAACTTTCCTCTTTATATGTATTCCAGCTTTCTGAGTGTTAATTAAGACAAGCTAGATTTCCACTTGAGCTAGCTGCAATATGTCAACATCTGTAACAGATTTAATCCCTTTTTCTGTAGCTGCCATTACGTCAAATGCATGCTATATTTTGATCAATTCCCTGCTTGCTCATGACAGATTTAAACACCCGTGACAGCTCAGCACAAAGGGAGGATTCGGGCTTTTGAGAATTCCAGCAAGTGCCACTGGGAAACCTTCTTAGGCCACCACACTGTCCTACAGCCTTCACATTTCCTCTGTGTCAGTGAAAATACCTGTTGTTCTTACCACTACACACTCCCCTCCTTTTATTCTTAAATATTTCATTCGCACACTGAAATTAGCCTGTAACATTTCTAGTGCATAAAAAAACCCCCAACTCATCAGTATCTGTTACATTCATGTAAATATTTCAGGGAAGGCAGTGGGATTCAAATGGTAAAACACCCAATAATATCTATTGTGCTTTTTTTGTGCAACAGCTGTAATTTTCAAAACCCTGCCCCAAGTTCAAAAAGATCATAAAAAAGCATGATGACAGCACAGCCTGGTGTGTGCAGGACTCCTGACCTAATTCCCAGCTCTCTGGTGCTACTGGCTTCTCTGCACCTCTGTTTCCTGGCCTTGGCTTTACCTGCTCCTCTGGTTATGATGCTGGGGAGAAGTGACACATTATGACCCAAGCTGATGTAAAGTATGCTGCTACTGAAGAAGGAGTTCCCAGTGTTGCCAACTCTTCTGCCATTTCCCCCCTTGATCCCAGTCACTTCATCTGACCCTCATCTTCCTTTGCACCACATCAAGCGCTCGTCCAATTTTGCACCAGGCAGAGTCATTCATCACAAAAGAAGCCTGAGAAAAGGAACTGAAGAACTTTCTGCTGAATTAGCAAGTTAAATGAATTAAATGAAAAGTTGGTGAGAACCAAAGCTGTGGCAAAGGAGATGGGTAGAACCCTGTGGTTAGCAGCAGACAAGAGGAGCAAGGGAGGACTCCTCTCTACACCTCTTGATGAGCGCAGCTGTAACATGTAACCATCCCTCCAGGCTGAGGCTCTACAGCAGGCTAAACTAAACCAGCTACTGTCTACTTCGACCAGTGTTTTACTGGTGTGGTGTGGTGAAATGCAGGTTTGATGGATACCAGAACTGGCACAAGTGAGTGGGATGAGACCGTGCATCAGACAAAGGAAGAGAGTGGGACTATGCAGCCAACTTAAATTCTCATTAGGTGCTTAGAAGATCTTCAGTTACTTTTCTGAGACAGGAACTTGTCTCATCTGCATCAATACAATACAACTTCAAACTCAATGAGGCCATTAAGTGCAGTCACACTGGAAAAATAAAATAAAATAGATAGAATAAGACGACGTCAAAGTGAACTTGTCACTTATACTGTTTGCTGAACTGGCCATATTCTTAGTAAGTAAGAGCATCAGATGCATCACAGATTTTGCTTGGAAAATACCTCAGTATATTTGACAGACTTCCTACAGACATTCAAAATGACAGAGTCCAACGTGAAGTGCTTTCATTTTGGAAGATCTATGGGCATCAGAGAGTGAGCCATAAATCCTTTATTTTTTGTTTCCAGACTATTTTTTGTAAGACAAGTAGGAAAAATGTATCAACTTAAATATACTGCACTAATGCAGCAACGTGTGGGACCTTGTTTAGCAAACTGATGCTCTTTCTGCGTCGATTTCTAACCCTTTTTAAAGGCTCTTCAAAGCTTAAATAAAATCTGACAGTTTTCTTCCTACCATATGTAGAGGTAATGAATCTATCGAGTCTCCTGAGGCAGCCAGCAATTATCTCTGACATTAGATACAACACACTTCCATTTACCCACACAAGCATAATTTTAACTATGGGCAAGAATAATTAAAACTTTGGAAGCTACTATGAAGTAAGGACAGAACAGCTGGTGAAATGAAAGAGCACTGCAAATAGATTTAAAAACTGCAATGTGCTGAATTTCTCCTGATTGCATTTGTGGCAGTTAAGGATGTCCATCAAACGATGTTCAATGTGACAGTTTGGGCCAGTCCACCGCTGAACAGTTAAAGCATCTGCAGACCCTCTGGCTCTTAATAGATCCAACTCTCTCCTGGTCTGACATATACCTCTTCTGAATATTTTGGTGCCCCTTTAAACTCACTCATCCTCAGTCCTTGCCCTGACTGCAGGTTCCTCTTGTTCCTAGTTTTACCAATTCTGTCTAATAAGGGGAATAATTTAATCACAGCCACTATACTCTATTAGAATTTCCAAACCCTTTAAAGTACTGGCCTTGGCCATTCTTGTCTCATTTCACTCTTTCCTGAGTCTGAAAATTTCTAATGTTCTGGGGCAGGCAGCGTATCTCTTGTTTTCTTGTTCTCCAGTCATCTTTGCACAGGTATGATTAACAAACCCTTGAATGCACTGTCTCTCTCTGCCACATAGGAAGGCTGAGAAGTGTCAGGTGTTATTAGTTATTCAGTGATGCTTCCATAGAAAAGTCACTGTCCCTGATAGCTGGGCCAACTTTTGAGCAACAAGCCAAACTGATGTCTAGGATCACCTTGCCAAGGCTCTCAGGGACAAGCCATCAAGTGCCCCTGTCAGCAGGTAAAATGTCTGCAGTACGCTGTCTTGGGCAAGGCTAGATGTGTTCTTGCTGTAATAGAGGATGGAAATCCTAATACAAGATGGAGTGACAGTTTGACACAGATGTATCTTACTGTTGTTCTTGGAAATTGGTAGTTTCAGGCCTATGCAAGTAATAGCTAGACAGTGATTTCCACTATGCAACCCAGTGAGAAGCTCCTCATCTCTTCCTTTTCATCTTTATCTGGGCTATCAAGTCCTTAAGCCTAAATCACAGGAGTAACTTGGACTGCTTTCTCCTCATTCCTCTCAGAGTAGATGGTTACTGCAGATAAACAGAACTTTGTTTCCAGGCGGCTGCACTTACTAGCCAGACTTGCTTAGTGAGTAGCGTATATGCTGTTTGCATAGGTCAGCAACTACCCGTGAGCAAAGAGAAAGCTAAGAATAAAATGCAACTATTGATGTGCCTGTTCCTGCTCACGTCACCTCTGGCGTCCTTCAGCCGTGGTACAAGTCAAGTACTAGACCTCTCCCGCAGCAGTGCTCAATCCTGCAATGAAGTGCTGAGTATGCATATAGGACAGTAAAGTCCATTTTCGCTGTAGTGTTCTCATGTCTGTATGGAAATATTATGCCTTCGGACGTACAGGGTCTGCTGTATAGGACATACAGATCAGGAGCCTGGCATTGCAACTGGGCAGGGGACAAAAAAAGGAGAAAAAAATCCACCAAAAACCAGTAACAGAGTGACTATTTTCATGAGACAGCATGTCTACACTACAGCCGAGAAACACAGCTCTATTTTTAAATTACTTTTAATTTCCTTCACTCACTCCCTGGAACTCATGAATGCTAGAGACCCCTGAAGTCAGAGTTTCCTGGCACTGAACACCAAGCGTGCTTGGGTTATGCTCACTTTGGAAAGTCCCTGTTGTCAGCACCATGGGAGTTTTTCAGGCTTGCTTGAAAAATGTTGCTTTTAGTCTCAGCTCTACAAGATGGACCGACTCCCCCCCCCCCCCCACCCTTTCCACAGTTATAATTATAAACCCACCATATGTTTGAAATAGACATGTGTAAATTAACATTTGCTTCATAAGCTTACTAAGCCTTCAGAATGGCTATAGTTAAAAATTATTTTGATCACCTCTACAGCTTTCCATTGTGAGGGTATGATGAAAATTAACAGATTTGATGTGTACTATGGAGGTGCATGTTAACTTTTGCGCCTACCTGACACAGCAACTGGAGGGAGAAGCAGAATGATAATTAACAAACTATCTGGATGTTGTGGGAGTCTTAATTAGATACTGCAAAAGCTGATTTAGCTCCACAACAATTTTCACTGAGGTAGTCACTTCAAATACTTCTTTAGGGGTCTTTCTGTCAATCATATGAAAAGATTCCTGTTTTGCCTTTTTTTTTTCCCTAACTGTCATAACGTACTTAAAAACCTGGCACACAAAAGAATAAAGATCAAACTATGCCTCATCTCATTTTCTCTGCAATCAAAACAAACTCAATACTTGACAAGTCAGGCTTATTTAACTTGTGTAGAATATGTCCCAGTGTAGCCATATTTAATTGTGGAATGATTTAACATACTAGGCCACAGGGCAAAACAAGAGTTCAGTCACTACTGCCGCTCTATTCCTCACAGGTGATCTATGTAAAAACCAGAAGTTTTTACAAAATCTACATATTTTCCACTGGAAGAGAAAAGGAGGCAGATCTAAGCAAGCAAGACAGATTTCTGTGGGGGAATAAAATTGTCAGGCTTGTAGACTAATGTACCAAGCACGCAAGATATGTCATGTCCACAAATTGTTGCACTTGTAGCTGGCATTTTAGAATGAATTAGGTGGGTGGATGGTTAAATGACAACAAGTACTGTATATCTTTAGCCCTCAAGGAAGGGAGTACTTCGGATCCCCTTACATATCTCTTTTTCCTTCTTTTAGGTAATAAATTTTTCTAGGAAAAGGTCAGGCCAGTGTGACAGAAAATCATTCTGATTTGAAGGCTGTTAGAAGTCATGAAAGTAACACATCCTGCTATACTCAGCCTGGCTGGACATGTGCAGAAACCTGCACAACACAGAAACACGGAGCGGGGAGGGGGGAAGAGAGAAAAACAAAGCAAAGAAAGTTTTATCAAAAATACAACCAACAAGGGGGAGGAAAGAGAGACAACAGTACTTGCTTTTGAATACAAAGCCTCCTATATCTCTTCTAGCCCCATTTTCTACCTTTTTTTTTCCACATGAAAATAACTATTTCTTCAGAGTATTTTGGAACAAGTTGGGCTAAATGCATTCTTGAACAGCAGTAAAGCTTTCAAAAAGCATAGAGGGCCCAACTGGAAGGTGACTTGAATCTCTCCCTTTAAAATGTGTTGACCAGAAGAGATGAGCTAATGCAGAGGGGAGATAAGCAGTGGCAGGTTTAAAGCTCGTGATAACACAGTGAGAAAGCTCCCAGACACGTACAACAAAGCTTCTTCGAAGACTTATTTCACTGCGTTCTTTACCACACAAGGAAACCTCCTCTAATCTGCAAGTAAAGGAAATGACAAATGTGAACAAAAAAATGAGATGGTTACAGACTATTCAACCTTAGATTATATTACACTGAACTGTTAATTAAACTCTTTTTATAACTCTCTCCTGAGTCTGCCTAGGGCTATACCTTTAAATTACCTTTTAATGGGAAATTGATGTGAACAGCATGCAGCCGCAAGACCAGGGAAATATGTCACCATTCTTATGATGTCTGCTGTACACATCAATGGACATGAGGGGTCCATGTAGAACTGCTACTTTTATTCTTGGCTGCGAGAAGACCTAGCCGATTAATTGGCTGTCAGGAAACGCATACAGAACTATAACACTCAGACAGAAAATGAGAAAGAGCATACAAATCAGAGAAAAGAATACAAGATAAGCAGGTCAACTATCACAAAAGTGTGAAAAGGAAAAATAGCTACTGGAAATACATGAACACAGTGGCTCATACTTCCAGTTCACTACAGTTATACTGAGGTAAGCTTGGCCAACATATTTATACAATGACATATATAACACTGTGATATATTCTGGAATATTTCCAAAAGTTTGATTTACACTTAAAAGATAACTCCTGGTAGCACCTGTCAGTTGAATGGTGTAAATGAGATTATTGATATGATAAACTGTTACAAAAGAAAACTGAGAGAAATAGCAATGGGTTTATTTTATAGTTTTAAGTTAGGAATGTAGGGTAATGCTAAATGTTTGATGGACTTTTGTTTCATTATTATGGCTGCCTCATTTTGCAGAAAATATAGGTCTGATACAGGCAGTAGCTTTAGCATCTTAAAGCTCTTTTATCATAGACAGCATTTTTCACTAGGTCTATCCTGAGAAAATCCGGATGAAATACGTAAATATAAGACATGAGGTATGAATTTATATCTATAAAAAAGGCAAACTGCAAACTATGCCAAACAGGTCACTATTAGAATGAAATGAAATCAAGCTAAGTTCTGCCCTCGTGTTGCATCATAGAAAAATCAGCTTTCACACAGTGTACAAATGCATTCAGCGGAACACTAACTCAGAACAACAGGACTGGCAGAAAACATTAAGAATTCTACAATTCACAGTAAGTTAACAGTCACCTTTTTGAACAAAAGAAAAACTACTTGAAAAAAATCACTACATGACATATAAATGGTTGAGGTCTTGGTTGAGCTTCAGCAGTAATATAAATCAGATTAGCTACGACGGGACCTGAATTCATGACAGAATTACAGGTCAGGTCAGTGCCCCACTGCTCGGACATTCCCAGGACTGAGGAAGCAAAAATAAAATATCTTCAAAGAATAATTACTGAAAACAGTCATTTTTTAAATATATATTCAGCTACATGAAATTCTCCTATCCTTACCTGATAAACTAGTATAGAGTATAAAAACCAAAAGCCAATGCATTTTTTCAGAATTGCAGGGCAGACTTTACCCTTTACTAATAAACCGAAACTATAAATCTAAAAATCTTGTTAAAGTTTGAATCCCATAGCAGTTGATGTTTAGACAAATTATAGTTATAACTGTAACTGCATTAGTGCAGCATCATGCTGTGCACTTCTGTTCTTAGCCATTTCTAAATGAACATCACAATTTTAACTAAGCACAAAGCTAATTGCATGCAATAGAGCAGAAACAGGCTAAGATCACAAGTCTGAGCATCTTGGTTCTGCAACAGCAATGGTTATAAGACAACATTAAGGATCGATTACAATAAAGAGACTACTTCATTAAACATTTCTGAAATAGCACCCATATCTTCGGTTTGAATACACAGGGGCTGATCATCAGATAAAAAAAAAGGAGATAATTCAGCATTTCATATTAAAAATCTTATCCTCCTTTTTTCCCCTCCTTAAGCAGAGCCAGCAGGAGGGGGAGTAATAATTGGCTATTCCAACAGGTTATCAGCTAATTGCTATAGTTTTAGAGGGAAGAAGCAGCAAGGAGGGAACTGTAGCAATGGGCCACATCCTGCTGACTCAACACAGCTTGAAGAAAAAAACCCTTTATTTGAAGCAGGAATGCAAATGCTCATGATAGATAAATTCCTTCCCATTTCCTCAAAGAAAAGAAATGTGATATTCGCATGCAAACAGCATCCTTGTGAATGATCATTTCCATACTGTATTTCAGGATGTTGACATGTTACCTGATCTTTAAAATTCCTGAATATGACTCTGTTGAACCATATTTGTCTCTACTGACATTATACTGCAATTGCCAAGAAACAGCATTTCTCTTGAGAGAACCTCAGCAAAGGTAATCATGTAGCACACAATAAAAAGTTAGGGGCTAAGTTCCCCTCTTAGGAAATATGTGCCCTTCTTGAGAAGGTCAGTGACCACCCAAAAAACCACAATAAAATATAGACTCAGTTGGCTAAGGGACTAGCCTACCTAGTAATTTGAAGCAGATAAGTGGAACATTTTACTGCACGAAATCTACAATGCACAGCTGGAAACAAAAGAGTAAGTGCACAGCATTTAAACTTCCAAGTAGTTAAAGGCATATGGAGACATCAAACAGGATGTAAACATATCTTGTCAGAATTTAAGAGAGGTAATCTAAGAAGCATCCTTTTCATGGAGGGGTTATCTGTAGTGGAGTCTATTTCTTAAACAACATGATTTTGCTGTTTACTGTCATACCCACTAACGCTGATAACATGCCACCACAAGGAGAAAAGGAATCTTTACAGCCAGCAAATGGCTTTGCCAATGGCAACGCTGAGAAAGTAACTTTTAATAGACAATCAGTTATAATTGTAACAAGTTACTGGATTTTTTTTTCCTCAGCTCTAGTTTCAGACTACTTTAAAATGTAACCAAGCATATTTAATTACTTTCAGTTACTTTTTCTTACCCTGCCTATTGGTACATGTTGATAAGAAAGATTGCTAAAACACGTGGACACTTCCTCACTCCCTCCCCCTGGGAAAGAGGAAGATTCAAGGATCCAGGAAAGAAGAGACACTGCTGCTGGCTGCTATTTCAAATTGCACTGTATCACTCTTCCATTCAGCTGTATAAATGCAAGCTACAGAATGAAAAATATTACTGATATTCCCAGTGCACCTAAGTAGAATATGCATTTTACTTGTATACATTTTTCTTGGGTTTGAATGCTGATGTCAACAGAGCTTTTACAATAGATTTTCCATTTGTTTTCCTTGTGGGGAGAAAGATTGAAGGAAGGAAAAGGAGGGAAAAGGGACACATAGACTACCTACAGAAATAACAGAACCCCCCTCAAACTAAAAGCTCACCATTTCAGACAGCTTTTAGTCAGGATAAATACAAAGCACAAGAATATTCACTCACCATCATACTTGGAAGAATTTTCTTCAGAAACCCCTACTTATTCTCTTCGCTCAAATCCCCTCAAAACCCTCTGCTGTCATACCTACCAGAGCTCGATAATGGTGTAGGCAATGCATTACTGCAGTAATATTCATAACCTTGGATTTTACAATTTATCGTGGAATGTTGCTAGGAATATACATTGATTCATACATATTTTTTCCCTACGCATACTATTTCTAACATAATTTATTTTTAAGCATGATTTACAGATACACACAAACCTGTAGAATGTGTATTTTAAAAAAAAAACATTTAAAAAATTTAGAATGCACGTAGTGTAGAAAGGCTGCCTTCAGAAAGAACTGTGTGCTGGGATGAATGCAGCCACAGCCTAACAAGCAAGGAGGATATGCATCTTCAGACATATCACGTGGCATGCAAATATATTCTGTTCTCCCCTCTCCTGCTACCAGATACTAGCATAGATGCCCACAGCTTACGCTTTCTTACTAAGCTGGTATATGGCTGTCTAGATAGTTCAACCTTGTCTTCTTTATGCATCATAACAGTGATGTTATATACTGGTTTACAACACATCATATAACTTTAGTCTGCTACCTTCAATAGACATATTAAAACTATCAGCTAGCAAAAATATCAAAAAGGGAACAATTACCTGGATTTGAGATTAGTGTCCAGGTACTTTTTGAGTCCCTCGTGTTTGATGTACACCATGAACCCTCCTTATGTTCAGAAATGCTCACAAGTACCATCGTTTTCCCAGATGACATTTAATTTGAAGAAACAATTTGCTGACCTGATAGGCTATAAAAAAACCTTTACATTAATTAAAATAATATATTTAGATTAACTTTCCCATATGTTTTATCCTAATGCATTATCTGACTCCCTCTGCTACACACAAGGCGAAAGATGCAGGAGGCATGCAATACCAAAGGGTTTATCCCCGTTTCATATTACCTATTTCAAGATTCATACCTGAGGGACTCAAGTGACTGGATAGTGAGACATGGCAAAAAGCCCAACAAAGCTATTGACATTACCAGAAAACAGTCTTAGGCACTAGAGGGAGCATCTGCCTTTACAGTCACTGAACAAAAGTTTCTATGTGCCTACAACATATTCCATATAATATGCAAAATGTTTTTTGCATATTATATATAAGGTACAAGTCCTACTTTTCTCACCAAAATCAAATGAATAAAGGAAATACCAATATTACTTAACCATCATTTTAAATAAATGTGCTTTCTCATCTACTTAACTTACTCAGCCATCATTTAAAGTGATTTTCTTAAAGTTCAGACTCTAAAAGTAAACTTTTTTGTGCAATTATATAAATAGCCTAATAGTGTTAGAATGCCATAGCTTGCATCGTTCAGGAAATGAAAGCAATGACATTTTATTTTAAGGACACAGCTTCAGACTTCTGCAACGCAGACATCCACATCTTGGCTAGCTGCCTAGACTCACCATGAGAGAAGGGCATTTCTGGGCTGTGATTCACCTGACCAGCTCTAGACATCTGTCAGAGGATGAATGTGTGAATCATTTTCTCCAAGTGCTACTTCTACGAACTGCAATGATAGCTGAATTCACATGTGGATGTATACACCACAGATGATTAGGTCACAGGATCCCCACCCAAAAACATAAAGAGAACATACTAAGCAAAAATATGTGTAACATTAATGAACATAAATGGGGGGGGACGGGACAGGCAGGGAGTGTGAGAGCGCATATAATATTATGGCCATTAAGACTCACTAACCTTGATGAATTACCAAGACTGAGGTGAATCGTTTAAAATGGGAATGAGTTCCCTGTAGCACTGCTCTATGACAGAGTCACAAAGCCTTAAAAAAACCACAGCGGCAACCAAAGAGTATAATTCTTAGCAGAGGATTGTATTGGCTGGTTACCTGGAGTGTGCTGGCACCATAAACTCATAGTACATTCTCTAGTACTATAAAACTCTTCATTCTTGCTACGTGCAACAGATTCACTTAAGAAAGTGAATGGAAGAGACAAAGGCCAGAAATCCCTTATTACAGCCTGTAAGAAACAAGAGAACCTGAACACATACCAAGCTTAGGTACAGATCCATTTGAAAAATTAACAGTATTTTTTCCTCTGAAAATGATAGGAAACAAAAAAATATCTGCCACCTATATTTCTCTTTAATGCCTCAGCCTTGCTATGAATTCCCTTGCTGACTTGCAGGTATACATGCTCACTTCAAGGTAGCCCTCAGCTCTCTGCCTGTCTGGATGCTGATACCTGAAACACTGCTGAGAATCATAGCTTAGTTTACCTTATGCAGTTTAGTAGCCATAGTTTTAATATCAGGCGTTATGCTCCCAGACTGCGTACCAAGCCCTGAGACAGGAAATTCCACTTTCAGATCCATCAAATTGGTACTGCTGCAGTCAAGGAAATTAAATTATGTAGTTTTGGTTTGTTGTGTGGTTTCTTACTTTTGTCCACAATTATCAGCAACATAAGACAGGCTGTAAATTTTGGGAAGAAGTATTATCTCCACTTATGTCCTCTGAACAAAGTACAGTGACTGTGGTTCTCTGGAATTTTCATTAGAAAACTCCTTTCTTCTTCCCCTCAGAATGAAGGTCCTTGCTCATTTCTAGACAATGAGGACTGTGCAGTGCAAAGGCAAAACTGCAATGGCACCTTCAGTTATCCTCCCAAATTAGCAAAGCAAAGTGATGTCCACATACGACTTTTACTGAAACAGTGTAAGATACCAGCAGTCTCTAAAATCTTAATTTTCTAATGCTGCTAAGTACATTCAAAGCTGGAAGATCTTGCAAACCTCCTAGTTTGGACCTTGATAAAGCTGAATAGAAATTATTTTACCAAAAGGATTCTGAGCACCTGTAAATTTTAGATCTTTTTTAAAGCATTTCTCTTTGTATTTCGAACATTTTTGCAGTAGAGTAGCAAAGCCTCCACAAAACTAATATAAGCACTTATCATTAAAGCAATAATAAAAAGAATACAGAAAAAAAAATCACAAAAATAGATCTTAAAAGGTTAAATTTTTATGATATAGCAGATATACAAGGTTTCAGAATATAAAAAAAAAATATCTCTACATAACAAAATCTGCCTTGTAGTCCTATGGCTAGCTCCTTTGGTGCTGCAATAACAAGGCAGCTGGAGATTCCCATCCGCACTGGGGCTTGTTAGTCACAAAGACTGTGTCTGAACTGCAGGGCACCTGACCTGAGCATGTATGGGTGCAGGGAAAAGATGAAAAAAAAGAAAGGGGTGGGGGGGGGCAGTAAGAGAAGTAGGAGGAATTACTGTGTGGTCTAGACTTGTCCCAACATGAAGCTGGGACATTACAAGACTCATAATTTAGAGATGAGCAGAGGTGAAGAAACAGGCTTTCATCTTTCTCACTTTCTCCATTCACTCAGTATGAGCTTCAGCACAAACAGAAGTGCCCAGTTCCCTCAAGTTATGTATGCAATATATTCCTCATCCTGCAAGAGGAAAAGCTGTTTTTGAAGTGCTATGTGAACTTAGATTCATTTGACAGAAGATGTGTATTCTGAGCAACTAAGACCTGCAGTAATCCAATCTTTGATTAACTCCTATGTACGTGGGAGACATGCTGTTGGCCGCTGAACTGAGCCCTGAGGCAGAGATGATCATTCTACAAGCATGAATCAACTGAGGAATCAGACAACCCCATTTTTTGACTTTTGGAAGTGAAACACAAAAGTTACAGTGATCAGTAATATTACACTATGAAGGCAGAACATTTTAAGTCTAGGAAATGACTCCTTCCCATTGCTATCTGCTTTTAAAAAGCAGGCACAACTCCTTCCTGTAACAACTTCCTAGGGACTTGCATATTTTGTTCTCCAGTAATTCTTTGTCCAACTCTTTCTAAAATATGTTAATTTTAAGAAAGCAGCCACAAAGACTTATATCAAAAGTGACTGGTTCTGATTCACAAGCTTAGTTCTGCTGGGTGAATTAAGAAGTACAGCAGAGTAGACTCAGTCCAGCAGAGTGAAGAAGCAAAAGTCACCTTTATGTCTCCTAGATGTATTAAACTGCTTCGTAACCCACATCAGCTCCTTCCCCCAGCTACCAGAGGTCAGCTTCATACCCCAAAACAGCCAGACCAATGTTTCTGTTTGGTCCATAGGCTTCCTCCCAAACACAATGGATTGTACTGCATGTTGTGAGTGGGAAGGATATAGATTACCTACATCACTCCTTCTCCGTTCCTTGTGCTTTAAGGAGACAGGGGAAAAAGAAGAAAAAAAAAAAAGAAAAAAAAAAACGTTTCAGGGCAACTGCATTCCTGCCATGTTTCAAAAGCAAAGCCTTGGTAGCTATACAGGCATGCTCTAATTTTTTTTAATTTAACAGTGAAATCTGCTAAGGCTGTATCTCTTCAAAAGAAGGTTACAGATACTGTTATTTTTCCGTGAGCTCTGAAAATTACATAGTAGAGCCTTGTGAACTATTTTCTATATAAACTGTGGAATACTTGCTGTCTTAGAAGCAATCCATAAATATGTATTACTAGTTTATAAATATGTATTGTATTACAAATGAAGAAAACAACTGAATAGAAGACCTCATAATTGGTATGATCCTTTATTTAAAAATAAAAAAATAATTACATAATTCCACAGAGAATTACTTTTTGTGTAAGCATGGAAAGATAGTATAGCAAAATAGTTTCTAGTTCTTTGTACTTGAATGTAGCATTTGTGGGTTTGGAGGTTTTTTTTGTTTGGTTTGGTTTTGTGTTTTGTTTTGGGTTTAGTTCTGTGACTTACAAACTGAGGCACTAGTGCAAGTAAAAGGAGGCAGAGTGAGCTGTCAGGGTTGCTGGGAGAAGGAAGGAAGATAGGGCTGTTTTGTATCCATCCACATGGCTACAATGCTCATGCAAGCCCGCAGCATCTTGCATCTTGATTATTGTACTATTGTTCTTTCTAAGGCTGGTAAACGTTACAGTGCTCAGTTGTGACCATTTCCTCAAGCCATTCCTTTGAGTATGCCATCCACATACTGCATCTCTCATTTTCTATTGCATTGAAAGAAGCAAGTGTGGAAACATGACTGTAATTTTATGCAAGTTCTTCCTATCAAGCAAGCTGATCAGCTATTTGAAGTCTGGCCATATACTTTGAAATTCATAAATACAAGAGAAAAAAAGTAGTTGGTTGAACTTCCCTTAGAAAAATATGTATTTTGCCAAAACTATTCTGTCCATCTAAAATGTTCCAAATTTAAAAAGATATCCACAGATCAGCCAGGTACTGCACACTCCTCAGAAAATGCTGGGCAGAATCACTGCTGAAAGAATCCCCAACTGCTCAGCACTCATCTGACTGGGTACTGATGTCAGCTGTTGGAAGACACACACACAGGTCCATTAGTTTAGGCTGTTGAATCCTGGATGTTAAGTGAAAACATCAGGAACTTGAATCAATGAGAGAGGAAGAAAAAGTCTGAAGCCAAAGACTAGCTACCTAGAAAACTAAGCTTACCAACATTCTGTTTTACTGCAGTATTAAAAGGCATAAGAATGGACTGTGTATAATTTTTAAACAAAATTAAACAGTGATAATAACAGTAAATATGGCAATTCTTTCTTAAGAATAGAGAGAATAAACAAATTAGGATTATAATGATTGAAAGAGGCTCATTATTCACTGGGAATATCACCTGTACCTCAGTTTATTAGACATTATCCAATTGTATGGAGCTGTAGCAAAAGCATGCTTTACAGATATTGAAGATCTTTAACCAATTGTTACCAGACGTGTTGCAGGGTGGTTTTCCAAAGGTCAGAGTGTAAGACTAAAACCCATAATATAAGCATGGTACATAGATGGGGATTTAATGAGAATCACTTCCGTGCCCAAGGACATGATCTTCAGACTCTTTACCATGTGCCTTTCATGTCATTTGTAAAGGTAATTTTACTTCCATTCCCAAGGTTAAGCCTGAAGAATTTCAAACCCACAAGGCAAGTTTTGAGCAAATATGATGCCGCAGCCTGATGATCCAGCTCAAAGTGAGCTGCTCTACTCTGGAAAGAGAACCAGAAAAAACCCAATCATTTGAATCACAGGAGAAGCTTCTAAGTTGTCCCAATGTCCTTGTGCCCAAATCATCTTGCATCCATGTAGCTTTATGTATGAAAGGTGACATTTCAGAGACAGAAAGAGGTCTCTAATACGTCCATAGCATCCATTACACTTTCATTATTTTTCCACACAAAAAATTAAACCGGACTAGGGAGCTCTTCAGAAAAGCATGCTAAAGACCAGCTAGGCTATGGAGAAGGGCCATCACCTAGAATGTTACAGAGTAACGCGGTCACAGACTGTGACCATAGCTTTCACGTAAGACAACACAAGAGTTTAAAGGAAGCAGGCAGCCAGGGCCGAGTGAGACCCTGTCTTTCTATGGGACCATCTATTCTTTTGTGGCAGAGGAAGATTTGGGTCTTGGGCTGTATGTCTTCTATTTTCAGGAGAAAAATGGCACTGCCATCTGAGTATAACATACCACTGTTGTTTAATGTTCTGCAATTTAAATGAAAACAAAAGCAGACTTCACGATTCAGTAACTTGAGGTTCTGAATTAATGAAAGTGAGATGATGAGAGGTGAATATAAATGAAAGGGCTCAGCACTAGAATACCCAGAAACAAAGATCCAAAGATTTGTGAGAAACAATTTCCAAAAACATCTGATTATTTCATTGTTATCCTTCAGTAAGGACTAGAAATATAGTGCCATTTTCTGGCAATCCCCTGATGTATATCTTTATTGAAACTAAGTATTTTATTACAAAATGAAAAGATAATTTACTAGGAGTTTATGACTAAGAAATTATTTTACACTTTCTAATCTCCCTCCCACCCAAATACCATAAACGTCTCATTGTTCTCCCAAGAGCACCTCTCTGGTGGAATATAAAGATGGTGCTTACAGCAGCATTTTGAGACAGTTAGTAGCTAATCATATGTAAAACTGTTAAGAACTAGGGGACCAAATAATTTTTAAGCCTCCCTCATGCATTCTCTAATTGTACCATGGGAGTCTGATAGCCTGATGAATACTGGGACAAAGTTTTGCAGAATGCAGAGTGTTTAGGTGACTGAGTAGGTAACAGAGTAGTAACAGCATGGAAATTACAGGGGGAAAAAGGCTTAAAAAAAAATACAACTACAGGAAATGTAGACACATTTAAGCATGTCCCTCAGCCAGCAAGCAGAACCAAGGGTTCTAACAATCAAATGTCTGGTAAGCCTCACAGAACACAAGAAGGGCAAGCACAGTATGTTGGATTTAAAATACCTCCTTACTGTCATATTGAAATGGGATGCAAGAGTTGTCTCCAACATCTCATAAGATTTAAGCCCCTCCTCCATTTCTCTTTTTCCTGTTCATCTATCAGGACTGACTGCCACTTCATTTTTGGATTCTTTGGATTCCCATTTCATTCTTGTTTTGGGCTGATGTTCATACCATTCAAATACATGCAGCACAGCCTGCAGTTCTTATGTATTCAAACCCTATTAGAAAACCAAACTAAGTGAGTAGAAGGGAAGACATTCTTTCATAGGAGCACATGTACTGTGTTGACCAGAGGACCCATGTCAATTATCATTAAAGGATGACCTCTGTTCTGAACAAAGCCTCTGGATTTTGTCCCACATGGAGTCCATTATGAAGGGTTTTTACCATTTCCCTCTTTTAAGTAATGGCTTTAGGGACTCACCCATTCTCAGACTCAACAGGAAGGCAGGAGACAAGGAACCTGCAATTAACCTTATCGTCATGTCATGAAAGATGTTGCTTATCATATAATCTGCTGTAGGGGAGGGAAATCCCTCAACTGATGATCCTGCATTTCATTAAAAAAACAAAACAAAAAACCACCACCAACAAGAACAACAAAAACCCCACCCCCAAAACAAAACCCAAAACCCCACCAAAGGAACAAAAACCCAGACTCATCTTCCTACAGTAGGGTAACAATCCCTCAAAGGAGGGGAAAAAAAATAGCACCAAAGTCCAAGTATGCAAGCTTCATGGGTGGTGAAAATGATTGGGGTGCCACAGAACAGGAGCTACATTGACCTTTCTTTGAAAAAAAAAAAAAAAATGCTGCAAAGCCTCACATTTTAGACTCTATGCCTATTTCCACTGGGAGAAGCCAGGAGAGGATGGGTTTTGTTGGTTTGCTTCTAGCACACCACAGTTAGCAGTGTAGCTACATCAGCTCACTGTGAGCAACCTTTGACTTCTTGGCTGCCTGCTCCTTTCAGACGTGAAAAGAATTGTATGATTTCAACAATCAAAAAAGCCTTTGAAAACCACACTGATTCCCCTACCACATCAGGCAATAAAAGATGATACCTCAGCCTCCTCTTGAGATCACTTATATTTGAGCACAATTTGTTTCTAACTTGTTTTCTATGACTAACTTGTTGAAATCAAAATTCCAACATTTTAGTATGAGTTACCTATAGAGACTGTGAACCACATTCACTGACTTGCCGAAGAAAGAACAAGGGACAAAAAGAAGCCCCAAATCAAAACTAATTCACTTGGAGTGTTGGAAGTCCTGTCAACATTACAATGTAAGGTTTTGCAACTGAATAACATGGCTATACATATGAAGCCATACAAATGTCTTTTTCTTTTTTCCATATTATATAATAATATTTTTAAATGTGTAGCAAACATCAAATTATTCTTCCTGGACATTCAGTATGTCTCATAATCTTTGCACAGTACCTGGCTATTAAGTGTGGAAACTCCCTTTTCATCTTGTACAGCTCTGAAAAAAATTGTTAACACCATTTATTCTTTACTTTTCACATTTTGGGACTAAAAGGAAGGAAAACTATGAATAATAATATTCAGAACAGCATATTCAGTACTTTGGAAATGCAAAAGAGAACAGCTCTAAAATCTGACCATGTCACACAGAAGTGAAAAACGTGTCTATACTTACTGCTCAGCTGGCAAAGAAGCTGCTTGTGTGAATGCCAAAGAAAATTAAATAATATTCATTTGGAAGCCATTCAGGGTTTAGTTTCACATGATTATAATGTATTAAATGCAGCCAGGATTCACAGCATCAAAGTACTCAATCAAAATAAAACAATGAGAAAATAGGCAAGCAAGCTTGATGATTTAAATAGGAACAATTATATCACAGAGCAAATCATTTTCAGTGACACAGCCGGAGGAAAATAGGTAAGCCCCCTACATTATGCATTTTGCCTTTTGGTATTTTTGCACCCACTGTAGAATGAGCACCATTTGTCTGAAAATATATACTACTACATTAAAAAGTGAAACAGACTTGATTGACAGAGAGGGACAGGGATTAAAATCCCCAAGGTTTACTAGCCTAAAGGCAGCCATGACAAACTGCTGCCAGTTGCCCAAAGCCTGCACAGCTACTCGAGCACACAATCCTCAAAATAGTCATATGTGGCTGAGGACAATCCCTGCTGTGCAGAGCTGAATTTCAAACTGGGCTCAAGAGAAGGGAAAACATCAACACAATCACACACCAGTCACTCACATCTTACATTCATTATCAGGTTTTTCAAAGGAATCCCCAAGGCGGCTATATTTCACAGAATTGAAGATTTAAAATAAAAGAAAAGAATAAGAAAACCAAAGCAACTCCCTCTACTCAAAACTGTATTTATGCTAGTTTATAAACCCACAATAAAACATATGAAATAAAATTGCTCAAGTAGATTTTAAGACAAAAATAGTTTTTGGAAAGAGAAAAATAAGTACTAAGAGTGTAGGTAACAGGAATAATACTGCTACTAGGCAATTGAATGTCATCCAGTATATAGATTCTTGGCCAAATGCTATATATTTATCAGAACCTTACTTTCCAGGTAAACCTGCAAAGAGATTTTGATTTGCTGTACAGAAATCATAGCTACCTATCTTGCCCTTTCCTTTGTGAAAATTCTATGTATCACTGCAAGTAAATATAATGTATCAGCAGTAGGATGTGATATGTTAATGTGCTCTAATTTCCATTACTTCAGCAGAACTGATGTGTGAAGAAATTTAAAGTCTGTGCATTAGAGGGATTAATAGAGTCTAGGAATGAATAAAATACGCAATTACAAAATTCTGTTTAAATTAAGAAGAGAATTTGCAGAGAGGAAGGCACATTACATTCATGTGAATGGTAATCTACTGAATTTTTCTGTGCTTTCTGGTGTCAAACTGAAATTTTCCTTACTAGGGTGCCCTGAAAAGAAAAGGGTGGGAAGAGATTAATAAAGACTTCAGAAGGATTTATGTATATTTTATTGATGTGGATATAGCACACTTCTTCAAGAAAGCCAGTAGTCGTCAAAAATAAGGCAACATTTACCAGTAGCTCCTGCAGATAGTAAGAAATCCAAACAAACATGCATGTCTTATTGATACATTACATGTATAGATGAGAATATTAAGTACAGTCTGGGAGTTGCTGGTTGTTTTTCTGTTTTACTGCGAGGCATCCATAGCCCACATACAGCACTACACCGTCCTAGTGAGAACCCTTCTTCCACATTGCCCTTTTTCACTAGTGGGAAGTATTTAATAAAAAAACCCTGAGATTAAACAGATCAGAGCAGTTAGTGAGACTGCAGCCAGCGAAGTCTTGTCATTACCCTATTCTATGAATTGCCCATCACTCTCACAAAGGAAATGTGGCAACCGGCAAACCCTGTTTGTGTCAGGCACAGATGGGAAAGCTCCCTCTGCCTGCTAATTGACTGGGAAAAAAACTCATTAAATAGCGTTTTTCACCTGTCACAGTCCAAGAGCAAACTCGGCAGCCCTCTCGGCTGCCCACCTGTTGGGGAAGGCATAGCTGATGCTACACTGGATTCTCTTCTGCTCCTAAACAAATGCCCTGTTGCTTGACACAAAAGAGCAACAGATCATTCCTCTGACAATTAAACTCCTGTAAACCACAATGTCATATGTGTCATTAAGTTCTATCTCCACCCCAAAAAAATATTCAAATCCCTGATTTTCATAGGCAGTAAATAACAAATAAGCTAGAGGATGAGTTCCGTATTTTGTTAGGGCTTTTTCCCTCCCTTTTGAAGCACTGTCAGAACAATAAAGCTTTATGAAAAGACATTTTGATTAAAAAAATAAGAAAAATGCATGAATTGTTTTCATGCGACTTTTCCTTTTTTCATAAAACAGGCCCATCACTATTATTTACACTTATTAGAAAAGAATGTAAAAAATAATACTGAGAGATTTTATTTCTGCTTTGTGCTCTATTTTATTAGTATGCTTAATTTAATAGCAGCATAATTTTGCAAAGTCCAAAGAACTGAAGGCATCTACAGCATTACTGTAAATCCATGCTAGACCAGCAAATCCTTAACTTCTGTGTTACACTGGTATAAAACAGAACGGGATTTGGCTTGTAGCATTTGCTGGAATAGTTAAAATAGTTCCTAGACACCTGTGCTACTTCACTGGGTTGTGAAATTTGCCAGTGGATTTAAAGATCAACATGCCTAAATACCGCACCTAAAAATTAATATACTATTGTAATGTTAGGGTCAGAGTGGATATTGTCAGTCTATAAAGGAAGAACCTACTGTAATGATGTATACTCATATATAGACAACACTAGAGAAAAAGAAAAAAAACAACCCCAAAACCAGAGCTATAAATCTCACAAGAAATAATACATACAGTTACTTCAGAGTAAAACAGCAATCAGCAAGAATGTGCAGTTCTCTTCGAGGGACAAGTGAAGAAAGGATAGTGAAGGGTTTTAGCAAACGGCTTTGTGCAACCTCAGAAGCACACAGGGTCCTCCATCCCCAAAATACAGTTTTGAAGGGAGTTCCACCAGTTTCCTGTCAACAAGATCAGCAAAGTGGGAGAGTGCGCATAAATCGAATCTATAATCAAAATTTCTCCCACTGCTGCTCTTCCCCCACCTCTCCCACCCCAAAGAAAACCCCACTAATGCTTATCTGTACTGCTATATATCATGGCTGGTCTCTCCTGCACACAAGCCTGTCCTTGTATGTTAAATGAACAGGGTTGCAGGAGGAACAGAATTTTACTTCAAAGCAGTGCTGCTTTCAAGAGCTGCTTAACTACCAGTCTGTTTTAATTTTAAGATTTGCATGCCAACTCTAAACCACAAAATAATTTTCTCTCATGAGCACTGGAGATAGATATTTCAGGATGATGACACTGAAATTGAATGAACAATTAAGAAAAACAGTCCTGAAATAAATCCTATTGCAAGGAACGGTGCCATGTGGCATTGGTTCTAAAAGGACTGGTCCTGATACCTCAGCCACTCTTCTAATTTAGTGCTTTTTCTGAGAGTTGTTCTCCCTATCCTTCCATTGTGTCCTTCCTTAATGCAACATGCTAACGAATACAAGTAAGATGACTTACTTTCTGCCTTAACCACGCATCAAGATTTCACTGTTGCAGAAAACAGAATGAAGAACAAATGGATAGTCCTTCCTTTTAATAAAATATTATCCAGAGGGAAGGAGGGGAGATGGATTTGGAGAGGTGGAAGTCCACTAAAACAGAAAGTGGGAGCAGTGCAGGTCAGCCCAACAGCCACATGCAAAGTCTGTTTTCCATAGGTCTCATCTTGGGGGACAGTTTAAAGGAAGAACGTGAAAGAAAGCAATGAAGTAGTTCTGCAGATCTTCAGGATGAGCTCCAGCCAAGTACGGAAAGCTGCATGCGAGAAACTGCAATGGGTGCTCATTTCAGAATCTCTTTAGTAGGCAATAGAGACAGAGATCGTAGAATGATACAAGAGAGAAAATGATGTCCCCAAGAGCAGTGTCATGTTAGACCTATCCTGTGCAAGAGCAAGCTGCTGCCAAAAGGGAACAGAACACAAATAACAAGCAATGACAAGTGTCTATGTAGTAGAAAAGAAGCAGCAAGTCCACAGACTCAAATCATGGCACAGTCAATGCAACAGGCCAGGAAAAGGACATACCATGCACCAACCTGAAATGAGGTAAGACAAGCGAGCTTCATTTACAGTGGCAAAGAGAAGGATGAGTGCCTACAGAAGAGACAGGATGAACACTGTTTGTCCTCCTTTCTTCTGCCAGCTCCGGGAGTTGTTGAAGAAATGATGAATAGAAAATAAATAAGTAAAATATGAAGAGATATTCCCCAAAATGTCATTTTCAGATTCACAATTCACACTTTACTATTTGCCCACAGGGTAGAATCCAGGACTAAGCTGCTTTCTCTCTTCTTAAGTTTCTTTCCATAAGACATGACGGACAATCATCAGGTTAGACCAAATTTGCTGCACAGACTAGATTTGCCTATTTTTCTACTTTGTGTCCTACTTTAACTGACAATACTCCAAACAAAACTATTGTGTAAGCTCTTCGGTTTGGTTGGGTTTTGTCAAGATTACCACAATGTTATAAAAGATCTAAAAGAATACAAACAAAACCCCGTATTGTGAAAAGTTATTTGGTCACTGCCATCCTATTTGAAATGCTTTTTTTGTTCCTTCCTTGCTTCCTTGCCCCATTACATTTTCAGATGTCAGACATGGTTAGTGAACACAATGCTGTCAAACTATAAAGGACAAAGATTTTTTTTTTTTTTCCATAATGTGTTTTGTTTGTATGAAGAACTGTGCCAAGGATCTGCTAAGTTATATCATTTCCTTCAATGAAGCTAATTTACAAGAAAAATGAATCATGGGAAAGGCAAAGAAGATATCAACTATTCTATACCCACCCTGTTCCTTCCTGTATCTGTGCCTAGAAAAACCAAGCAACAGAAGCACAATAGACTAAACTCAGATCTGGTGCAATGCCATCGATGTTACAGCATGAATGAATTTGGCATAGTATCAATTTAATTTTTAGCAATGCTGAAGCCAATCCTAGCATGTAAAGGTTTGCCAATAACTTGACAATATGAAGGTAACTTCTGTGTTAAAAGCACAATATGCTGCATCCATTCTAACTGGGAATTTGCAGGTAAGCAGGATGCATACCATATACTTGGAGCTAAATTAATGCTGCACGAGAACAACAGAATAACTACTCTCACAACCTGCATGAAGGATTAGCAGTAATGGCAGCAGTGTATTGCCACAACCAAACAAAATCCAATCTTGTTTGCTACATCCACTACGCAGACTTTGGGATCAGAGGGACAATGTCATAGCTATGATTGAGAAGTAATTTTTATCATAAGTCCTTATGTCAGGCATTTGCATAAATTTTCTTAGGAAGGTCACCCTTTGGGACAAAATTTCTTATGCTTGATTTGTTCCCATGATTTCTGAGGGTATTTGTCATTCTTGTAAAATTGCATATTAAAAAAAACAACCAAACAAAACCAACCAAACAAAAAACAAACCTCAAAACCCACACAAAACACCCAAGCATAAAAATTCTCTATCACTAATTTAAGGATTATACAGATGCTTTGTTCTCCCTACTTCAGTATCTCAAACATGAAATTATTTTTAAACTGAAATTTACCACCTATTTGATCTTTATTACAAAAGATGAACCACGTACCAAAAGCCTGTATAATGACTCTTCGATTTATATTTTCTCCACAGTGTCTCACTAGTAAAATGCACGCTGCCACTGAAGTCAGTGATTCTCCATAGCTCATGAGAAGGCATGGGTAAAGAGGGTACAAATGCTGTTGCAAAAAGAGAAGATGAGAACTATGTAGGCCTGGATCAAAAGTCTTTTTTACTTATTTTGGAATTACTTAAAGATTTTCGAAGTGCATTCTCGTGATGAGAAAGCAATAAGACTAGTTTTGCTTTTTTGTTTTTTTTTACATCAGTGAAGAATACATGGTTTGCAGGATACTGAATAAACTCCATCCCCACATAGATGACACCCACCGCTTGAATTCTGTTTCAGAACAACTGCATGTCACCTGCCTTCAAAGCCATATAAATCTAAATGCCCATTTAAAGCACCTCTGAAAATCTTGTTCGAGTACTGCCATTATTTAATGTGTGTTCATAGGCCTGTAGTGGGATGCAATGTCACATCCCTGGATTGCCCTCCCTGAACAGTGTCGCAAACACCTCTCTTGTCTGAGCTGCAGCAACTGTGTTTGCCACTGCTACCTAGAGCTTAAAATCACACAATACATAGAAACTTCTACTCCACCTTTTAAAATTGAGCTTTTATATCCTTATTCTAGAAAACTGATTTTATATTAAGAATGTGTAAGCATAAAGACTATTATGGAAAACCATCAACCTTTGTCAAACTGTAAAAAAGTTTTAAAATTAAAGATAATGGAGAAACAGAGGTGGATCAGGTACAATATAAAACCGAAAGACTAAAAGCATAAGACTATGACTGATTCTAGAACATGGATGTATATTTAACAGCATTAAAGAAAGAAAAAAATCTTTCCTAACATAACAGGAACAAACAGACCATTCACACAGTGCTCTTATGTGTCCAAAGAGCACTTGAATCAATCACACTTTCATCGACAACAGATGGGCCAAACAGAAGGTAATGGCCTACTGTACTGCATGTTGGGCTGATGCTCTGGAGAATAAGACTTGCCAATGCCTCACTGATCTAGACATATAACTTTGTCACCTTGTGCCTCAATTTCCCAATCTTCAAAATGAAGGCCAATGGCAGTAACCTTACTGAAGTGCTTTCAGATTTCCTCTGGACAAGCACTACAAATGCTAGGAGCTGGGTGTTGTTGCAATTAGCAGTATGTCACATGCTTTCAATCACACAAGCTTTACCACTTAGGACTAAAATACAGCCTTGTGCATTCTGCAAATAAAACTGCTCTGGTCCCTGTTAAGTGCCTAAAATGGCTTTTTTCTAAATTTGCAGCCAATGCAGGTCACAAGCAAATAGGACGCAGTTGTGTAGTCTCAGAAACAGTCTAAGAGGGAGACTGACTCAGTTTGTATTCCTCTCCTCCTCATGCTCCAGGAGAGCATAACACGTACCAAGTCTGTATTGTTGCAATATATGTTCCCTAATGCTCCTCTGATGCATTGCTTTGAGTGGAGCACAGCACAAACTCATGTGAAAGTATGTGCTATATTATTGAATTCCTTAGGTGGAGGGCTGCTTTCTTCTGTAGGTCCAGTTTCTATCCTTGTTTTCCTACCAGCAACTCAAGTAAGTGACAGTCAACTGTAAAAGGACACCTCTATCCCTTTCCCAAGAAGCCATTCTCCATTTCTGAGGGTTGTTTGCACCGTCTCAAAAAACAAATCTGAGCCATGCAATGAGTGTATAACAAGGGCTATAGTCCATCACTTTGCTTACTATGATACAATAAAATTTAGTGATTGTACTTCAAGCAAAGGACTGAATCTAAAGATTGTACCTAAAAAAGAGAAAGCAAACCCTGAGGAAGGGAAATAGAAGAAATTAAAGAAATAGATACAAAAGCAAGGAATAAACTGGAATAGTTATGGTTCCAGATATTTTTCAGGGACTGCCAAATAAAAAAAAGTAGGAAAAAAAATGGTTTTTAAATTGATTTCATATATATAATGTGACAAAGTATACTATATTGCCAATTAAAAAAGGCTACAGCTTAATTAAAAGAACAGTAAATATACTCCTTTCAAGTCTCTGCTAAAACAATGTTTGAGCTACAACAGCACGATTCCAAAGTATAGCACTATTTGTCCAGAAACTTATCACAGGCACAGACATAAAGAAATGAAGACAGACAGCCAACGTTTACTGAAGGGAAATAAATAACAGTATCTAAACTGACTCCAAATATACACAATGATATAGCCGTCTATCTAGGAAAAAAAAGTAGCTAATCAACACTTACAGACAGCTTCAGCTAGAAATCTTGGTGTTTACTTTTTACCCATATAACATTTGCATACGTGCACATGCAAAATAGTGAGTAATACTGAAGATACATCATGTTTTCTTCAACTTGCACAGTAACATACAGTACCATCTTAATCATTCCCTAGGTATGTTGGCAGCAGGGCAACACAAGTGGGAGTTGCAATTGAATTTTCTTCTGTAAAGACCAAATCAGCTTTTAAAGGTTTAGAAAGGAAAAGTCCTGAAGCAGCTTATTATGTATGAAACCATTTGTTCTTCAACAGAAAACAAAACAAGTTCCTTTTTATTTAGAGGCCATTAAGGAACACAACTTATTAATTAATTGTTTAGAGGCTTAAATTTAATTAAAATACTCTCTTAAATATTGCCTAATGGTGATTTTTGCTGTATTATAAGCATTGAGTTCACTTTGCTGAAATGAAGCATATACATATGCTGAGGTGATAACAAGAGCACATATATTTTATCCCCCCCTGCCCCCCCCCCACATTGAAGTAGTTACGTATTCCTCACTAGATTTTTTTCTTCCCAGAAGAACACACACAGAGCAAAGATTTACCTCTCTGAATTCCCTTCTACATCCTTTTAACACCATTCTAGGTTACCAGAATGATGCATTTCTCATATTTATTGTACCTATACTTGTTAAATTTAGGAAATTAGCATTATTGAATACTATATAGAACATTGTCACGTAGTATAGTAGGCATAAAGCCAGAATCTACCTACTTGCAGGTGACTGAAAACCACTAGCAAAATTGTATTATCTTTAGTCTAAGATAGTCATCCAGAGAAATAATTTTGACCCACTAACTCAATCCTCGTCAGCCTTACTGCTAAATTCTTTCATATTGGACCAAACCACAATGTTTAAGAGGTATTTCCTACAGTAAAATGCCCTGCTATGTAGACTTACTGCAATTAGCTCTAAAAACACAAAAGGTCTCATTGACTGCAGTTCAGGGGTAAGCACCTGCACTGCTCCATATTGTTAATTACTCCACACCAACAGATGCATAGCCTTACTGTAAGTTGCCATCGATCCAGGAGAGACTCCCACCATTGTAAAAAAACATAATACATTTTGAAAACGAGCCCTTCCAGACTTGCTTGGCTTTTGATGACAGATCAAATTATTTCACTTTTACCCCCCACTTCCCCCTCCCCCCCCCGCAAAAGCAAGGAGGTGGTCTGCTTAAAATATAGCTACTTAAAACAGGCTATTGTTTCCTTCCCCTCCAAGACCACCCAGATTTTCAATACTGAGTCATCTTTACACTAGACAGATTAGACTACTACCCACAGCTCTCTGTACAAAGACCTGCTACTCTGCAATATATTTATCACTATTTACCACCATTACTGCTTAAACAGAGCATACTGTGCTGGCTAAATGCATACACATAAGGAGACAGTAAAAGTTAGGGGAAAAAAAAAAGTGAAATCTTTGGCATTTGGGGAGAGCCATGACTAAGGCCCTCTTCAAAGCTCAAGAGTTTATGTTTAAAAATAGGCTTTCTTTTAGAGACTCTATGTAAAAGCCTTTATTTTCTCTACACATTTAGAGCTTTGAGTCTTATATCTTCAAGCTGGGGGGTTAATTAAAATTTAAAAAGGGAATAGAAGTTATCACATAATAACCTAATTCCAAGCTCTAGCATTTCTGGAAAAAAAGAGAAAAAAAAAATCCCTAAAGGACTCACATTACAGTGTGTCCTAGAGGTTAGGGCAGTACATGGGGAATTTGAAAATACAGATTCTAATTATGGTTTTCTTGTTATCTGCTTCTACTCTCAGCTTATGATGTTTCTAGTTTCCCACCCAGAAACTGGTATACTGCTACTAGTCTCCACTGCATTTTCAAATCCACAAATAAGAAGTAGAAGGTATGAAAAGAACTACACTATTACGAAAATGAAGCTGGGAATCACACAAGAGAGAGATACTGCTTAGGGGCAGGATTTATCTATCTAGTTTTGGTCAGCTTAAAAAAAAACCAACCAAGGAATCTAAGCACATACTCTTTTTTTTGTCAAAGAAAAGAGTAGAGAGCATCTTTGGCATAGGCAAGAAAAAAAAAAAACAAAAACCCACAGTGTGGAGATGCCCAAGACTTGTGCCTTTCCAGACAGCTAGATTTAGGTGACTTGAAACTCATCCTAGGCAACAAAATAAAGCAAAATTATATGCATTAAAAACTTGTCAGGCATTTGTCCTTGGCCCATCAAAGCACCATACTGGCACCAGTGTTGTACTGTATTTTACCACAATTAGCATAATCAATCTTGACTGTGATCAGCTGTATATATTCTTTAGTAATCATGAACTTGCCACCCCACACTTTATGTAACTGACACAGAAACTATCCTATAAATCACAATAGCTGCTCAACAGTGAACTGGGGCAGGCAAAGGACTTTCTAAGTAGATGATCAAGGGAAGGCACTTCTTTCTGCTATGATATGTATCAAGGAGCATGTGAAGACAAAATTACGTTTGAACTGAAGACATGTCATTATTAAATCTAATTAACTAGTATCAATACAGAGTTAGATCAGAAATCGTAAAAAGGAAGAAAGGCGTACACTAGACTCCTGTCAGTAATAACATGTAGAGTCTATCGGGATGTGGGTTATATTGTAAATACCATTAAGATATGCATTTTTTAAACCAGGAAAAAAATCGGATAGAAAATTATTGCTCTGTTGCTACTGATATTTAGTATGACACATAAGCAAAATGCTCCACTTTAGATATTGGGTTTGTACTCTTAATTTCTCATTCTGGGTCCCTGCAAAACTATGTAAGTCGGAATGTGCAGCTCCTCTTGGAAACAAGCTGCTTGTTCTTTCTTTCCATTACAGTCAGCACGGATATGATAACATGGCAATGTAAGCTAGCTAAATTGGGGGGGAAGAAGGGGGGGAAAGGAGTTCTCAGAAGCATACAGAGACAGGATGAGTGACATTGACATGGGCTGTAATACAGGAAATTCCAGTGAGGTATTAGGAAATCAGTTTTCACAATGAAACAGTCGAGCACTGGAACAGGGGCCCAGTCAAGTTGTTGAATGCTCATCTTTGGAGATAATCAAAACTGGGTTGGATCAGGCCCTGGGCAACCTGCTGTAGTTCATCCTGCTTGCAGTGGAGGCCTGGACTTGAGTCTCCAGAGGTGCCTTCCAACCTAGATTACTCTGACTCTAAACCACCTTGAAATATCTTTGCTTTTTAAATGGCTACTATTTCTAAGCCATTTAAAATTACTACAGTTAACAACAAGGTACTATTGTCAGTGTTTCCATCATGTGTACTGCCCTAGCAGGTATATTTCTGCTTCTCAGGTGGGCAAACAACCCATGCACCAGTAACCTGGGAGGCTGCCTTGAACATTTCAAACTTGCTCAACAAAAAGTGATTTCTTTCTTGCAGTCTTGGCATGCTTCCTTTCCCCTCCATCCTTATCCCCAGCTGTGGCCTATAACTAGTTTTCTGCCTGTAAAATAATCAGTGGCATTAGTTCTCTGTGATAACTACATCACACTTCTGCCAAGCTGCGATTTTTAACAAGGTTTGCTGTTGCCCATTTCCAGCCTGGGCTTTGAATCCCTCCACACGCAGACAAAGAAATATATTGTTTGTAACTCAAGTTTAAACTGCCCTGAAATAAGTTATTCATTGGGATGGGCTGTTCCCCAAAAGAGATGCCTCAAAATATATTAGCATATAGCTAAGAAGGAGGTGGTTGATTGGCTTTCTACCGCTCTGATGGCTACACTTGCTCATACTAACACTCCAATAAAATCATCCAGAATCTATGCAAAATTTCAAAACAACATTATAGTTTCTGGGGTAGACAGTTGTTCCTCTTCTCCACTTTAGTACCAATATAACTTCACAAAAATCATCCCAGCAGTAAAAGGTCAAATGGCAACAGGTATTTCACAAAGTTGGAAAATATGAGTGAAAACGTTCCCACCATTTTTTGCCAACTCTCAATTTGCTCCTAACTTGGTAATATGGAAAGAAGAACAACCTCATAGGCATCTGACATTGACAACTGCATCAGATTAGGCTTGGGACAGAGTAATAAATTAGTCTTAATTATCATCATGATTGCTACTATGCTGTATATTCATCAGCTACTGAGCTTTCACACATTTCAGGTCAGCAAGAATAGCTGTAATATTACAAATACCACACCCATCTGCACGAGCAAGGAGACATAAAAGGAGCAAAAAGGGAAAATAGAGATATTTAAACTGTATGAGAAAATGCTCAGGTGGAGTGGTGGCTGTTGCTTTCAAAATATTTTAAGGCTAGAGCATATACAAACATATTCATATATTTATGACATTGACTTTGTCAATTGAAGGTTAGCAGTTTTTTCATGTCATTCGTAATGACTTCTTCTTATGTCTAAGAAATATAGCCTTCCATATTTTTTTCCTCCATTCATAGTTTCCAATATGAAAAGCTAGCTTTAACACAATATTAATGCTAGACCAGGATAGAAGCTGTTTTGCTGTCACATAAAATTTCAAATTTTTTTTTCTAACTATGAATAAAAAGTCAAAAATCCAAACATGGCCTCAAGCCAAAAGTAATCCTAAATCAATTGAAATGTTTTGTTGGCTACATTTTTTTTGTCTTTCTGTAAATTACAGCTTTTGAAATAAGCACCAAAGAATAAAGCAGAACTATTTAATTTAAACAGTGTTAAATTAGAATGTCACAACAATTTCAAAACTCCATCAAAAACATTTCAAAGCAGGAAATTCCTGACCACTTCCTATTAAGGCTGAAGCCAGGCAAATTCTGGTGCAGTTTGCTGCTTAGCCTGGCGTTCGTGCGGATGACATGAAATATTTCTATTACAGAACTGCAGTAAAGAGATAGTATTCCAAACTCAACCATTTTAGAAATTGGAGTGAACTGTGAGGTGCGTTTTATAGACATAAATGAATTGTCACTGAATCAGAAGAGCTTAAGTAAGGAATAAAAGAAAAAAAAGAAACTGCCTGCATGTAGCTATAAGAAGCAATATTACAGTATCTTATGTTTGGTTTTTAATTCATTACTTTTATCAGAGCAAGAAGTATTTGAAAAATGAGTGAAAAGCTAATAAGCTTCTGTTGTATACTCTGTGTAGTGAGTTAATCTCACACACTAAACCATCCACAGGCATCACAAAATACAACAAAAAGGGATGCTGTAGATACGTGGCTCAGCATTGAATGAATTATTCTATCCCTGGATCACCACATTTAATCATCAGATGTGTTACAGCTGGTCTCAAGATTTACTGTTAATTCTTCAGATGTACAGGATTTAAGAGTGTTGCTATGTTTTAGAGAAGACTATCTGGAAAAAGTAAAATCTTTGGCTGTTCAACCACCATGTTATACGTGGACATGCTTAGCACATGCTGCCTCCTTTGTCCTGGTACAAACTTTTTGCGGTTTCTGATGCGGAACTGGCCTGGGTTAATGCTAATCATGAAGTTGCAGTGTTTAAGTAGGCTGCAAATCCTGACTTACAAAGGAAGTTTACAGGTTATTTTCTCTTGGACAGAGGATACAACTTGATAAATACCTTCTCTGGGGAGAGACACAGCCCCTGCGCAGCTGAGCTACCTGCTGCCTAGATTTCATTGCCAAATTTCCAGGCACTGTCCTTACAGTCCTGACCCGAGTACCTGTGTGCAGCGCTCTGCATTCACAGGGAAAGAAGGTTCCTCCCAGGGCACCCTCAGAAACCAGTAACCTGCCCAGGGAGATGATGAAGTTAGCCAATGGAAACCATAAATGCTAGTGGGGAACCTAACAGTGCATCTTAACCCAACTCCCCCTGTAGCACAAGCAGCAATGTGCCCATTTAAACAGCTTTGAATGTAGTCCAAGAGTTAGTACATAAACATTAAAAAAAAATTTAAACTCTTAGTTATTGTTTTTAGATAGGTCTCGCATCTTTTTGTGTGCAAAAAGCTGTTTTAACTGAGGACTGTCCCTCAGTCCAGATGAATGTCATCTGCAAGGCAGCATACTTTCCTGAGTCTCTGTGTTTGCACATTCCCAGATGGAAGACAGAAATGATCTACCATCTTCTGCATCCTTGCTGAACTCTCTAAAACAGACATGGGAAGGCTGCCCCTCCCTCATGTTTTGGGGTGGTTTTTTTCCCCCCTCTTTTGCAGTCCCATTGTGGTTTTTCACTGTAGCAAAAAGACAGGAATACTCACATGGATACGGCAGACACTTTAATGCCTAGGCAGAAACAGACCTTCCAGCTCTCAGAAAATTTTAATAATGAAAATCAGAAGACTGATTAACTTAAGACATGTGTGTGGTTAGACATATCTTGAGAATGTATTTAGGCTTCTGAATTTCTTTTTCTATCTAGTTTTGGGGCCAGTGGGGCTTGGGTCCCAGTACTTCACAGGAATGCATGAAAATGGAAAAAGAAGGAGCAAGGCAGCAGAAAGGAGTTTGTCAGTTAACACTTCGCAAGTATGTACACAGTGCAAGATGCTCTGCAATGTCCAAGAGTAACAAAGGACATCTTCTGTCGCATCACATCCCAGAGCAGAATCTTTTACATATTTAAAGTGTTCAGCATTATGTATGCTTCAGTGATTCCTAAATACAAATGCTTTCACTTGCAGCCTGACACAGTCCTGAAAGACTGGGAAATGGAGGCCCAGGACTGCACAACTTCCAAAAGTCCTGTTGCAGAACTAGGACATCATTCACATCTTGAACATTCCTTAACAATCCTCAGGTGATGTCTAAGGTATTAGGTGGTTTTACAGAATTCATAAGTATTAAATAACTAAGACATTAACAGATTTATGAGAACAGAAGCAAACAACAGCTTTTTAAGAAACTTCATGTTCTGGAGAAAACAGCATTCTTCATACTTGACAGATCTCTGATATTTGTTTTCATTTGCTTCATATTGTCAAAGAAGTTGCTACTTTCTAGGCAGCTTTTAGTGCTAAGAGGAGTAGTTGAGACATTAACTTTAGTTGTCTCAAGCTACAAGTAATGAACTTCAATCCTACCTAGTTTTATAGCAGAAGAAGAACAGCACTGATGGCTACAGAAATTTACTGCAATAGAAACACATTGCTGGGGTGTTCACAGAGACTAACACACTGTGCTCCTACTACTTTCCCAGAAAATTACTCCCTTATTAGAAACAAATAAACAAACAAACCAACCACCTATTCCATACTTCTGGAACTGGCGAGGGGCAGGGGTGTTTTTGGTTTTGTTTGGGGTTTGTTTTGGTTTGTTTGTTTGTTTTTTTCTCCTCCTAGGTCATGTTTTGGGGAGCTCTTCCCCCTTGTTTAACTACTGCAAGGATGAAATAGGTAGTTTAAACTGCTGAATAGCAATTCCAACAGAATTGCCGGTTCATGTAAATTACCTACCCCCTGTGGCATGTTTACTAACCAATCAAAATATCTTCTTCAGACAAAGCACTGCAATAAATTTAAATGAAAATAAGGACAACCGCAACACAAGACACATAATGAGAGATTTGTGCACAGCATGGAAAGTATCTTATAAGTACAAAAATTATGTTCATGCTTTACAGTGCAGAATTTTCAGAATAATATAGCATATTTGTCATTTGCTGCAGTACAGTTATTTTCAACAACTTAATGAAAAAACCTCCAGTTATAAGTTGCTATTTGACTCACTGGGAATAAAAAAATTAATCTGAGCAAAGCATTTGAAAAACCATGCATATTGTATCAGACCAGATCTTTTATCACAGTCTTTACTATAAAGAACACTTACTGAAACATACATTGCAACCCTGCAAGAAAATTCAGTCCGATGATTTCTGGGGTCCATCACAAGTGTAGATGGAGTATAACACAGCTCTCACCAAAAATTATGGTACAAGGCACAAATACTAGCTGAACAGAAAGGATTTATAAATACCCTGCAAAATAACTTCACATCCCTTCAACAGACCGATGTTAAAGACCCTCATTGCTAGCAAGCTCAGAAAGTCTTTCTCCTGGTTTTCTTCCACTTACTACAGAAACGCCACACCCAGAACGACATACGGAACCTCACCTTCAGAAAATGACGCCTATCCCAACATGGGGTAGAAAGTATTGCATAAAATACCTCTGCATCTTCTTTTAAGGGGTACAGTCCTCTGGTCTGCAAATGACAGTCCCAGCATCTTTCTGTGCAGCTTTTCCCTTTGGCTTAATTACTATTTCATATAAAAGAACTTGTACTGACATCCTGAATCAAGATAGAATAAAGTTTCATGGTTCTTCACATCCAGTTTTCCAGTATGTTGGAATTTGGCAGAACTCACCTGCTGCCACCGTGCGAGGCTGCCTCTGTTCAGACTTCTCGGCGCAGGATCCTCTAAGTTGTGCAGCTGTCCCTGCTACCTGCTTTCCTGTGACAGATCTTTGAGGAGCCGGTGATGCGGAGGAAGGGTGTAAGGCATGGCAGCGAGTCCTGCCTGGGGGAGAAAGAGCCAGCCCTGCCTTCCTGGGCAGCCAGCCTGCCCCAGCTCCCTCGTCTCTCTCTGCCTCTCCTCTCTGAAGGTGAGGGGATGTGCTGGAGAAGTTCAGTTTCTCTTGGAGGGATGATCCAGTTAGACCTGGAGACCTGCGGCCTTTGCAGGCCTTGCGGCAGAGCCTGGCAAGCCCCCCACCTCACAGCCCCTGCCGCTCCCCGGCCTGCCCGCTGTGTGCCTCCGACAGGCCCCGGCACGGCTGGGTCTGTCAGGCTGGGCCTCCAGCCGTCTGTGACAAGCCACCAGCTGCAAAGCCATCTTCAAACACAAGTAACGTTCGCATTGCCCCTAGAAAAAAAGGCCTTTCTATGTGAAACTGTTGGTAACGCAAAGACTGACCATTGTCTGCAGGTAATCTAGGAAAGGGCTCAGACAAGTCCAGCCAGCGTTCTAGCTTGATTCTCTGCTTTCCCTCACCAAAAAGGGTCATACTCTCTCCCAAGCAGGTCCCTTCCCTCAGCTTGCCACCTCATCACCACCTGTCCCCATCCTGCCGCTTGCCACTAACAGTTCTCCTACATTTGTCCAGAAGCAGTTTACCTTCCGATGCTCATTTTCGCTACTAATTTTTCCTCCAACAGCTCCCTGCTAGACTGAAGCTGCATATTCAAACAGTAAACATATCAACAATATACCAATGTACTTAGTTATGCAATCCAGGCTCACCGGAGAGCAGCTTAAATTCATCACCCCTCTATCACATCTGTGCTATGAAAATGAGTACACCGTGAAAGAGTAAATTGCCACAAGTAGCTGACAGGCAAGATACAGAAGCCAGCTGGCCCAGCAGTTCCCAGCCACCTCCATTACGTGTCCAGCCAGAGTGCTCATCCACCCAGCTGCTCCACCTCTTGCCCAGAGAAGGCCAAAGGTTTGAAATGTTTTAAAATACAGAGGACGTAATGGAACTAGTGGGGACAACGCAGAGGCAAATAAGAGGCATATGCAGCTGGGAGTAATATGAAGGGGAAAAGGGAGAGGCTGTACACACAGGGAAATGTACAATGATCTGCCACGGTCCATCCACCAACCTGACCTGTACCATTCTGATCTAGAAAAATGAGAAAACCTGGTAGCATGAAACTGGAGAGACTGCAGTTTTAAGTGTTTTTGCTTTGCTCAAGCAAAAGAATAAGAACAGCTAGGATAGAAAAGTAACATAGCAATTGTATAGAGAAGTTAGAATCAGAGTCTCACAATACAAGAACAAGGAGTCATGCAATGAAACTGAAGGCAGAGAAATTAAGAAATAAAGTGATCAGTAGTGTTTTACAGAAAGAAAAATTCAAAATAAGAGCAAGGATATATCTAAAGTTTTGACAGCCATGCATAACTTGCACAGCTGCCAAGGATACTCAGATTTTGTGAAACTAACATAACATTTTGAAAGGCTATCAAAGTCTCATGTTTTATGGTTTTAAACCTGTCTTTAAATATCTGTAATCAGGGTGAAAACAGTTGTGAAGAAGAAATTATCTGCCTACTGTGCCATTTTTACAACTTCAGTTATCTGATGCTGTCAAATGCACTGTCAGAGCCAGGACACCAGCCAAGGCAGCACTGGGAACTGGTATTCCCGCAAACAAAGGGCTCATTCCTCATTACTGAGGTTTCCCATAGCCATGGTTCTGCAAACTCAGTGGTTCTCAAATAAATCAGGGTTCACAGACCTAAGGAGCAACTGGAAAAAAGCTATGATGCTGGAACTGGATTCACAAACAGCAGAAAATTGGAAACCACTGATCTGCATGCTGTACTTCATTAAGTGTGCTGGATTTTGGTTAAAAGTTTAAACATGAAATTGTGGTATACAGAACATCGAAAGGATATATTTTGGAAAAAAAAACCCTTATGTTTTTAATTTACTCTCCCTTATTATTTTTTTTCCCCTGAACCAGGGAACATTTAAAAAAATTGTATACAACATCTTTGGCTTAAATAACTATTACAACATCATGACAGCTCTAGCTATTCAGTTAAAACAAGAGCTGTATCATCCAAAGTGAAAATCAAGCCCAGAGCTGAACTGAAGAATTCTGCCTTGGAATAGTAAGAAGAAAAACAAAAACACTGACTCCTGTCAGGTCCTGAGGTTTTTTTTTTTTAATATTATTAATTTGTATGGAAACTTATAATTACCCCAAGCTTCTTTCAAAGACTGAAATTTGTTTGTGCATTATCTCCAACTACAGATACAAGAACAAACCATTTTAGTCCAGAAAGTTAATGAAAAATAAAATAAGCCCTGTCCTTTTTTGTATTATCAATAGTTCAATGTTTTTACTGAATCTTGGCTGAAACCTCCTCACCTCCACAAAGACAAAAGGTTAACTTGAGTCTGGATATCTTGAATCTTGACTAGCTAGCACAGATGACAGTGTGGCTTAGAGCCCAGGATCTAGTTTAAACCAAGTTAGCACTTGCCCATTTTTACAGAGAGACAAATAAAATAACAGTGAGAATCCTCCAGTGCCCCTCCTGCAGTCCCTGTCTCCCAGCAAGAAAGGCTAGTTTTCCACATCTGGCTGGGATAACCTTAGGGCATTTCGGGTCTGTGGGACATACTTGCAGACATGTGCTCAAGTCCACACTGTTCATCAACCAGTGCAACAGCTACATTTAAAGAAAAAGATAAACTAAAGCTTCAGGTTACAAGCACAAACTTACAGTACCTGAAATCTCTGTTTCCCAGTCCCCATTACCTTGGATGAACTAGTTTGGCTATCTGTATATGAAAGTGTTTCTGATTAACTCCATGCATAGGCATCCCTATTACTAGGGTCTGGATGTGGAGCTGATCACACACAGCTATTACACTCTAAATTCACACTCTGCTATAATGAGAAACATTTGGGAGGGGAGCTAAAGCTGAATTTTCAGAAGTATTGAGACCTGAGGTGGCTGACAGCTGCAATATGACTGAGATCAGCCAGCAGGAGCCCCACAGCTCTGAAAACTGCAGTAGGTGGCCAGCTGTATCTGCAGACATGGAAGTGGGCTGACTGGTCAGTAAGTGGAGATCCTACACAGCCTTTCCCATCTCACATGGGCAAGATAGGGGAATCTGAGGCAGCACTTGGGAAGCAGCAACGCTTGTCCACTTTAGAAAATCCATGCCTGCCTAGAGGCTTGCCAAAATGGGCACCTGAATTTCCATATAACTCCATCCCTCATCCGTGGAGCTCTGTGTAGTGCTTGCAGTGTTCAGCTTTATTAAAGAAATAGAAGTAAGGTGGATTCAGTCAGTATCTTTTCACTTTCCTTTTATTGACACTGTTTAGGATTGTACATGTTCCTATTTAAAGCCCTCCAGTGGCTTTTGAGGGATAAACACAGAAAAAAACCCCTGACCACTTACAGCACTACATTAACTTTAAGAGGGGACTGAAATCATACAAACTATAAATAGAAAATGTAAAACCTAAGAAAATATATAAAATCTCAACCACTTTTTATTGTCCAATATGCTTATTAAAATAAGTCATATACGGCAGCTTCTAGTTTTCATACCAGTATTTACAAATTATTTTTCACCTTCTGTTCCCTTACCATGTTTTAATCTCTGGTTAAGTAGAGCATCTCATAAGCTTCAATAAACTTTTCCTTCCAGATATCTGTCAGGCAGGGAAGTGCTATTCTCCCATGCTTCATAAATGTGGTTCCTGGAAACTCATTATTAAAACCATTTTTGTGAATGCTCCAGTTCTAATTCATGACTTCTCTGAACTATTTAATGAAACCAAGATGTCTGATAGTCAAGAAAGTTCTTCCAATGGGCATGAGCAACAGATCTTTCACAACCTGTTAGAAGATGTGCCAAGACTAGTTCCTTTCCTGTGTAATAGAAGCCACAGGAATCAAAGTTTCTGATCAAAGTCCAACACCTCAGCACTGCCAAAAGCTGACAAGCCCTTTTTCCCCCCTCTTTCCTGAAAACAGCTCTGTAATCACACTGGATTTTAATAGGATAACTATCTCTTGGACTCAGGCTGAACTTGGTTGTATTAAACTATGATTAAACCATATGACAGTTGCTACATATAGCATTACTTCATATATTTATTTTTAAAGTGTGCTGAGATTCTTATGCAACCAACTACCACACTCCAGGGTGTTTTTTTAATACAAAGAAATGGTCCCTCTGTCAGGGACATTGTATTAAGCATGGAATAAAATATTCAAGCAGTAAAGTGACAATTCTGCTGTATTTGCTGAATACCAGTCCAGAATATATATGCTGGATTTGATGAAGCTATTCTGTTTTGACCAGAATAACTGAAGAGATTTTAACACTTGCAAACAAATTATCCTGTACATTTTTTCACGCTGTGGAGCAGTGCAGAATAACCTCTCCTAACCTTTCCAAAGCCACAGCTCTTGGGAAATTGTCATGGCTACAAAATTCCCGCACCAAGATTTAGGGACTGAAATAACAAACTGACCATGCAGAAAACCAGTACAGGTCTAGCAAAGTTTATCTGTTCATGTTTTGCATTGCAGCTCACGGACAATATATTTCCAGCTGACCAGTGAGGCGTATCCCACTGGTGAGGGATGTAACCTGAGACCATGTGAAGTCTTTAAAATATGAAAGTGGTGTAAAACTGTTCCTGGGTAAGTAAGAACCAGCCTTAACAGGGTCTCATGTAGAAAACAGAAAGGAGATTTAAATGTAATATTCTGTACAGCCATTTCATACTCAAGGCAGAGCAGGGTGTGGGGAGGAGGAAGGACATTGAGAACTACACACACGGCTTTGCACAGCTATGCTGATGCAGTACTTCCCTCAGAGTGGAGGCACAACCACACACGCAGACTGAGCAACTCAAGCCTTCACTGAGGAACTCATGTGGACAAGTGCCACTCCAGCCAGCCAATGTCCTGCATCAGCAACACATCCGATTTTCTTAACTAATTTCATGCCACTGAGATCCTTTAAAAATGTAAGGCTTCTGTCAGTTGTTCTCATACGAACTGTTAAAACTGCTTACCAGTTTTGGATGTATAGTTAGCCTTCAGATGTTATTTAATTAGATGTATTGGAAGAAGTAGTAGTTCAATAGTAACCTATGGCACCCTGGACTTCTGGACTTCTTACCTCGTCTATTACTGACTTAATGCACAGCCACAGCAATACCGCAGAGATTCTTG
>NW_010973255.1:5463512-5463718 GCF_000737465.1 Haliaeetus leucocephalus
ACATCTCAATTCAGTAAAAACAAATCTATCAGATTTCATGCCACACATTTATGGAAATTTTAGCACCTACAGAGAAGTGAGTTAGCTTCCTGAGGCACTGATATTTTCAAATTTAAGATGTTATGGAAGCATAAAAATACCATCAATAAAGGATAATATAAACCTCTAATTTAGCATCATTTTTCTTTTAAACTTACCAGATGGGG
>NW_010973255.1:5464944-5465180 GCF_000737465.1 Haliaeetus leucocephalus
ATCCCTCTGCCAGCATTGCTGCTTGGCCAGCGTGCAGGAAACAGTTAGTTCCCTTCGCAGTGCTTAAAAGGAGGCAGTTTATCTCATGTTATTGCCAAATGGGGGAAGTTAAAGTCACAACAAGTGATCATGTGCTTGATAATGTTTGTACACATGATGATCACACTTCCTAGTAAACTAATTAGGGTATTTTGGCATGCTTACATCCATAAATGTGTCACAAGACATCTATGCTT
>NW_010973255.1:5465190-5465569 GCF_000737465.1 Haliaeetus leucocephalus
TATTTATAAGAGAAATTACCTGTCATTGTGAAAAAACACATACAGCTAGAAAGAATTGAGGAGACAGGGAGCAGTTTTCCAAGTTATTGCCATTAAGAAACAAAAAGGTTAAAAAGAAGAGCTAAAAGTTTAGGTAAGCCTTGCTACATACTTGCCTTACAGCCAGGCAGGAATCATTTACTAACCTAGCAGACAATGTAATCCTGTAAGCCCTGTGCTGCAACCCAAAACCAAAGTGCCAACAAAAGTACATAGCTAACTCAGAACAGAGGACTGCTTGGTTTTCCACAAGACCAGACATTTAACATCAGTGCTGGGTCTTCCTAACTACTACTTTGTTGCAGTTTACTAAAATAATGTTTGAAAATGAGATGTGAAA
>NW_010973256.1:0-354 GCF_000737465.1 Haliaeetus leucocephalus
CCTCGGGGGTGCAGAGGTACGCGGCCGGGGCTCCCAGGGAGGCGGCGGTCTTCAGCGGCTGCAGGTGCTCCCCCCTGGCCGGCGCGTACACCTACAAAAGAGCGAGTCAGGGCGGCGGGGACCCCGGGACCGGCCCCGCCGGGACCCCCGAGGGCAGACATCCCCCCTCCCGCCCGCACCTCGTAGCCTCCCCTGCTGCTGCTCCGCTCGGGGCTGCCGTCGGGCTGCTGGCCGCCCTCCTGCGCCGCCGGTTCGCCCGCCTTCTCCTCGGGCCCGTCGGCCCCGGCGGGCGGCGGTTCCTCGGTACCGGCCAGCAGCCGGGGCGGCGGCGGCTCCCGTCCCTCGGGGAGAGGG
>NW_010973256.1:364-821 GCF_000737465.1 Haliaeetus leucocephalus
GGCGGCGGCATCCTCCTCGTCGTCCTCCGGGAAGCGGTTGGACTCCACGTCCACCTCGGGCTCCTCGGCCGTGTCCCCCCCGGGGGAGAGCGAGCGGTAGCTGGAGCTGCCCTCGCTGAGAAAGTCCGGGGAGAGGTAACCGGGGCCGCGGGGGGCCGCGCCGCCGTACGCCTCCCGGGTACCGTAGAGCTTGGCGATGCTCTCGGCGTCCTTCACCACCGGGCGGAAGGCGGAGAGGTAGCTGCCCTTCCTGGGCAGGGGCAGCGGGGGGAGCAGCGCCTCGTCCCCGGAGCGCTCCTCCTCGCCCGCCGCCCGCGACAGCGCGCTGGGGCAGCGCTCGCCCTCCGTGCCGGTTCCCTCCTGGGGGGTAGCGCTGCTCCTCCCGCTGCCCGACGGCTCCGAGCCCTCCAGCTCGCCGTGGCGGCCCGACAAACCCGGCGGCGGCTCGGCCGCCGCC
>NW_010973257.1:0-1050 GCF_000737465.1 Haliaeetus leucocephalus
CAATACTTTGTAACGAGAGCTCCTTTCAGGTTAGAACCCTAGCCATGAATGGCCTCTAGCTGGAGCCAGAGACTTATGTATTCCACTATGGTCCTGAAAAAGCGTAACAAGCAAATGGCTAAAGACATTCTTGCCCTCTCCAAAACATCAATCTTCCATTGTCCATAGTTGGTTCCTAGTCTTGTTAAAGCAATGAGAGCTGGGCAAGAGAGAGAAACAGCCATTTCCAAATGTTTGCCTACCCCAAATCACACCTACTGTGGAACAAAGGATGGGAATTGCCCATAAAGTACTTGCTGAGTTTCTTTCCTCCTCTTTAGCAGCTGTTTCTTTTGTATGGTGGTCCTTTCTCTTGTGTTGGTGATGCAAAATGCAAGAAAACAAGTAGAGCCATCAATCAGAACACAAGTTAGGTCACTGCAAAGATCAGGGGTTAATCCATTAATCCATTGCAAAGGACAGGGTAGAGTGAAACACTGTGTCAAGCGTGGAGCACTGTAGCAGGCCACAGCAGCAGTGGCATGAAAGACCTGGCTGCCCCAGCACAAGGAAGGAGTAAAGAATACACGTGTGCTGCCAGGGGCTTTTGGTCACCACTGAGCCAGTCCCACTGGAGGTGCGGTTGGCAGCAAGGACAAACTTGAACGAGACTGAGGTCTCCAGAGTTTAGCAGGGCGGTAAAGCTGAATCGTGGCCTGCGCGGCTCAAACTCCTCCTGTGCAAGCAGGATACAGCAGTACCCCTCATGGTGCTATACAGAGTTGTCCACAGCACCTGCTGCCTGTGGGCACTGGCATCTCCTCAGGGTTAAGTTCTGGCTAAAGCATCACCTCAGAGGAGAGTACGTCTTTGTATTTCTGTGGGAGACTATTGAAACCAGTGGCTGATGACACTGCTGAAGCTTTCCCAATGAGTTTGGCAAGCTGTGGGTGAGAGCTAGAGGCATGATGGGGAGTAGGTTTTCACCAAAATAGTGTTTCGTAGAGTCATTTCATAAAGTCATTAGTAGCAACTTCACTCTGATGCTAGAGCTTACGCAGCTACTTTTCC
>NW_010973258.1:0-1123 GCF_000737465.1 Haliaeetus leucocephalus
TGGCCACACTTCTTTTTGTGCAGCCCAGGCCACGAGTGGCTTTCTGGGCTGCAAGCACCCATTGCTGGCTCATGTCCAATTCTTCAGCCTCCAGTACCCCAGAGTCCTTCTCTGCAGGGCTGCTCTCAACCATTCATCCTCCAGTCTGTATTGATAGAGTTGATACAAGGGATTGCCCCAACGCAGGCGCAGGCCCTTGCACTTGGCCTTGTTGAAGTTCCTCAGTTTCACATGGGACCATTCCTCACGCATGTCAGGATCCCTCCGGATTGCATGCCTCCCCTCAAGCGTAACAGTTGCACCCCTCAGCTTGGTGTCACGCACAAACTTGCTGAGGGTGCACTCAGTCCCGCTATCTATGTCATTGATGAAGGTATGAAATAGTATGGGTCCCAGTACAGACCCCTGAAGGACACCACTCGTCGCTGGTTTCCACCTGGAGATTGAGCTGTTGACTATAACTCCTTGGATGCAGCCAAAGTGCCCTTGGGGCACTGCCAGTTGCAGGTGAGGAAGGCATCCACGACTCCACCAGAGCCCCTGGCCATCAGGCCCGGCTTTGCTGAGCCTCTGCCCAGACGTGTCCTCTTGGCCTCAGTGCACGTGCTGCGGAAGGGGCACATGGACACTGCTTGACCTCAGCTGAGGAGCCTGAGCTGTGGAAGGCGCTGGGAGGGCAGCAGCCCCACAGGCTCCTGGGAAGCGGACAAGAGGGGAGAAGAAGAGAGGCGAGACGAGGGGCGGCAATTCCTCTTGGCCTGGCTGCCACTGTTCCAGGGGAGGAGGCTCGAGTACAAAAATGGCCCCAGAGGACAATAGGAGAGGGAATGGGGGAACCAGGCCGTACTGGCGCTGGCTGGGATGGAGGTAATTTTCTTCATAGCAGCCTCTGTGGTGCTGTGTTTTAAATGTAAGGGTAAACCAGTGCAGAAAACACTGCAGTGCTTGCACAGCTTCAAGGCCATCCCTCTTCCCCAGTCTGCACCCCTGCAGTGAAGGCTAGTGGTGGGCAAGCAGCCGAGAGGGGACACAGCCAGGACAGCTGACCTGAATTGACCAAAGGGCTACTCCATGCCATATAACATCATGCTCAGCAATGAGACTGTGGGCAGTCTTTCCAAAG
>NW_010973259.1:0-200 GCF_000737465.1 Haliaeetus leucocephalus
AGGAGCCTCACCCGCGCGGCTCCTCCCCCCAGATGGTGAGCCTGGCCAGTGACGTGCAGGAGCTGCGGGAGGCGGGGCAGAAGGAGGCGGCGCCAGAAGAGACGGAAGAGCTGATTGGCTGCCTCCAACGCTGCCCGGGATTGGCCGAAATCCTCTGCTACAGCTACTGCTACCTGGGGCTGCTGACCGGTGAGGGGGGG
>NW_010973259.1:236-727 GCF_000737465.1 Haliaeetus leucocephalus
GGTCCCTATAGATCCCTGTTTGGTCCCCGCGGGTCCCTATAGATCCCTGTTTGGTCCCTGACGGTCCCTATAGATCCCTGACGGGTCCCTATAGGTCCCTGTTTGGTCCCCGCGGGTCCCTATAGATCCCTGACGGGTCCCTATAGATCGCCTCTAGATGCCCGACAGGTCCCTGTGGGTCCCTATAGATCCCCGTTTGGTCCCTGTAGATCCCTGACGGGTCCCTATAGATCCCTGTTTGGTCCCTGTAGATCCCTGACGGGTCCCTATAGATCCCTGTTTGGTCCCTGTGGGTCCCTGTAGATCCTTGTTTGGTCCCTGTAGATCCCTGACAGGTCCCTATAGATCCCCAACGGGTCCCTATAGGTCCCTGTTTGGTCCCTGACGGTCCCTATTGATCCCTGATAGGTCCCTATGGGTTCCTATAGGTCCCTGATGGGTCCCTGCCGGGGGTGTGTGGGTCCCTGACGTGTCCCTATAGATCCCCGACG
>NW_010973261.1:0-382 GCF_000737465.1 Haliaeetus leucocephalus
TGGGATGGAGAACGACCATGAGGTGGAGAAGACCATGAGGTGCGGATGCCCATGGGATGGTGGGTGACCATGGGATTGGTGGATGTCCATGAGGTGGAGGATGTCCATGAGGTGGAGGATGTCCATGAGGTGGAGGATGACCACAGGAGGGTCAATGGCCACCAAGTGGTCGATGACCATGAGATGGTGGACAATCATGAGGTGGTGGATGACCGTGAGGTGGGGATGACTACGGGAGGCTGGGTGACCATGGGATTGGTGGATGACCACGAGATGGTGGATGACCATGAGATGGAGGATGTCCATGAGGTGGACGATGACCGAGAGATGGAGGATCACCACAAGATGGAGGATGACCACGAGATGGTGGATGACCATGAGA
>NW_010973261.1:405-1116 GCF_000737465.1 Haliaeetus leucocephalus
GATGACCATGAGGTGGATGATGACCATGAGGTGGAGGATGATCATGACATGAAAGATGTCAACGAGGTGGACGATGACCACGAGATGGATGATGACCATGAGGTGGAGGATGGCCATGAGATGTAGGATGTCCACGAGATAGAAGATGACCATAAGATGTAGGATGTCCATGAGATAGAAGATGACCACGAGATAGAAGATGACCATGAGGTGGATGATGACCATGAGATGGAAGATGACCATGAGATGGAAGATGTCCGTGAAATGAAGGATGTCCATGAGATGGAGGATGACCACGAGATGGAGGATTTCCATAAGATGGAGGATGACCATGAGGTGGATGATGACCATGAGATGGAAGATGACCATGAGATGGAAGATGTCCGTGAAATGAAGGATGTCCATGAGATGGAGGATGACCATGAGATGGAGGATGACCATAAGATGTAGGATGTCCATGAGATAGAAGATGACCACGAGATAGAAGATGACCATGAGGTGGAAGATGATCATGACAGGAAAGATGTCGACGAGGTGGACAATGACCACGAGATGGAGGATTTCCATGAGGTGGAGGATGACCACGAGATGGAGGATGACCATGAGACGGAAGATGTCTATGAGACTGAACGATGTCCACGAGGTGGACGATGACCATGAGATAGAGGATGACCATAAGGTGGATGATGACCACGAGATGGAAGATGACCA
>NW_010973262.1:0-688 GCF_000737465.1 Haliaeetus leucocephalus
TCTGGGCGCCTCGGTAGGTAGGAGACAGACAGGGACATGCTGCAGAGAGTCCAACAAAGACCCGCCAAGCTGATTCAAGGACTGGAGCGTCTCACAGGAGGAAAGGCTGAGAGAGCTGGGACTCTTCAGCCTGGAGAAGAGTAAGCTTAGGGGCAATCTCATCAATGTATAGGAATACCCGAAGGGAAGGCCCAAAGCTTCTTTCAGTGGTGCGCAGCGACAGCACGAGAGGCGATGGGTGCAAACCGAAACGCATGAGGTTCCCTCGGAACGTCAAGAAACACATTTTTACTGCTCGGGTGACAGAGCCCTGGTACAGGTTGCCTGGGAAGGCTGCGAGTCTCCCTGCTTGGGAGATACGCAGAATCCAGCCAGGCACAGACTGGGACAGCTGGCTCTAGGTGACCCTGCTCGAGCAGAGGACTGGGACCAGAGGACCTCAGCCATTCTGCGATTCTCTGCAAAGGGGCGAGCAGCAGCCACCGGCACAGCGAGACGGGGCCCTCGCTTTGCACCGCACGGCACCGCGGGAAGCTCAGGCCGCCTTTCCGTCGGGAGGAAAGCAAGCACGTCGTCCCGGAGCTCTGGCGGGGCGGGCCCGGGGCGGTAAGCGGGCATCCGCAGCGAGCTCCCGCAGCCCCCGACCGCCCAAGCTGGGCCCTGGCCCCACCTCGAGCCTCACTGCAGG
>NW_010973262.1:738-1154 GCF_000737465.1 Haliaeetus leucocephalus
CGTACTGCAGCTTCTCTGTGGAGAATGTTAGATGCATATACTGTGCGTAGATACTGTTCCTACGCTGTGTGTGTCATGTATCTTTTCTATTTTGAAAGTGTGAGACTGAAAGAAAGAAAGTGAAGAAGCTGGTAGAGTTGAAATGCCCAGTCGAACTGCGTCTGGACCAAGAAATGGAAAGAAACGTTGAACTGCAGGAAGACTGTAAGAGGTATGGCTTTTTAGTATGGTGAAGAGGTATCCCTGAGTAGAAGTCAAGCTATATTGAACTTCACTGTAAAAATAGGTGTATGTAACTGTGAGAAAATTCAAGCCCCGTGTTAGTTCTTGCAGGGCGCTTCTGTGCATGAGTCCATAGTTTTCAATAGCTGCCAAAAGAACCACAAATGCAGGTTGCTGTGCGGTTCTCCTGGGGG
>NW_010973263.1:0-1109 GCF_000737465.1 Haliaeetus leucocephalus
AAAAAAAAGAAAATGAGTTATTTCCAAATGGCGCCCGCGGCTCTGCCTGTCACCCGGAGCAGTTCCCTTATCAGCAGCGCTCGTACTTGGGGGAGGCGGGAGGGGGAAGCTTTGTCTGATGATCTGCCGCGGTGATAATAAACGTTTATTGTTCGCCAACTAAATAGAAAGGATCTCTGCAACGTCATGGCACAGCACACTTCGCCTGGCGATTAGGAACTTCTCCGGGTTATTTCACCCCGGTTCCTGACGCTACGGACAGCTTCTGTGTGAGTGACGGGGAGGGGGGGGAAGAAACTAGCAATGCACGGGCAAAGCCCGCACGTAGCAGGGGTACTCCGCACTTCTTCAGCCATGAGTAATTATGCAGCACGCACAGCTCTCATTATCCACTGCGCTCGGTAACTGACCAGCTTGTTGATTAGATTCCAATTGAAATTAATACAAGATGCTCGCTTTTTCTACAGATTCCTTCCTGAACATGAGCCCTTGCCTTCCTTGACATATTACCACCGTGCTTCCTACGAAAACGTACGAGAAGACAACATTTGTCTCGCAACACAGATTCTTGTCTGAATTCGAAAGAAAAGAGAAAAACCAATCAAAAAGAAACACTTTGATAGCCATATTACCTTAAATGAAAAAAAAAATCCAACTCACTCAATCTCATTTTAGGTGTAATTTCCTATATTATTCTAACACGGCAAGCTTTTGAGTTGCATTTTAAATGGCAGATAGAAAGTAAATAACAAACACCGTAATTTTTCCCCGCTGTGAAATTGAAGGCTGTAACCCCGTTAGCTGGCGTTGGAACTCAAATAACTGATGCAGTGGGTTTCCTTCAACTTGAACAAAAGCCGTTTGAAAAAGTAAAATGCACCGAGTCGTGGCGAAAACACTCTACAGTGATACACCTAGACCGATATTCTCCGAAATTTGGAGGCGCTCCACAAATGCGTCGAGAATTAGGCAGAAATCCAAACTTTGGGGTGGTTTTTTTGGTGTTTGTTTTTTTTTTAATATTAAAGAATGCGATTCTCGGGGAGAAGACGAGCCGCGGCGCGCCAACCTTATTCTCGCTACGTCCAGCTGACACTGCCCTTCCCCTC
>NW_010973264.1:0-1335 GCF_000737465.1 Haliaeetus leucocephalus
AACAGAAGATGCTTCTCGGTGTCCCAGATTTCAGATGAAGTTGAATAGGCAGTCGCTTACGTCGCTCGTCTCGGCTTTGGGGTTTAGGACAATGCTCTAGAGAAGATGATTATAGACTTGGGAATACATAAATCACTCACTTGTGGGAGTAAATGGAGAATTTGTGATGGGAGGAAGGGAGCCGGTATGTGAGACGGTCACAAAGCTGCTGCAGTCATTCCTGTAGCAGTAGAGTGAAGGTTTTCCTGCTTTCGTTATGACTGGTTCTTACTGAGTTATACGTAAACATGTCTTTTTGGCTTGTCTACCTGCACTGAATTTAGGACAAACTACTTACTACTTTCTTGGTCATAGATTTGTAAGCATAAAAGGAAAGTTTATGCAGACTGAGAGGGTTGTCAAACATTGGAATGTGCTGCCCAGGGAAGTGCTTGAGTCACCATCCCTGGAGATATTCAAAAAGCGAGTGGACAGGGTACTTCAGGACATGGTTTAGTGGGCACGGTTAATGGTTGGACTCGATGATCTTGAAGGTCTTTTCCAACCTAAGTGATTCTACGATTCTATGATTCTATGACTAGTATTTCTCGAATTTAGCTTTGAAGCATGGCACATTGCTAGATGCGTGTTGCGCTAATACCTCGCTTGCAGTCTGTGCTCCCTGCCGTGCTGTTAATGGCCGGTGGGAACCGGGCTGGAGTTACCCTGTTGTTGTACTTTGTAACGCCGGCTTATGACAGGGTAGAATTGCTGGTGGTCGTGAAACTAGTCTGGTATTTGTACTCGGTATTGCCGTCACCTTCGTACTTCGGGAGCCATCCATCGGAAACTATTAGTAATTACAGCTTTTAGCTTTTTTCCTCGGCGAGCCCGCCTATGGGGGGCATCTCCGTACTTCGGGTGCCATCGCCTGGAGACTGTTAATGATTACACTTTTTACCTTTTCTCCTTGGGGAGCCAGCCTAGGGAGGAGAAATCTTCCCGCATCTTCCCCTTCTCTGCCAGGCTAATTACAATAGTGTTTGAGGACTTTGAAAATTTGCATATCCTTGGGCTGCTGAAACCAGCATGGTCCTGTGCGAGGTCTCCTGCATGTCGTGCAGGTCTTGTTTAGGGTTGAACAACTGTTTAAGAATACGATAAAAGATGATGCTTTAGCAACTTTTGACAAGGCAGGAGGCAAGAAAATAAGCAGCTTCTATGGAGACTCCCGCTGAGTGGCTTCCTCCTTCTGCCCTCTTTGGCTAGCACTATAACTTAGAGGGTTGGGCAAAGGTCTTCACGCGTTGATTAAATTACCTTGGCCACCTGAGTCACTTGAAATACATAACAGAG
>NW_010973265.1:0-1145 GCF_000737465.1 Haliaeetus leucocephalus
GGCTCTGCAACGAGCAAAGAAAGTACATGTGGATGGGCAGAGGAAAAGCAGCAGCTCAAATTGAGGGCACTGCACCAAGGACACGCTACAGCACTACGACATTTGCACGCTGGAAGCTTATCATTAAAAGTCTTCTTAATCATTTATCTGTTGTGGCCCTCTCAAACCTGAATAAATGCTCATTCACTGCCTGGTAATAGCTGACAAAGTCCTGGACACTGGAACAAAGCTTCAGTCCTATTTAGTCAGATTCTGGAAAGCTATTTATGTCTATTTTTCTTTTTATTATTATTAACACTGCCCCATTAAGAAGCATGATAATCATTTACAAACTAAAGAACTGGTAAATATGGTCTGGGTGCAAAATTTATTAGTGAGAGGCTATTGCCTGATGTGGCAGAGGTTGGTGTAGTTCCTAATTTTTCACACAAAACCTTGCTTCCAATAGGGAATTGTTGAAAATGTTGATAAATCTTTGCTATGATATATTTAAGGGCTGCTGCTGAACACTGCAAGACATAAACCACAGAAGGTGGCATTTTTTAACTAGTAAATAAAAAGTAAATGAAAATATCATCACATAGATTTAGAGGGTGTTTGTCAACAAGGACCTATGAGTGGTTTTGTTTTACTGGTAAGAGCTCTAAATGGGAAACAACAAATACTGGAAGTCCATATTGCCACCCTGCATTTCTAAGGCAACACCCTGTCACCAAAACTTGAATTATGACTACCTCCAACTGCGAAAAATGACAGAATCTTTCCCACAGCATATATCAACATCCACACTGCTCAACTGTAAAAGAATCTGGAGGACAAAGCACAAAGTGGTTTGGCGGGAGAGGATCAGACGGGCCTATTCAGCGAGCTTAGAGTCTGCCTTAAGGAAGGGACAAATCTTACACTTATGTGAACAAAAGAAAACAAAGCAAATGAAAACAGAGCTGGGGACATGCTGGCTGGAAAGTGCCAAGCTCAAGCTGTAAACAGAAATAATAAGAAGCTGCAATTTGCCGCTATCGGCGAGTAATGCCCATAGTATTTTTGGATGTGCAGGGTGAGAATTATCTAATCTAGAATTTCCCCTCCTACCAGTAAAATGCAGATTTGACTCAACAAGCATAACCCTCAGAGTGAGCAGTGTG
>NW_010973266.1:0-3850 GCF_000737465.1 Haliaeetus leucocephalus
TGACTAGTCCCTTTTTGGAAGGACAAACTTTTTCACTTAAAAGTCCTAGACTGAAGACTCCGCTGAACGGAATGGGGATTGTCCCACGGGACAACATGCCGTCAACACTCTTCATGGGGAAGGAAAGAAAAAAAACCCAAATAAAAATCAAGTTTAAGTACCAGTTCCCATCATGTTTCACTCATTACATTTCTACTGGCATCTAGGTGCTCAAAAATGAACTACAGGGACACCACATATTCCTAAAAATTCAGTTATACATAAAAAAGTAAAAGGCTATTTCCAACTTGCCCATAAAATCAGTATGAACAGAGAGAAGAGAAACACTCGACCCTGAAGAAGCTAACAGGCAGCTCTGAATTTACCAGACAGGAAATTTCATTCTTTCCCCTGAAACAAAAACACATCAAGGGACCAGTTCAGGAACAGGGCACGATCTGTTAACAGCAATTTTTCCATCAGCTTTTCTGCACTAGCAGCAAATTTGCCTTCTCTGTGGGTTTAACGTGGAGCATCTGTAGTGCCCTCGAACTCGCAAGTGTTTCTCTCCGCTCCCCCAGCCCGATACGTGCGATTACCTGAGCAGCAAGTGGAATTAACCACGCAGGATTTTCTTCGTGTGACGCGGAAGGTGACACTGGGAGAAGAGGAGACAAAGAAATGAACCTGCTTGTCACACCCAGCCAACGGTGAAAAGACAGGGGAGGATTCTGCCAGAAGGGCTCTGCACCCCAGGAGCTCCCGCCGGCCGGTTTCTCTCCCCTTTGCCCGGTACCGAGGGGACGACGACACCTCGCCCGCGCCCCCTCGCAGGGGGGGCTGCCCCAGGAGAGACGGGGGACCCCCACCTCGCTTCTGCCTGCGGGAATGGACCGGGAGAGACCCTCCACGCAGAGAGAGGAGTGCGGTGTGGATTGCATGCCCGAGGGAAGAGGCCGGGCTCCCCGCTGGCAGAAGGACAACTCACCTCCCTGCTGCTCGGAGCTGCTTGCTGCGGACAGCCCTGCCCGCGCCCGGCCGCTCTTCCACCGTGCAGTCTGGCCGACGGACGCTCCAGCGAAAAGACGCTCCAGCTAATCGCGCCTCCTGCTCCTTACAGCCGCAGGTACTTTTGCCTCTGGCTAATGCACGCTCCAGACAGCGGACACCCCGCCTCGTTCCAGCTCCCGCTTGCTACAGTTCTGGCTCGTTGAAGCCCCAGCTCCGCACTGAAGCTCCAGCTGATTTCAGCTGCTTCTCCTTACAAGCTCCAGCTACGTGCAACGGTCTGGGCTTTCCATAAGGTTGTATATCAACTGCTGTCAAAACTGGAGCATTAGGATTAAACATCAGAGTTACACGCCAAATAAATATTCGTTAGTTTGCACGATTAATTACTTAACAACTATTCTGAGCAGCGCAGAAAGAAGAGCTGGACTCAAAGAGGGCACGTGGGGTCTGAAAAGCGCCTTTCCCCCCCACAGACCATCACAGATGTTGAGTTCGGCCTGCTGCGTGCCGGACTCCCAAACTTCGGCGTCCGACACAACCAGACCCCCATCTCCGGGGAGGGTCCACGCACCCTGCCCGCCCCCCGCTTCCCCCCGCAGCCCCCAACACCCTCCTACCCGCCTGCAAAACCAGCCAAGCCGGCTCCCGCTTTTGGACCCCGCACCAGCTGACTCAGGGCCCATTTGGGAGCCAAAAAACCCGGCTGCTGAGCCCGTTCTCAAGGCCCAAACACGCAGGGCCGGACCTCTGTTTCTGGGCCCAAAGCCGCGCAGCTCGGTCTGTTTCCGAGCCCCCACATCAGCCACGCGAGCCTGTTGTCAAGCCCCAGGAACAGAAAACTTGTTCTCCGTTTCTGACCCTGCAGTGCCCACGGGCGACGCTGAGCGTAGCCACCCCACAGCCCTGCACCCCCGGGGCCCCACACGTAGTTTCGGGGAGTGCTCGGGACCTGCCGAGGGCCCGGCCCCACGCCTCTGCGGGGCAGCCCCAGCACAGGCAGGGCGTCGCTTCACGATTGCCGTTTCAGGCTTTATTTCCCCGCCATCACCGGCACGGCCAGGCCACCACCCCAAACCCCCCAGCCGAAGCACCCCCGCGGGTAGCCGGGCCCAGCCACCCAGAAAACAAGAAAACCAAAGAGGGTACAAGACGAAGACCGTGGGGAAAGGCAAGGAGAAGGACACAGAAACAGAGAGAGCGCGGGAGGGATAGGGAGCAGGACAGAGAGATGGAGCAAGAAAGGAGAAAAGGACGGGAGGCAGAACCAAGGGAAAGAGAGACAAGGACGGGGAGCAGGACGAAGGGACGGAAGAGGAAAAAAAAAATAGCGACGGGCTGCAGGACAGAGATGAAGGGATTAAATAGACACAGGGAGCATGACAGAAAGACACAGAGAGACAAAAGGGACAAAGAGCAGGCCAGCATTGGAGGGGAAAAAAACCAACTGCGATGGGCAGCGGGAGAGAGACACGGAAAAAGAAAAAAGTACTGAGGAACAGAAAAAAGAAAGAAGCAACAGCTAGCTGGACAGGCGGACACAGTTAGAAAGGGCAGGAGAGGGAATGGGGCAGAGAAAGACAGACAGAAAAGGTAGCGAAAGAAAGCAAGGCAGAGGAACAGCAAGGCGGGGCGGGGGGGAAGGGACAGGGGTCTGGACAGAGATGGAGAAATAAGCAGCAGGGACAGAGGAAAAGAGACAGAAAGAGGGACAGGGAACATGGCAGAGAAGGAAAAATCAGGACAGCGGCAGGACAGAGATAAGAAACTGGGACAGTCCTCAGGACAGAGAGGAATACGAATACGAGCAGGGAGCGAGCAGGGAGCAGGACAAAGGGATACTGTGAGAAAGGACGGGACAGGAAGCAAGACAGCGCGACAGACAAGAACAATGAGAACGAGAGAGAGAGACACCGACAGAGACAGAGACCGTGAGAAGCACAGGGGGTTGGGAAACTTAGAAAGAGAGGTATCAGGAGCCCTGCAGAGAGAGGGAGGGTGAATAAAAAAGGGGCAGGAAGCAGCACAAAGGGTCACAGAGAGTAAGAGATGAACAGGAAGGAGGACGGGGACAGTGAGATCCAGAATGACAAAAATAAACAGCAACAGCGAGCAAGACAAAGGGATAGACAGAGAAACAGAAAGTAGGAAGAAGAGAGATAGGAAGGCAGGGACACAGAGCAGCACGTACAGGCGCAGAGAGCAAAAGAACGCCAGGGGAACAGGCCAGAGAAATTGGGAGGTGGGGAAAGAGGCGGATGCAGATCAGGACAAGGAGATGGAAAAGGAAAAAACAGCGACTGGCTGCAGGACAAAGACGGGGATGGGGCGGGGGGAGAGGGAGAGGGAGCAGGACAAGAACGCAGAGAGAAAAAGAAAGGGGGGCAGTCGAATGAGAGAGAGGCAGGGGGGAGGAAGAGGGAGCAGGACAAGAGAATAGACAGAAGAGGAGAGGTACAGGGAACGGGAAAAAAAAAACAAAACAACACCAAACAACAAACCCCAAATATCACAGCAGCATGGGAAAGAGAGGGGGCCAGGAGAGGGGGAGGGAGGGACCGGGATGCACAAGAGGAGCGACAGGGCCCCGAGGGCCCAGGACTCACCACAGCTCTCGCTCTTGGAGCTGCCAGGAGACCTTGCCAGTTCAGACGCTTCTTTCTCCTTCTCTCCTCCTTTCCTCTTCTGTAACTCCAGTCGCTTGGCTGTCCTCCACATAACGGTACACTTGAATGTCTCACAGCTCTTAGGAGATGAGGCCTCCTAGACACGTAGCCTCGCTCGCTCGCTCACTATGTGGCCGTACCGCGCTGCTGGTCATGCATACAGACCCTGGCGGTCTGACCTGCTGTGGACTACGAGG
>NW_010973266.1:4575-12879 GCF_000737465.1 Haliaeetus leucocephalus
AGCGGCGAGCGCGGCGGCCCCACCCCGCAAGCACCGCGGCATCGCATTGCCGCTACCGGCGGACGGCAGCGCAGAGCACGGCGGCACCCCACGGCGGCCGCCTTTGCTCGCCAGGGGGCAGCGATAAGCGCGGGCGCGCGCCCCACGGCGCGAAGCGGTTAAGCTGATTCCCCGAGGGCGGGTGACGGCCGCGGTCAGCGCGTACGTGGGGGCCACGGTGAGGAGAGTGCGCACCCCGCACGCTGCACAGACCGACGTGGTCCAGTGGCGGGTTGGTGGCGAATGACCACATCTCCCGGCATGCACTGCGGGCATGTCATGACAACGCGGGATTTCTTGCTGGAGGGTAGAAAGACACTTCCCGGTGAACAAAGTTACAATTAATTCCTCTGAACGTGATTGCGCCTGCAGAGATCTGTGCTCTTGTTGCTGCTGCCTGCTGTGTTCTCACAGAATAGTTGCAGGAGGTTGTTTGCTCTGGGATTAATAGCTTCTGGTTTACTGCAAGTTGGCGTGACGTGAGTTGTGAAATTGCATGCTCTGCATGCCAGATGTAATGTTCTACCCTATTTCCACTTCCTCCTCCACTTTGCTTTTTTGCCTTACTGCTGATGGGAAAGATGCTTCCCAGTCCCCCTCCCTTCCTAATGAGCACGGCCGATTGTGCACCACTTTAAATAGGAATGACCTTCATTTTCTGAAGGTGAGGGTGATTCTATTCTTAAGGAACAAAGAGGTAAGAGGGCTGGGGTGCTTCCCCAGCTCCTAGTGTTCCGTCCTGCTGAGTGGTGGCTTCATTGCTCTGGCTGCTCCTTCATCAGCTGCAGCTTGGGGGCACATGCAGAGGATGAATGCAGCCCTACCACACCTAAGGGGTGGGAAAGGCAGGAACCACTTACCTGAGCCCATGGGATGGCATATCTCATCAGCTGCTGCTAATGAGGGGACTCAAGGTGCCTTAAACCACCTCCTCTTCCTGGTAGGTTTGGATCTGGAAACCTTATCTTTTCCTGCAGAACTGGCAAGTAGTTCAGTGGTTGCAAAGTGCACGGAGTAGATGTCGTGTGGCAAAGGCAAAATCACATTTGTAATAGCGTTGCACCTGCTAGAGCAGAAGCATCTTTTGATTCCTGCTGGGAATTGTTCCTGAATGCATTTTCAGGCCATCTCATCTGTGAGCCTGAGCCAGTGGCACCTACCATCAATGGACAATAAATCTCATCTTTGACCTCAGAGGGGATTTGGCAGCTCTCCCTATATGAGAGGTAGCAGATGGCAGCGTATCCTCAGTACAGTGGCACAGCATCTCATGTGGGAAGTGGAAAGGTAAGTATCAAAGCCACTTGCCCACCACTGCTGCCATCAGTAATGTCCCCAGAGAAAGCAAGCAGCAGAGAGGAGGCAGGCAAGCAAAACCTCCTTGCCTTTCCCTGTCCTTCTTCCTCCTGGTTTGTCCCAGAGTCTGAAAATGGCTTTTCCTTGATATTGATCACTCTAGAAAGGTTACTTCAGCACAAATCCACTTGGGAAGGGTGGGCAGGTTTTTACTCCTGTCCTTTCAAACCCCTCCTCTGTGTAGGTTGTCGAGGACGGAGGTTCTTGGTGAGTTAGGCCCACAAGCTGCATGTAGCAATTGGGAAAGCTACAGGACTGATGGTAATATGGTAAGCCGGACTCAGTAGCTTTAAAGGAAGGCATATGAATTCGGGCTGCCTGAAATTGATGAGGGCAAAAGAAACACTGTACTGTCAGTAAAGTGCACAAAGGAAAAGACACCCGATTTTTCAGGCTCCATCTTCTATTTGTACTTGTTGGCTATGCCCGCTGGGGCTGTATCTCACAAGCTGGTGAGTGCTCACATATGTGCTACCACCTTTTCCAGAGGTGAAGTATAGCATCAGGCAGGGCGCTGCTGTTAGAGTCTACTCCTTTGGTTTGTGATGATTGGAAACTAATGGGTGTACTAGTAATAAGGAATACACTTGACAGCTCAGGGATCTGATTTTCTGGGATGCTGCATGCACCACTAGTCACAAGCTCAGCACTCTAGAAAAAGCAAGTAGTATCTCAGAGAAAGGCGAGAAGTGGCTCCTGTGATGCAAGATCGGTTATCTTCACTAAAGTGATTCTAGCTAACAGAGAATAAAAGTGCAATGTTGGGAAATGCACGTGACCTCTTTTTTATAAATGCTGGAAGAACTAAGAAATCTCTCTATCCTTTAGGTAATACTGGATGCTAAAAATATGAACTGTGTGAATACACACTGAAATAGTTGCTATGTAGGCCGAAACAGGCTTTGTAGCTTTCAGTGTGACTGAAGAAAGATGAGAGAGACACAGCCAAGGTCAGTAAGAGTCAGCTGCAAATGGAAGATATGGGTTTTGAATGCCATCAGGAAAAATACAGTCTCAGTCCAAGCGGGCTTAGCTGAGCAGGGCTAGGGTGTACAAGTGTGGCTGGCCATGGACAGTTGGGGATGGGCTCTGGAATCCTCCCATGGGGACTCATGTGGCGACCCAGTGCAGCAATGGTGGAGGCTGGGCCAGCCCAATTGGCCATGCTGTGTGTTTTCTGGTGTTGGGAGCCCTGACATCCTAGGTCCTTGGACCTGGCCAGTCGGTTGACCAGGATGGTGTGGTGTCTCTGTGTGTGAGTGTCTCTTCTCTCCTGAATTCTGCACATTTCTTCCTTCTACTTCAGAGAGCTGTTCTCAATAAAACTGAATTGAACGGAGCTTCTATCTGACTAGTTATTCTTTCGGGTACCAAAATCACAGAGAACTCCTTCCTGCTCGCATACAGAAATTAAAGGGGAAAAGTGTGCAGTGTGCATGCTTACGCTGAAAATGATCTGGATCTGGATGGTTCTCCATCCATCAACTGATGCTTTAGGGATCATTCCTTATATTGTCCTTCTCACTGAGACTGGCACTTGTATTGCATTAGAGAAACAATGAAGTACCTGAAAACATGTCCAGCTGCTGGGGGAAGGCCTATAGTCAGGAGGCAGATAAATATACCAGACAAAGCAACAAGAAAAAGAAGGGAAGGGAGGCAAAACAAATGAGAGAAGTGTAGCAAAGGTGAGGCTCAAAGTCTGGGATAGACATCTGACAAGTGAAAGGGACTCATCATGTAGACAGAAGAGAGGTAGCTGCGAGAAAATTGGACAGTTCAAGCTGTGCTGTGCTGAGGATCACATAAGCAGTTCCCCCAGAGGCTGCACTCAAGAAGCCAAAGTTCAAAGCCAGGGATGCTTCCATGTTTTTCATGGTTCACTTCCAGGTCATTTGATTAAAAGATTCTAAATTTGACAACATCTAATGTTCAAAGAGGTTCAGATGTTTTTAAATCCATTCAGCTCATCCCTGCTTGAGATAAACATGAATGGGTCAATTGTTCATTTTAATAAAACTCAACCCAAAACCAGCCATTCAGAGCCACAGAAGGGCATGTTTGGAGGGAGACTCTCACTAAAGAGGAAAGTGAGGATGTTCAATTTTTAAAATGCTCAATAATATCAGGGAAGAGCTGGCTGAATGTTGTTACTCTGCAGCCCTAGAGCTGAGTAAAGCATAAAAGGAGGTAAGTATGAGATAGAGGATGAATCATAGAATCACAGAATATCTCAAGTTGGAAGGGACCCATAAGGATCATCAAGTCCAACTCCCTGCTCCTTGCAGGACTACCTAAACCCAAACCATATGACTAAGAGCATCATCCAGATGTTCCTTGCACTCTGACAGGCTTGGTGCTGTGACCATCCTCTCAGGGAAAAACCTTTTCCTAATGTCCAATCTGAACTTGACCTGAGAGAGCTTCATTCCATTCCCTCGTATCCTGTTGCTGGTCACCAGAGAGAGATCAGCACGTTCTCCCTCCGCTGCCCCCTTTGAGGAAGTTGCAGACTGTGATGAGGGCACCCCTCAGCCTTCTCTTCTCCAAGCTGAACAAGCCAGGTGACCTCAGCTGCTCCTCGTAACTCTTGCCCTCGAGACTTTTCACCATCTTTTGTTGCCCTCCTCTGGACACCCTCTAATAGTTTGATGTCCTTCTTATATTGAGGTGCCCAAAACTGCATGCAGTACTTGAGGTGGGGCTGCACCACTGCAGTGTAGAGTGGGACAATCACCTGCTTGATGCATCCCAGGACATGGTTGGCCCTTTTGGTTGTCAGGGTATATTGTTGACTCATATTCAACATGCCATTAACCCAAACCCCCAGATCTCTTTCTGCAGGGCTGCTCTCCAGGCTCTTGTCCCCCAGTTTGCATGTATAACCAGGATTACCCCATCCCAAATGGAGAATCCAGCACTTGCTCCTGTTAAATTTCATACAGCTGGTGATTGCCCAGCTCTCTAGTCTATCCAGATCTCTCTGTAAGGCCTCTCTACCTTTGAGGGAGTCCGCAGCTCCTCCTAGTTTAGTATCAGCAGCAAGCTTACTTAATGTACATTCGATTCCTGTGTCTGGATCATTTATAAAAATATTGAAGCGCGCTAGCCTGAAAATTGAGCCCTGGGGAAGCCCACTGGTGACTGGCCGTCAGCCAGATGTAACTCCATTTACTATAACTCTCTCTTATTAAGCCATGTGTTATTCTTACTGAGATCCACAAAGAACCCGGCACCATCTCTCTCTCTCTCTCACCTCACCAGGCTCCCAACCCCACTGCTGCAGAACAGGAATGGAAGAGAGGAAAAAAGGGATGGAGAGGCAGAGGAGTGCAGACAGTAAAAGAGGGGTGGGAGCCAGACAGAGGGGGAGTGGAAGAGACAGATGGAGGTGGACAGAGAGATGGATAGGGAAGAAGAGGAATGGCTAGGTGGACAGAGGCATGGGAAGAGAAAGATAGGGACTATGAGCTGGACATAGAGATGAGGAGCTCAACAGGAGGAGGCAAAAAAGAAGAATGGAGGGCCAGAGGGATTGGAGCAGAAGAAAGCAAAAGAGGGATGTAGAAGTGGACAAAGGGATGAAACAAGGAAAAGAGGGAAAGGTCATCGAACAAATCAATAGGGTGCCAGACAGGAAGACAGAGAGAAGGATGGAGAACCTGACAGAGGGACAAAGAACAATGGGGATGGGTATCAGCAGAGATGGCTAGAAAGACAAAAAGAGAACCAGGCAGCAAGTGAGAGAAAGAGGGATGGATGGATGGACGGACAGTCAGACAGAGGGACAGGGAACTGAAGAGAGGGATAAAAAGGGAAAAGGGGAACAGGGAGCCAGAAGTACACAGAGTGGCAGAGAGGGATGTAGATGTGGACAGAGGGATGAAAAAGGAAGAACAGGAGAGGAAAAGTGTTTTGTAGAGTCAGATAGAGGGACAGGGAACTGGAGAGAGGGGTGGGGAACAAAGACAGGAAATTAAGATAAGATTGAGAGGATCAGAGGGACAGGTAACCAGATCCATGGAGAGAAAAAGAGGGATGGAGAACCACAGAGAATACATAGAGTGGAAATGAGGGTCAGGAAGCTGGACAGAGGTACAGGGAGCCAGGCAGAGGGGACAGAAAGGCAGAGAGAGATGGAGAGGTGCACAGAGGGATGGAAAGGCAAAGAGAGCAATGAAGAGGTGGACAGAGGTTAGAGGGCCAAAAGGAGGGGGAAGAGAGGCAGATGGAGAGCCTGACTGAAGGATGGGGAGAAAAAAAAACAGAAAAACAGAGATGTGGAACTGGACAGAGGGATGGTGAGAGAAAGAAAAGGTTGGAAAGTTGGAAGGAGAGACAGGAAGTGGAAAAGAGAGACGTATGGACCCAGACAGAATGATGAGGAGGGGAGGAGACGAAAAGAGAGATTAAGAGTCAGGCAGAGGACAGGAAGGGCACACAAGCAGCAGGACAGAGGGGGATTAAGAGGGACTGGAAAGGGGTAGAGGGACTCGAGTAGGAAGAGGCAGAGGGATAGGCAGAGTGATGTGGGAGGTATGGAGAGAAGGGAGGGATGAAGAGCAGTGCAATAGATGGAAGGAAGGACAGGTGGAGAGGCAGGCAGCAATGGGAAGCAGGGGACATGCAGAGGGGGGCAGGGAGGGACTGGACCAGGGAGGAGGGAGACACAGACCATCGGACCTGGGACTCACTGCATGTTCTGTTCTCAGTGCTGCCCAAACAATTCTGCAATTCAGATGTTTCTCTATCACTTCCTGTTTTGTAGCTCCAGTTGCTTAACTAACATCCACTTAAGAAAATAACTTAGTGTCTTATAGCTCTTTATAAGACTTCACTGATGCATAAAATCATGTACACACAAATATATATATATGTATGTAGCATACTTTCTGTTGTATGTAAAGCTTGAATTATATGTTGGTGATCTATTATCCTGATGAGTATGACTATTGATAGTGATCCTTCCTCACTAGGAGAAACGGGGTTTCTTTTATTTGGAGATAGAAACATTTTGATCCACTTAATTTTATTCTTCAGCTAGTTTACCTTCTTCTGAGTTCTTCAACTTAGCTATGCCAATTACTCTAAAAACCATTACATGTAGTTCATATGCCTATATGATAAAACAGAACAGAAACAACCAAAGCGATGCTAAGCCAAATATAGTCAATGGTATCTACAGGAAGAATGGATTACTTAATCCTCAGTGCTGCCCCTGGGAGACAAAACCAAGCAGTTTTAAACAGAAGTTATTTTAGTCCACGCTAGAACTCCTACTTCTGTAGAACTTTCTGGCGATATCACTGTTTCCCCTAATTGATTCTAATGACATGTTATATGAGAATTAAGTGTATTCAAGGGCTAGCTTGCTGCTGTTAGGACAGCATTTGAGGGTTTTCTGAGGCAATGGGACAGGCTGTGGGGAAGGTTCTGGAGCTGGTGAAAAGTTGGGCCAGAGTATGGAGTATTTCAGTGTTGGGGCTGGGTGGGGGCATCATTGGGGGCTTTGTACAGGACTTATAGATGGTTTCAGAACTTCTAGGGGCTGTTTTGGTGGGTGGGGGAGAAGTGTGCAAGGAGGAAGGAGAGAGGTTGCCTTAGGGGGTCAGGGTGGGGGTCCCATCCCAGAGGCATGCTGAGTGCATGTGGGTCCTGCGGCTGGCTGGAGAGAGAGCAGAGGGCACGGGGGACCCAGGGCTACAGGCAGGCTTGTGTGGGGTGAGCAGGGCTGGGCAAGGCTTGGGGAAGCTTTAATGGGTTAGGGAGGCACCCGTGGTTCATGCCAGGGGGCAGGGAGGCTGCCGGGTCCCAGAGTGGGGTGGGGGGGATGTGTTTTTTCTCCATCTTCCTGCCTCCCCAGCCGCAGCTCTCCAGTAAACTGTCCTAGGGTTGCATTTATTGTGCTGATAGCACATTTCCATACATTCCGTATGGTATGTCTAAATATTTGGATGGTTTTAATATTTTGTACCAGCTGTGGAAACTGGTTTGCTGCTAGGTGACTGTAAAAGTGAGATTTGGTAGATAATTATTAGAAATCTTATACTAACACTACGATTGAAACAACAGACAAAAGTATAGACAAGCAATTAACTAGCAGAGGTAGGTATTCCCAAGTTTTGCAGTTCTTTGCTCCTATGACTAGATGTTCCTGTACGCTAGATGAGAACAATGTTGAAAACGACCACATGTGATTGAAACTGCATTAAGCTTCAAGATCAAAGAACAAGGACAAGAATAAAGACTTCAAGGACAGCCAACAAGAACTTCAAATGCGTCGGTGGTCGTAAAAGCAGCCCTTTGCCTCAAATGGATCCTTCATTGCGCATGATCGGATGTAGGCAGTACTATGATAATCAGTTACCATCGTTTTTATGTATATGTATACTAATCTGATTAATATGCAATTAGTTATTCTATATAACCTGTTTGTGCTAAAGCTGTGGTACACACGCTAGGTGGAACCATCCCCCGTGCATCCAGCGCTGCAATGAAGAACGCCTGCTTTCTAAAACTCCAAAACGAGTCTTAGAGAGCTTCTTCGACCGGCTTTTCAGTATCAGTGCCCGATTCAAAATATCCTTAAATCTGTTCGGTCGGTGGGTTTTAAACTTCCTTGCGACCCGCCACCAATCTCGGGCAGGCGTGCCCAGCAGCACCGTCGCCCGAGCCGCCGCGCCACCGTCCCGCTCCAGGACCTGCCTGCCACTCCCGGCCGGCCGTGACCCCGGGGGCGAGCGCACCGGGGCCCTCCCGGCAGGACAAGGCTCGGGCAAATCCCCCTCACCGCACTCCCAAGAAGGGTCTGCGTCGCAGCCCCCCCGGTGCCGGGCTTAGGTCCCCTGCCGTGCCGCCTCCAGCGACCGGGAGACATCCACCGCTACCGAAGCATCTCCCTCGCCTCGC